>NW_024062640.1:1200000-1537186 GCF_006381635.1 Hibiscus syriacus
CCACTAAATCATGAGTCTATAGCGGCGTTTGTAGAAAACGCCACTAAATCACGAGTCTATAGCGGCGTTTGTAACAAACACACCACTAATGTATGAGTCTTTAGCAGCGTTTGTATAAAAACGCCGCTAAAGACGCCACTAAAGTACGAGTCTTTAGCGGCGTTTGTATAAAAACCTTTAGCGGCGTTTGTATAAAAACGCCTCTAAATCATGAGTCTATAGCGGCGTTTGTATAACAACACCACTAAAGTACGAGTCTTTAGCGGCGTTTGTATAAAAACGCCACTAAATTACATTCTAAAGCGGCGTTTGTATAAAAACGCCGCTATAGTAGGAGTCTTTAGCGGCGTTTGTTCTAAAAACGCCGCTACAAATGCCGCTATTAGCCCATTTTACTGTAGTGAATATTTTTTAACACCATGGATTTATCTTTTTTATCATCCAATTTCCTGCATAAATCATCAACAGGATCAATAATGCCAACAAAATTAATACTATGCACGTTATCTGGATATCTCATTACTTTATAAATATCAAATTTTACGATCTCACCGTCGAACTCCATAGTAAGAATACCACCTCGAACATCAATATTTTGCATTTTTCATGCTCAGAAAGGAACGAACGAGGAGGATTTCAGAACCAGTGCTGCTACGATCATTTTCCATATCAATCACATAAAACTCAGTAGGGAGAATTAAGTCGTTTACCTCTACTAGAACATTTTCTATGAGTCATTCAAGATAGATAATTGATTTGTTGGCGAGCTGAAGTTTAACCCTCATCTCCTTCAAAGGCTTGGTGGAAATTAAATTATAGACAGAGAGAGTTATTACATTGATAGAGGCACCTGGATCGCACATAGCTCGCTTGATTTTAACCTCACCAATTTACAAGGTATTGCAAACATTCCTTGGTCCTTATACTTTAGTGGAAGCGGTTGTTGGAAAACTACTGAGATGTTTTCGCCTAAAGTCACCTTCTCGTTTCCGGTAAGTCACCTTTTATTAGTGTAGAGATCTTTAAGGTATCTAGATTACCTCGGTAATTTTTGGATCACCTCAAAAAGAAGAATGTTTATTTCTACTTTCTGGAATACATCCAAGATTTCTTTCTCATCAAATTGTTTATCTCTTTTTATGAATTTTTTAGGAAAAGGAGGCGGAACAACAGAATTAGTTTGTGATTCATCTTTCTTCTTTTCTCAGGATTCTACGTCAGCTGGTTCTTCTTCCCTCTGGGAGTTCGAACTTTCTTCTTTATACGGGGATCTTGTGCTTACTTCCTTTGGGACTGATTGTTCAACAACTGTATCACTTCAGAGGGTGATGGTACTAACATTCTTTCTTGGATTCGACTCAGTTTGTAATGATAGCCTCCCTTGTGACTCTAATATCCCCACAGTTTGAGTCAGTTGGCTCATTTGATTATCGAGCTCTTGAAAGAGAGCTTTAGTACTATTTTGAAATTTCTCCAAGGAAAGAGCCAGCCTCTCGACGATTGATTCAAGTGATGATTTCTACGACTGATAAGGTTGTTATAGGGGTAGACTCAATTGATAAGCTTAATTTAGTCCGAGATTTGGTCCATAGCTTAAGTTGAGATGATCTCTCCATCCTAGATTGGAAGCATTGCTGTATGGATTGTAAGAACTTTGGAGAGATCTCGAAAAATTTTCCATTGTATTTACTTGTGCACCATCTCCTTATAGCATGGGGTAGCAGTCCGTCAAATGATCTGGCATTGTGCATATTTCACATAGCCTCACTGCTCTAATTTTTCCTACAATAAGAGAATTAACTACGTCATTTAATTTTTCAATTTTAGTTTGAAGTGAAATAGAACTTATCTCGTGAACTTGTTGGCTGGGTTCACTTGAAAATTGTTGTGAATTTGTCGTCATCATCGAAATTAACTCTCTATCTGTGTTTGGTGTCATTTTGACTAGAGCTTCTCCACTGATAGCATCAATAATTTGTATCTCTAAGGGAGAAAGCCTTTCTTAGAAATATTGAAGGAGTATTTTCTCGGTTAATCCGTGTTGCAGAAAATTTGCAAAAAACTTCTTAAATCTTTCCCAATAGTCATAAAATGACTCTCCGTCTTTTTGTTTAATTTCCATAATGATTTTCCATAATTCGTTTGCCTTAGCTGCTGGGAAAAACTTATCAAGAAAGATTCAATTTAAATCAGCCCATGTATTTATTGAATATGGAGGTAAGTAGATAAAGAAAATGGAAAAGCTCTCAATTTAATTTGGTCGTCGAAAAATCCTTGTGGTTTCATGCTTGAACAGACTAAGTGGAATTCTGCCAAATGTTTATGCAGACTTTCTCTTGGAAGACCCTTGAAGGTAGGAAGAAGATGAATGAGCCCCGTCTTAAGTTGAAACGGAGTTTCTTCTTGAGGAAAGGTGATGCAATGGGGTTGTTGGATCACAAGAGCTGCTTCGAGATATAAATCTGATTGTTCTTGGCGTTGCACTTCTTATTGTTTCCTCTTTTCCTGAATTATTAGTCCAAGTAGTCTCTGGGCTAGCGCTTTTATAAGAGGTTCAAAATCTACTAGCTCTTTGGAATTTTTCTTGGTCATAAATAAAAAACAAACTAAATCAATAACTTTTGTCGAAGTCCCTGGAAACGACGCCAATTTGACAACGTGTCATTTTCACTGTCAAATAATTTATCCTTAATCTTATTAAAAATAAATATAATAGTATAAAGAGAGTAAAGGTCGATCCGCAAGGACTAAGGAAGATGCTGAAATGATTGTTCTTGATCTCTGATCTAGGCGAAAAAATGCAAGTAAAGTAAAAAGGGGTTTGTTGAGAAATTAAATAAGAAAATAATGATTCAAAGGAAAATAAAGAATCGAAGAAAGTAAAATTAAAAACAAATATGATGAAATTAGCCTCAGGCTTTCGTGTGCCTCAAATTTCAATCGATCATTGAATAGGATTTTTCCTCTAGTTAAATGCTGGTTTGTGTCCGCAAAGTTCAATCACTATAGCTCACTTTCCTCTTTGGCAATTAAAAGCACAATCCTTGTTCAAATTTACTTCGACTATTCTTGTTAACTCAAAACAGTTTAAAAGCACTTGGAAAAACCCAACTCGAATTATGTTTTCTCTATGAAAGTCAAACTCGATCCCAATTTCCCTTAGCGTACCATTCGCTAAGTGTGTTCAAGTGAATTCAAAGATATTGATTCTATAATCCCAATGGTAAACCATAACATCATTCAAGCCAAAATCTATTTTTTAAGTGAAAGAGTTTTGATTTTAAGAAAGACTATCCGCTAATATAGTTTTTAAAAAATTGAGAATTTAACCCGATAGGGTATGAAGTGCTTTTCGATTCTCACGTTTTAGAATCGAGTAATCGCTTTATCCTTTGGCTATGGAAAACTTAGCTAAGTATGATAGAAATCATACTTAACATTTTAAAAAATTAAACTCAAAATAAAATAAAAATGAAAACTTAAAAAGAGAAGAAAAGAAAGAACTTTATAAAACTAGAATTAAGAAGAAGAGTAAATTATGAGTTGTGTTTAGGTTTACCCCAAGAGGGTATTTATAGACTCTAAAATCCTAGAGATAAACATAGAAATTAAAATTAAAATAATCCTAAGGATAATTCAAAATGTTTTCTAAATTAAAAATTTAAAAATAAGTCTCATAAGATATCTCTGTCTGTCCACCTTCCAGAAGGCGCTGTCTAGATCTTTTAGAAAAATACTGTTGACTGGACCTTCTAGAAACTGTCACGTCAGACCGTGTCATGCCCAAATTCGTGCCCATTTCTCCAGCTATGACCAAATAATAATAAAAATGTAGAATGCACCTTTTTTTACCACTAATTCTAGAAAGTTAGATCCTGCAAGAAAATAAGCATAACACAACCAAATCAGCAATAATAAATTCATAAGATCGAAGATTTAACGAGCAAATAATATCGTTTTAGAACACTCATCAACAACACTTTTTCACATTTCTAAAATAAAAAAAAAGAAAAAACATTTTCAAACAATACAATCTCAAGTGAAAAAGGTCTTTGAGGCTGGTGAGGCTCATTCTGCCTCTATTGAAGAAAAAAACAAATGATGCCTGAATAATGAAGCATTTCTTAAAAGCAAATAGTCCGAGAGATCATAAGGACTAGAAGACATAACTTCTAACACTTCATTGTGACGTTGTCAGAAGCAGATGATCACCTTAGTTGAAGATGGAACATATCCCAACGAATATAAAAATGGAAGACAATTATGTTAGAAGAATTGATCACTTCTTAAGTATCCATCTGATTGTGGCATCATTAAGAGAAGCCCTCAAGATTGCTGATTAATGGTACAAGAGTGAGGTCGATCGAAATTAGAGTCTTGGTACAAATAGAGCCATGAGTACCCACATTGGGGCATTACCAAAACCAGATGTCATTAAGATCACAAGATTTAATTCAAGCAAATGTGGCGGATGAGCCTCACCGCTTGGAGTGCCAGGGTCAAAAGGTGAAAACAAAAGGATCTTACCTTGAGAAACAAACATTCATGCTTCAGTCGAAGACCTGTTTGGAGAAACAAATTTGATTGAGCGATCAAATTATGGACATAAATGGCGTCAAGGCCATATACATGGTCATAGCAAGAATTCAAGAAACAAACATTTCCTCCAAAACGAAGATAGAAAAAAAAGACCATAAGATGATCAGGTTGATCATCAGAAGATTGCAAACATGGTCTAGCAAGTTTCTACCTCAATTGATGTGATCACGCCAATGGCCAACTTTCTTCATGACTTGATCGCCCCATGGAAGTTCTATCAAGATCAATCTAGGGGAGTTCTTCCTTACTTTATATTATATTTACTTATTTATGCATTAGATGTCATGTTAGAATAGTTATGCATATCACGACAACATGTTTTTTTTAATTAGTTCATCAACTCATTTCAAGCATGTCATTATCTTATACTAGTTTGTATACATATTAAGCATGTACTCATTCTTGGATATTAGAATAGTCATTCATTAATTCCTAGCATACTTATCATTCCATCATACACATTGCTGTTTAAATATGTCCAACATGTTAAGATAGCTTTGCACTCACATTCATCATGGCAGTTTACATATTCATTCGTGTATCTCATTTTCATCTTAGCTCTTAGGTTCTTCACGTAATATTTAATAGCATTTGTAGTTAACTCAAGTGCATTCACATTCATGCCAGCATACATAGCATGCGTATAGTTCATTACATTCATTTTAGTTCTTAGAATTTAAATAAGATCACACGTGTTGTTTAAAAGCATTTATAGTTATTATATCATGTATGAGGTTTATTTGCACACACCCAAGTTTCACGTGCTGTTAGTGTTGTTTGAATATAATAAACATGCAAATCAAAGCTCACTAACACAGGGACATACACGGCAGTAAGTATTCTCATTCATAACAACATAATATCATTAAAATAACTTGTTTCTTGGACATGTAGGAACATTAATAATCTACCCCATGCTGGATAGTTTAGTGGAACACTAGAAGACAAATTCCACTCACAAAACATGGTAACAAAGGGGATTAAAACATGGCATATGTTGAGCAGCGTGTTGAAGAACTTTCAAGACTTTTCCTGTCCACAAAACACGGCAATGAGGACTATTAGAGAATGACACACGTTTTGGCACCTTGTTGAGAATTAAGAGACAAGAACAAACTCACCAAACAATTCAGCAATTCATGGCAGCTTGAGGGGAGTGGAATCGGTTGGAGTTACACCACCAACTAGAGCAATACCAACTTTATTATTATAATTATCTTCCCACTTAGATCAAGCATTAAAATGAAGGAAATACACGCCACTTTGATGCTGCAAATCCTACACACAATTGCACCTAAGAAACATCCCATGTGCGTGACTTGGTATTGCACTACAAACAACCCATGTGCATGCAAAGGTGCTTGTCTCCACTTAGCCTTGTCTCCATTAGCCATTACTTGAAGGGAGGATTCGGCCAAGGAACTTTCTTCATCCATTTTACCGAATATGTGCATGATATTTTTTCTTAAAACATGTTTGAATTATATACCAAAGAATGCCACATCAACAAGCACAACTCAGCCAATTATGATGGAACCTTCGGCCATGCATAATGTAACTTACGTCCATGCATGTTCAAGCCCTATAAATAGCTTTCATATTGCATTGTAAAAAATCATTGAATTTGAATTAAAATTGAGAGTTTTCTCTTATTGAGTCCTTTATGATTTTTATCGACTTATAAAGTAACTTGTTACTTGTGGCGTCATTACTTTTCACCTTGATACTTATGGTTCCTATCTCTTTATAGATAGCAGGTCAAAGTACTATTTACCACCCCTGAGAACGATTTGTAAGGCTGGGTCTTTACTCTTTATAGCACTGGTTCTTTCTTGGTTATTCTAAGATACTATCAATTCCTTGTTTACCATCCCTTATTGAAGCAATATAAAGTCTGGGTCTTTGTTCTTTAACATTGGTTCTTCTTTGAGTCTTCCTTAAGATACTATCATATTTACCATTCCACAATTTCGTTATCCATTTCATAACCACAACCAAACGTATTCCGCTACCATCCCTCAAACCGACCATTTACCATTACATTTACCACCTTAAACTATCCATTTGTTACTATTATCTTATGCAGGTTTTTTTGCTTCATTCCTAGATCCACAATCAATCGATAAGGTAGAAACACCTTGTATCATATGGTAATCAGAGCTTTGGTGGAAGAAGCAACGTGCAACAACAACAAAAACGAAATTACAAATAAAAAGCGACGTGAAGTGCTAGTGAAGAAATCCAGATTAAACAAAGAAATTCCAACACTCAAAAGCAAAAAAGAAATATAGTTGAAGAACTCATCAACAAATTTTATCACTGAGCCATTCAAGTGAACAAACTCACCAAACAATTCAGCAATTCATGGCAGCTTGAGGGGAGTGGAATCGATTGGAGTTACACCACCAACTTGAGCAATACCAACTTTATTATTATAATTATCTTCCCACTTAGATCAAGCATTAAAATGAAGGAAATACACGCCACTTTGATGAAGCAAATCCTACACACAATTGCACCTAAGAAACATCCCATGTGCGTGACTTGGTATTGCACTACAAACAACCCATGTGCATGCAAAGGTGCTTGTCTCCACTTAGCCTTGTCTCCATTAGCCATTACTTGAAGGGAGGATTCGGCCAAGGAACTTTCTTCATCCATTTTACCGAATATGTGCATGATATTTGTGCTTAAAACATGTTTGAATTATATACCAAAGAATGCCACATCAACAAGCACAACTCAGCCAATTATGATGGAACCTTCGGCCATGCATAATGTAACTTACGTCCATGCATGTTCAAGCCCTATAAATAGCTTTCATATTGCATTGTAAAAAATCATTGAATTTGAATTAAAATTGAGAGTTTTCTCTTATTGAGTCCTTTGTGATTTTTATCGACTTATAAAGTAACTTGTTACTTATGGCGTCATTCCTTTTCACCTTGATACTTATGGTTCCTATCTCTTTATAGATAGCAGGTCAAAGTACTATTTACCACCCCTGAGAACGATTTGTAAGGCTGGGTCTTTACTCTTTATAGCACTGGTTCTTTCTTGGTTATTCTAAGATACTATCAATTCCTTGTTTACCATCCCTTATTGAAGCAATATAAAGTCTGGGTCTTTGTTCTTTAACATTTGTTCTTCTTTGAGTCTTCCTTAAGATACTATCATATTTACCATTCCACAATTTCGTTATCCATTTCATAACCACAACCAAACGTATTCCGCTACCATCCCTCAAACCGACCATTTACCATTACATTTACCACCTTAAACTATCCATTTGTTACTATTATCTTATGCAGGTATTTTTGCTTCATTCCTAGATCCACAATCAATCGATAAGGTAGAAACACCTTGTATCATATGGTAATCAGAGCTTTGGTGGAAGAAGCAACGTGCAACAACAACAAAAACGAAATTACAAATAAAAAGTGATGTGAAGTGCTAGTGAAGAAATCCAGATTAAACAAAGAAATTCCAACACTCAAAAGCAAAAAGAAAGATAGTTGAAGAACTCATCAACAAATTTTATCACTGAGCCATTCAAGTGAACAAACTCACCAAACAATTCAGCAATTCATGGCAGCTTGAGGGGAGTGGAATCGTTTGGAGTTACACCACCAATTAGAGCAATACCAGCTTTATTATTATAATTATCTTCCCACTTAGATCAAGCATTAAAATGAAGGAAATACACGCCACTTTGATACTGCAAATCCTACACACAATTGCACCTAAGAAACAGTCCATGTGCGTGACTTGGCATTGCACTACAAACAACCCATGTGCTTGCAAAGGTGCTTGTCTCCACTAGCCATCACTTGAAGGGAGGATTCGGCCAAGGCACTTTCCTCATCCATTTGACCGAATATGTGCATGATATTTGTGCTTAAAACATGTTTGAATTATATGCCAAAGAATGCCACATCAACAAGCACTACTCGGCCAATTATGATGGAACCTTCGACCATGCATAATGTAACTTACGTTCACGCATGTTCAAGCCCTATAAATATCTTTCATATTGCATTGTAAAAAACATTGAATTTGAATTAAAATTGAGAGTTTTCTCTTATTGAGTCCTTTGCGACTTTTATCAACTTATCAAGTAACTTGTTACTTGTGTCGTCATTCCTTTTCACCTTGATACTCATGGTTCCTATCTCTTTATAGAGAGCGGGTGAAAGTCCTATTTACCACCCTTTAGAATGATTTGTAAGGCTGGGTCTTTTCTCTTTATAGCACTGGTTCTTCCTTGGTTATTCTAAGATACTATCCATTCCTTGTTTACCATCCCTTATTGAAGCAATATAAAGTCTGGGTCTTTGTTCTTTACTTTGAGTCTTCCTTAAGATACTATCATATTTACCATTCCACAATTTCGTTATTCATTTCATAACCACAACCAAACGTATTCCGCTACCATCCGTCAAACCGACCATTTACCATTACATTTACCACCTTAAACTATCCATTTGTTACTATTATCTTATGCAGGTTGTTTTGCTTCCTTCCTAGATCCACAATCAATTGATAAGGTAGAAACACATTGTATCATCAATATTGAGGCATGATCCATTCAAAGATGATCAAGTGAAGGAAGACTGAGGTCTCCACTTTGATCTAGAAGAAGAATTAATGATCATCATTACATTTAGATACACATCTATTGCATTCACATTTAATGCATCAAAGCATATTTTTATTGATTTCTCAAAAAAATAAGAGAAGAAAAAGACAAAATTTAAACCTTGAATGAAGGAAATTATATTCCGAGTGTTAGAACCTCAAGAATTGAGGAACCCAAATAAAGAAGAATCATTACTTTGATGTAGGGGAACGTTACCCAAACAACATGACGTTTTCCAAAGAATTTTTAACGAAACCATGTCTGATTTTCAAAAGCTCATTGATTGGATGTTTTCAAATGAACTTTTAAAAGAAGATAATCATATTTTTAGGGGTTTCTTAATGTTTTTAAATGAGTTTTTAGAAACTAAGCCTGATTTTTAGGGTTTTCTTGATGATTATTTCCATATAATTTTTAAATAAACTAAGCCTAATTTTTTAGGGTTTATTGATGATAACTGAAAATGAAAGATTTTAAGAAACTAAGCTTGATTTTCAAGGGTTTCTTGATGAGTAATTCCTTCAGGCCATCAGTAAGTCTCTCGAGCATGATGCTTAAATTCTTCGGGTCATCTATAAGTCTTTCTAGAAAGATGATAATTACTTCGTGCCATCCATAAGACCTTCGGGAAGGATATTTTCGACATTTTCTTTGCTCGATTCATAACATTTCGAATCAGTGATGCCTCACTTGAGGGATCAACATCTCGCTTTAAATAGTTTCACTCGAAACAAAAGATTTATCTCACTTGAGATAGTTTTAATCGAAATAGAAGATTTTATCTCGCTTGAGATAGTTTCACTCGAAACAGAAGATTTTATCTCAATTGAGATAGTTTCACTCGGAACAGAAGATTTTTTCTCGCTTGAGATAGTTTTACTCGAAATAAAATATTTATCTCGCTTGAGACAGTTTTACTCGAAATAGAAGATTTATCTTGCTCGAATAGTTTCACTCGAAACAGAAGATTTTATCTCGATTGAGATAGTTTCCCTCGAAACAAAAGATTTTATCTCGCTCGAGATATTTTCACTCGAAACAGAAGATTTATCTAGCTTGAGATAGTTTCACTCGAAATATAAGATTTTATCTCGCTTGAGATAGTTTCACTCGAAACAGAAGATTTATCTTACTTGAGATTGTTGTTCTTAAAACAAACTACGCCTAACTTGAGGGATCAATATTTTTTGCTCGATTAGCAACGCCCCACCTTAGGGGTTAACATTTCCTTTGCTTGATTCACAACACTTCGAATCAACGACGCCTAACTCGAGGGACCAACATTTCCAGTAGATAATTCAAGAGAAGAACTTATTCAACCTTGGCTGGATTCACAACACTTCGAATCAGAGACATCCCACCAGAGGGGTTAAATTTTCCTTTGTTCGATTCACAACACTTTGAATCAACAATACTCAATCGAGGGATCAACATTTCCAGTAAAAAGATCATGATAAGAAGAACCCGTAGCGTGAAGAATTGAAGATTGAGATTCAACCAAGGGAACAAAGAAAAAATGACATCATTTTGCAGCAAGGACTCGACGAGTTCACAGAAAGTGATAAATTGACATTCCCAGTGAAGGGTTCATAGCTTGACAAGCAGAGATCGCGTTGAAAAATGGTGCTTTATGTGTCTTTACTCTATTCCCATTTCATTGCAATGAGCAAAGAGGGGAAACTGTGATCACCATTTTTCAACCCCAACTCAAAACCCAAACAAGGACCCAAAATCAAACCCTTTACATCTATAACCCAAACCCAACCGAACAACCTAAACCAAAAACCAAACCCGACCAAAAAAATTGAAAACCCAAACTAGGCTTAGGCTACCCCTAGGTACCCACCTACTCCCCCACCGATGAACACTTTCCCCTTCTCCAATCAATAATCACCATTTCCCTACCACAATACTTAGCTGGCACTTCCCTCTTCCCCAATCGAAGAAAAGACGCTAATGCACGCCAACCTCACCCCATTAACAACAAGCAACAACATCAAAAAATCAATAATGAATTATTTTACGTGTAAGGAGTATAAAACCCCAAAAAACAATATACGAGGATTAGCATTTTACATATTCTATTTTTCCACTAAAATGTACAAAAAATAAAGAGCAAGAGGAGAGGTTTCCTTCAACTAGAGGTTCACTAACGGTTGGGGCTTCCTTTTCAACATCCGAATGGTGAGTATACAAACAGTGGTTAGGAGAATGACTTACTCCGGAATCAAGGCGATCTAACGGTTGTCGAAGTAGATCGGGGTACAAAAGTCGAAAGACCACCGACCATTTTTATGGCGATAGATGCCAGATCTCACAAAACCACAGTTAGATTCAAGATCCTGACATCGAGACGAGCCTCCTCATGAAATTTGATAGCTAACGACCACCAGAGGTGGCGACATCAACCGAATTTCTAGAGAGATAGGAGGCCCCATCTCTCTAAAAAGTTTAAAAACAAAAAAAAAGAAATTATAAAAAATACTAGTATTTATAGAAATATTTTGGAGTAAATCACGTTGTAAATCCCCCAAACTTTCCTGTGTTTTTACAAAATGGTCACTGGAAGTAACCGTTTTTATAATTTTCCCTTTTTGTTTATGCTTTATGATTTTTGGCATAATTTCATTTTAAGTACCCTAAAACTTTCCCATATTTTACAAAATGGTCACTGAAAGGGACTGTTTTTATAATTTTCCCTTTTATGTTTATGCTTTATAATTTTTGGTATAATTTTGTTTTAAGTCCCCCAAACTTTCCCATATTTTTACAAAATAGTCATTGTGAGGGACTATTTTCATAATTTTCCCATTTTAAATGTATGTTTTATTATTATGGTAAAATCTCATTCCAGGTCCTCCATTTTGTCGTGTTTTTTCATTTTTTGTAATTGTATCTTTTGTTTAATTTATTGCAATTTTATCACTCTATTTATTTTTATTTTTATTTAGTCACTGTTAATTTCTTATTTAGCTACTATTATTTTAATTTTGGATTTTGGTCACTATTTATTTCTTATTTAACTACTAACTTTTATTTTCTTGCATTCTAGTCACTGTTATTTTATTTTATGCAATTAGGTCCTTGTACTTGTATGTTTTTTTAATTTTTTTATTTTGTTTTTACTTTTTTTATTGTTATTTTATTTTTTTAAAATTAGGTTCATTAATTATTTTGATAATCTCATAGTTTAAACTTTAGATTTAATTTTAAATTAGATTAACACTCGAATCGAACTTAGAATTTAGGATGTCACTCTTTTTTAATTAGGGAGCAATTCGAGTCCAGTTTTCACATAAGATGCCCGATTACTCGAATTAATTGTTCAACTTTTAAAATTTATTAATAATTAATATTTTCTAAAAAAACTTTAATTTTAATAATTAAATAATTATTAGGTTTAATTAGCCCTCAAATTTAGAAATTATCAATTTAGGTCCCTAAACTTTTAAGTCTTTTATAACTCGATATTTTAGATCTTGACCTTTTAATCCCCGAATTTCGATTAGAACTTTATTATCGACATAATTAATTAAGATTAATATTAGAGCCTCCATCTTAGGCTTGATTTCACAATTAGTCCTTTACTTATGTGATTCTTAATTTGGTCCTCACTTTTTCTCGATGTTACAATTTAATTATTCGAAGCAATATTTATTAAAATTAATTTATGTTAATGTTAAAACCTCTATTTTAGGTTAGATTTCAAACTAGTCTTTTAATTTAGGGGATAATTCAAGTCGACCCTCGCGTAAATGCTCGAGGGACCATCTCAGTTATTCAATTCAATAATTGGTTTAAAATCAAATAAGGTTAATATTAGAACCTACACTTCTAGGTTTGATCCTTTAAGTCATTTAATTTTCATAATTTGAAACCTTAAGATAGAAAAAACCTTTAATTTACCTTAGCTTAATTAGGATTAAATAAAATTTGTTTGATGGCGTTATTTTTTTAAACCCAAGGTAAATTTCACTCATTAGGGAATTAATGATACATCTCCTGTAAGTATGCTCAGGGGATGACTACTGGTGATTCCCGAAATAGGTCGACATCCTTTTCAAGGCCGCATCATGATTTCTAAAATTAAGGCAACATCCAGTTATTAGTCACAATAGCTGTTATTGGTCTAATAAACGGATAACCTTTTTTAACTTTGCATTCATAATGATTTTCAAATTAAATAAAGTTCAAACTCAAAATTTTTGATTTTAAATATAGTGTAATCAAGTAGGTACCAATTTCTGGGCGCTTGTGGGGGTGCTAATCCTTCCCCACACGTAACTGATTCTCGAACTTGATTTCTGGATTTTCGCAGACCTTAAAACTCTATATTTTGATAAAATAAAATATAAAATCACTCGGTTTTTATGGTGTCACAATCGCACCTTAAATTATTGGTGGCGACTCCTCACATTTCAAAAATTCTTTTCAAAAAAAAACCCTAGTCGGTATTAGTCTTTCCTCACTCAGGCGAAAAATGGTGTCGACAGAAATGTTAATATTTTTCAATATTTCTGGTGGAGCGCTACCTAAAGTATTATTTTTATATCGGAAATGTTAATTTCTCTACCTAAAATGAATATTTCCAATATTAACATTTCCAGTAAAAAAAACATTTTATGTAATGCCCGATATTAATATTTTTGGTAGAAAAAAAATAACATTTTAGGTAGCTCTCTACCAGAAATTTTAAAAAATATTAACATTCTTGGTAGTGCGTTTCCTTAGCCTTACATTAAGCTGCCTTTCCTTAGACATCCCCATTAGTATGGAGTGGTTACAAAGTAGTAGTTTTTCATAATCTTTCTTTAACAACGGTCGTACACACACCCTACAGACGTAACTGCTCAAATCTAGGACCTGTAGGAAAAATTGTAACACCTTAATCTAGTCCGACCTGAAGATTTGTGGATGTCACATAGGACCACCAAAATGATCAACCCAAAAATTTCTTTTTAAAACATTTATAATTATCAAATAACTTATCATAATTGCAGTGGAAACCAAATTCAACATTTAAAAAACATAGGAGTCATTCGAAATACGCACAATGCAACTATAAAGTTCTAAATCAAAATAAAGTTATGACTCGAATACACAACGTCCACATAAAAATACATGTTCTTTAAAATAACTCAAGACATACTCTGCAGTGGTTGATTTGGAATGTACTGACATGATAGGCTCCTCGACAATCCCTCCACTAACCTGCGTACGAAAACATATTCCATACGTTGAGCTCACAAGATTTGTTCCACAAGAATAACTATGTAATACTATATGCATTCATTACATGAACATACCGGAATGCAAAGTCATATATACATGATAATACTCAACATACATGAAATATACTAAGTAGTGAGGTCGAAGAAATTTAATTGCATCTCAGACAACAAACTAGTCTACCTTGAAGATGATAGATTAAGGGTAAGAACTGAAATTTTTGTGCATCGAAACTTATAGCCCTTAGTCTATCTCAAACTCTTGAAAGGTCAGGGTAAGGACCGAAATTTATGTGAATCGAAAGCTCACCTCGAGCCAAGTCAAACATGGGATATGATTCTAAAATTTACGTGCATCAGAATTCATATGGTTATGACTCAAAATTTATGTGCATCAGATACATACCATCAGAAATTATCCGAATTACTTAATTTAAAGAACGATCATCATAGTGCTAGAGTAACTCGGGTTTCCGAATCGTTTTCCCGAGTGTCACTTAAAGGCCAATCTTATTTCACCCTATCTTGCTTGATTTCTAAGTGATAAATTAGAAGTATAAATTGTTTTCACTTGTATTGGATACTGTTGAATGATCTTTTCATATAACAATTTATGGAAAAATGTTTTTGGACTTGAATTGAATTTATTCAAAGCTTTCAAAGTTTTCAAAAATAATTCAAAGTCCATTTTACTTGGAATTGAGAACAAAATATTTTTTTGAACAAGAAGTACTGATATTGTTCTTATAGTATCGATACCTCATAAACAATATCGATATTGTTCATATGGTACCGATACTAAAGGTAAGGGAAGTATCGATACTCATAAGGTAGTACCGATAATACCAGCATTACTCAAATTCTAGAATACAAAAGTGGTACTGATACCCAAAGGGGTACCGATACTACTTCATATAGTAGTATGATACCATAGGCTTAGTATCGATACCGTCAGACCCAATGGCTAGTAACAACTAGTTTATTTAAAAATAACAAAGGAAGTATCGATACTCCCTGTAGGAGTACTGATACCCTCTTTACTGGGTATTTTATTTTGTAGAGAAAAATATTCCCAACGGCTCTAAATTACTCCCTACGACTAGAAACAACCACAAATTCATTCCAACATATGAATACAAGTTGACAACAGTTAGAACACCTATCCAAGTAATCAAACACAAGAGAAGAGTTTTTCATTTCTATTTTACTTTATCTTAAATATTTTGTTATTGTGAGCTTTAATTCTTTGTAAACACCTACCTTAGAGATGTTTTCTTGTTTATATTCTGTTCGTTTGTGTAAATGAGATTGGTTCTAGTTTAGCCAAGTGAAAAAATAGGGTGTGTAAAGGTTATCTCTTGATCTTGTAAAAAGAAAGAATAAATTAGTGAAAATCCTTGGTGAGGAGCTAAGGTATTTGAGGTAGACTTAGTTAAAAAGTCGAACAACTATAAATTGTTGTGTTAATTTCTCTAGCTTTTATACTACTTACTCCCTAAACAATTTTTGCCAATTCACCCCCTTGTGCAAATTTTCGTTTGATAAAAATAAGATTCTAAAATCCTAACAATTGGTATCAGAGCTTGACTCATTAGAACGTTTAACCACTTTGAGACGATCCTAGAAGAAGCTCTACCAATTTCTGACGCAACCGATAAAAACATGGCTTCGACCTCTGACTTTACTACCTTGAAGATTATCAACCGATTAATAAGCCACCGTATTTCAATAGAGCAACCTGTACCAATTGGAAGAATATGATGTTGTTCTTCATTTGAGCAAATGATCTAGGAGCTTGGAACTCAATCATGAATGGTTACTCCACTCTACCCGATGAGATGGATGATTGAAGTGATGGAAAGAAGAAGAAGTTCCAACTCAATGCTATGGCTATGTACAACCTCTTTTATGTATTAGACCCAGATGAATATGGAAGAGTCTCCTATTATTCTAATGCCAAGGAAATGTGATAGCTCCAAGTCACTCATGAAGGAACCGATGAAGTGAGAGAAACCAATTAAGTTTTTTCAACCATAGCTACGAGAATTTCAAGATGAAACCCGATGAAGACATCAAAGCTATGACAGATAGATTTTTCGTGATTGTCAACGGTCTAAAGGGATTTGGAGAAGTAATCCTAATGAGAAGCTTGTGAGGAAGATGATATACTCTGTTCCAAAGTCTTGGCAATCGAAGAAAAACGAGATCATTGAGGATAAAAATCTAAAGTCTCTCACTCTCGATGAGTTGATTGGTTCTCTTCTCACTCATGAGTTGACGGTGAAGGAATGAGAAGAAGATGAAAAGAAGCAAAATAAGAAAAAGAATGAGGTAGGCATTGCCTTTAAATCCACCAATGAGAGCAATCAAGATTCATGTGAAGAGGTGGATGAAGACGATGAAGAAAAAGAAGAGATGGCCAAGCTCTTCAAAAATATTCAAGAGATTCATGACTTCTAAGGAAGAGAAGCATGAATCGAGCAAGAAGAGTCCTTCAGTGTTCTTCATTTTCAAAGAAAGAAGCATGTCAAGTATGAATGTCCCCTTCTAAAGAAGAATGGATCAAGAAAGAAAAAGGCATTTGTAGTAGCTTGGAGTGATGAAGATGACTCTAATGGTGAAGATGAAGTAGCCAACCTATTCCTCATGTCCATCAGATAAGATTCAATGGTAACTTATAACTCAAATGAATTAGATTCTTATTCTTTTGATGAGTTACAAGTTGCTTATAATGTGTTGTATTTGGGATTTGAGACCATGAATTCCAAATAATAAATTTATTTCAAAATTTATTTCAAAATTTAAAGTTGAAAATGATTTGATTTTAAAAGCAAAAATTGAATTTGAAAATCAAAATTAAATTTTAAAAAATGAATTAGAGCTTTCAAAAGTCAAAATCAATGATTTAGAAAAAGAAAATTTTGATTTGAAAATTAAGCTTGAGATCTTAACAAAAGAAAAAGAATTAATTTATAAATACAACTCATTATGTTTAAAAATGGAAAATTCTCACATTGTCATTTTCATGGTCACTTGGAAGACTCTTATCCTTTGAAGAAAGGAAAATGTTTTAAAATTAGACGAGTATGGATTCCCAAGGGAATAAGGGGCATTGAAACTAACGTCAAAGGATCCAAAGCAATTGGATACCAAAATCTACTTAAATGCCTCTTGTAGGTGTGTGAGAGAATGGTGATGAAAATGAAGATACTCAAATGCTCTAGCCACACTTGAAAAGGAATGGGTAACCTCTAAGCTTAAAAGTTTTTAATTTTGCATAATTGGTTGCTCATTTAGTTTATGCATGCATGAGTTTTGAACTTGAATGATTTTGTGTTGATTTTCTATCTCATGTATGTTAAAAGGAATTGTGATGAACATTTTCTAAAGTTTGATGATTTTTCATAAATGTTTGTTCATCATAATGAATTTTGGTCAAAATTGGTTTTAAATGCAAATAATATCTCTCTAACAATTGATATCAATTTTTCAAAAGCTTTGATTTTACAAATTTTATTTTTGACCTTAATTTAAATGTTTATGCATGTAGTTTAAAATGCAAAATGATATCTCTCTAACAATTAATATCAAAAATTTTAAATGCATAATATTATTGGATAATTTTATGCATATGCACTTAATTTTAACAATTGGTATTACATAAAGTATTTTAGACTTTCATATATTGAATTTCATGTGTTACTAACATGTTGTTATTCTTTGTTGAAACTCAGTTTTGTTTCAGTGTCAAGCTTTTAAAGTCAAATTTTGTTTGGAATTCACTTTTTGAGGGGGAGATATGATTTTTCAAATGTTTTTAATGTCAAGTTTACCACTTACTCACCAATGTAATTTTGAAACTTTAAAGTTGAATTATTGTTATATAACAAAAAGGGGGAGATGTATGGTTTGAAAACTTCAATATTTTAATGAAAAGGGAGAGTTGAAAATTTTCATATTTTTCCAACAATTGGTATCCTTTTCATTAAATTAAGGGGAATTTTCCAAAAACAAAAAGGGGAGAAGTATGGTTTGAAAAATTAAATTTCTTAATGAAAAGTGGGAGCTAAATATTTCATATTTTTCCAACAAATGATATTATTTTCATTAAATATTTATTAAGGGGAGTTTTGTCAAAGACAATTTTTCAAATGTTTTGTTATATTAAAAAGGGGGAGATTGTTCAACTATGTTTTGATATAACAATATATGGAAAAATGTTTTTGGACTTGAATTGAATTTATTCAAAGTTTTCAAACTTTTCAAAAAATAATTCAAAGTTCATTTTACTTGGAATTTATCACAAAATACTTTTCTGAACAAGAAGTACCGATATTGTTCTTACAGTATCGATACCTCATGAACAATACTTATACTATTCTATGATATCGATACCAAGGTAAGGGAAGTATCGATACTCACAATGTAGTACCGACACTACCATCATTGTTTAAATTCCAGAATGAAAAAATGGTGTTGATACCCAAAGGGGTACTGATACTAGTTCACATAGTAGTATCGATACCATAGGCTTAGTATCGATACTGTCAGGCCCAACGACTAGTAACAAATAGTTTTATTTAAAAATAACAAAGGAAGTACCGATACTCCCCGTAGAAAGTATTGATACCCTCTGTACTGGGCAGTTTTATTTTGCAGAGAAAAACATCCCCAACGTCTTTAAATTACTCCCAATGGCTAGAAACGACCACAACTTCTTTCCAACATATAAATACAAGTTGAGGACACTTGAAGAAGGGTTAGAAGACCTATCTAAGAAATCAAACACAAGAGAATAGATTTTCATTCCTATTTTACTTTCTCTTATAAATATTTGTTCTTATGAGCTTTAATTCTTTGTAAACACCTACCTTAGAGAGGTTTTCTTATTTACATTTCTTTTTGTTTGTGTAAAGGGGATTGATTCAAGTTTAGCCAAGTGAAAAACTAGGGAGTGTGAAGGTTATCTCTTGATCCTGTAAAAAGAAAGAACAAATTAGTGAAAATCCTTGGTGAGGAGCTAAGGTAGTAAAGGTAGACTTAGTTGAGAAGTCGAACCACTATAAATTGTTGTGTCAATTTCTTATCTTTTATACCATTTACTCCCTAAACAATTTTTTTCCAATTCACCTCTTGTGCAAATTGTCGATTGTTCAAATTGAGCTTCTAAAATCCCAACAAATATTTGTAACTTATACAGACTCAAAAACACTCAAGCCTGAACACACAAACCGATTGAATAAAATTACCCAAAAATCACCGTGGGTATCGGTACTGGGCCAGCAGTATCGATACTCATCACCTTGGGTATCGATACTCAGGCGAGTAGCGATACCAAAATCAAATTCGATGATTTGAAAATAGTTGGGTATCGATACTCCTATAGGGAGTATCGATACTCTACCTACGGTATCGATACTTACATGAGTATCGATACCCAATTTTGCTTCGATGTTTTGAAAAATACCCTAGTATCGACACTGACCCTCTGAGTATCAATACTAGACTCTGAGTATCGATACTCCTATGGAGAGTATCGATACTTCCTTTATAAATTAGCCTGATTATGTCCTTTTACAAAGAACAGTATCGGTATTGTTCTTCTAGTACCAATACTGAGGATCCAGAGCGCTCGGGTTTGAGTGGGAAAGCATACCCAAATCTCACTCATCCACTCTCTTAAGACTATAAAATGATTTTAAAGTCCTATTTGAGATCTTAGATGTCGAAAGTTATCAATTTTCATGCTTATAAACAAGAAACACATATTTTTCCATGTAAATACTCTAGCATGTTCACATTAACCAAAACATACCAAAATTCACACACAATGACCTACATGAAGTATGGTCAAGTTAGAAACGTCATACTTTGATGCTAGCTTTAAGCTCTCTCATTCTCTTGAATTAACCAAAGCAAAGAAAATGATTTGTTAACCCATTTTGGATATTATAACCAAGTTAAAAATGCTTCCTCACTAGAAAAATCCCTCAAAACGAACTAAAACTTAGAATTTCTTAAATCCCACCAAAAAACCTTTTTTGGAGAACTTGGTTAAAACTTACCAAAGTGGATTTGGGAGAAAGCTTGAAGGATGTAGATTGTGAATCTTATCTTAGAATTCACAATATAAGCTTGATTCCTTAAAGGTCTAACCATTGCCTAACTTTTGAAGAGGAAATAAGATGAAGAAATGGAGGAGAATATACAAACAAAAGGTTGAAATAGGATAAGGTGACAAACGTGAGATCATCCCATTTATGGGTTTTCAGCTTTGTTTCAAATGTAAAGGGTTAATTACTCACCAAGTTCCCTCACATCTAAATCCATACTAAAATCATCCATTTTTAATACTTGTTGTGCTCCTCACAAACCCAATCCAAATGTTACTTGGGTTAAAAGCTTCACGGGTTAGAAAGTATTCTAAGGTCCAAATCGAATATACTCGAAACTCTTAGCCTGGAATTTGGGGCGTTACGACTCTCCCCTCCTAAGAGGAAATTTGGTCCTTGAAATTTACCCAGATATAAAAGGTGTGGATAAAGAAGTATATATAAGATGGCAAACGGATCATTCGGATCGAGTTTGGGTCTGGTAATTTCGGGTCTATATTAAATTCGATTTAATTTTGTTTGGATCGGGTCAAATTTTGGATCGGGTGATTTTCGGATCGATGATTTTGGTTCGGATCAATATTGGATTGGTTAATTTTTTAATCGGTTTAATATCGGGTCGGGTCAATATCAGATCGATTGAATTTTGGGTGGGGTTGATACCGTATTGGTTAGATTTTAGGTCGGGTCAACATCAGATCAGTTGATTTTTGTTTAGACCAACCTTTAGATCAGGTTAATTCAGGTTGAATTGATTGAGTCTAATAAATATTCAAGTATATATAATTATTGATATATTATTGTAAAAATGTCTTCTTGTTTGTTAATCTTATCATTTAGGCCTAATTTCAATTCTTAACCGTCAATTTTTGATTTAAAACTATCATTTACATATGATAAATTGATAATTTGATATAAATACGATCCTATAATACATGTTATAATTTGTTATAATTTTTTATATTAATCTCTTATGAAAAGTTTATAATGAGAACTATTTGATAAAGAAATAAATTTTTTATTAAATTTTATTTCCAATGAGAACTATAATGAGAAACCATCATTTTAATCTCGTATTAAAGTTTATGAAAATTTATATTTCCAATTTTTATTAAAATTGATAAGATGATAATATTTTTGTTAAATTTTTGTTTCCAATTTTATAATAAAATTTTTATACTTTATTTGTTAAGTTTTAGTCGTAACATAACTAAACTTTAAATTATTTATTATGAATCTAATATTATCTTTTGTTTTTTTCGTTTTCTATTATTTCATTATAAATCTAATATTTCATTACATGTAAGATAAGTAAACTTTATTTATTACTATTTTCAATCTTACAATTAGATTATTACTTCTTCTTAAACTTTCTATTTTTTTATTATAAATCTAATATTTTAATAAATTACCAATTTTATTTAAATTAATTTATTATTCAAAATAACTTTTATTGTTTAAATTAAAGTAAACTTACTTATATATATATTCAAAATAAAAAGACTCACTATTTAGGTTAAAGTATAATTTTATTTATATTAGAAATACTATATATATGTATGACGTTCTTCTTTAACTCAAGAAATTCAAAATTCAAGAATTTCCTCGTCATCGTTCAGTCCTATTAGTTTCAATCGTCGTTCAACTCTTGCCAGCTCCAACTGTCAGGTGCAAGCGTCTCCATTTTTGCTTCAACTTTCACACGCAGGCGCCTCTTCACCCAGTGCCCACTCCTCCTACTTTGTTGTGCGAGCACCTTACCTCGGTATTGCTTGCTCCGTAATTGAAAGCTTGCAATTTCCAAATACATCATATTTCACTTTTTAGGATTCACTTTAATTATTTCTTTAGTTAGTTATTTAAATATCATATCACTTATTATTTCCATTATTATTTACAATTATCAATTAATTCATTACTAAAATTTGTTACGATCGTTATATTATTCTAAAATAATATTATTTTCTACTATAATTTTTAAAAAAATTTAGTACAGAGTTTTAGTAATCAAGTGGCAACATAAATATCTTTTATCTTTTGTATATCTCGTTCATGTTAATTCAAATCTAATCGTCAGTCAAGAAAATTCTTATTTGAAAAAAATCTTATTCTACGTGACTCTAGGTATATTTCTATATCGTAATACATATTTATTCAAAAATTTTCTATTCGGATTTTTTGGTTTCTATATTATTAATAGAATTATGTATGTATTTATTACATGTTCATTAATATATTTGTGTGATTCATTATGTCTTTGCGCGCATGTATGGTTCAACTTAATACTAATAATATTTTTCTTTGCTTTTGCAATCATGGAATCTAATGTTAATGCCTGTGAGTTTCCAAGTTATACCAACATGTTGTAGCATAATCAAAATATTTTATAAGAGACGAAGTCAGGTTTGGAAACATTTCTTGTTATTAATTCTATAGATACTAAAGATGGAAAAGAGAGGACACTTTGACACTTTGCAAACATTGTAAGATTGCTTCCTTTATTGTAACTCACATTATAGAACCTCCAATATGCAAAAACACATTGAAAAATGTAAACAATATAGTTTGAGAACAAAGGGATAGAAGGTATGTTTGTGACCGAAAAATCTATAGAGAGTTGGTAGCTAAAGACATTATAAAGCATGGATATGTTTTTCTTGGGTTAAACATGAGGTAATAGAAAATTTCATGCATATTGAACAATCATGTTAGAAGCATATGTAGAAATATTGCAAAAGCAGATGCTTAAAGTTACATAAAAGTTTAAAAGATAACTTAAAGGAAACTCTTCGTAATATCTTCTGTCGTCTTTCTTGACGTATAATATGTAGACATTCTTGTCAACTGAGGGATATTTATATTTAACCACTCATTATGTGATAATTGAAGTTAAATACTAAAGTTTTAAACTTTTTCATATTGTCTACTGCATATTAAAGTAAATGTATAGTATTTTCTATTTACTTCATGATTGGGGTATTAACTATAATATTTTTCCATTACACTGGGATATGCTTCTAGTAATGATAAAATCAAGATCACTTGAAGGAACTTTTAATGCTCGAAGGGCTTACTTTCATGTTTGATGTGCTACCATGTGTTGAATCTCCTTAAGGATGATCTTAAGGTCATTGACATACTGTTGCCAGGATAAGAACGTGTGAAGTATCAAATGTCAACAACAAGAAAAATTACTTTTCAACGTAGTGTGAAATTAGCCAAGATAGAAGAAACTAAAGTATTGTGGCTTGATGTTCCTACAAGATGGAACTCTATATACATGATGCTGATAGGGATATTTTATTTCGTGAGCTTTTAAACAAATGGTTGTTGTTGATTATTCTTTTCGTCACTATCCAACTCTGAAGAATGGGAAATGTTTGAAAAAAATCGAGATACTTTAGAATCATTCTTTGATATAAACTGAGTTAATTTCAGGAAATGATTATCCTACTACGAATTATACTTTGGGAATGTTTGGAAAATATTTATGCTTTTAAGAAAGCTACAACAAGTAATGATGTTTTGAAAACAATGGAAATAGAAATGAAGAAAAAGTTTGATAAGTATGGTTCAACTCGAGTGAGGGACTATGGCAGGTTGTTTACCTTTACGATGATTCTTGATCCTCATTGTAAGTTGTCTTTTTTCAATTTTATGAAAAATTATTTGAGGAGAAACATATGCAATTTTAAAAATATTGATGTAAGATTTTAAGTTAGATATGCTTTTTGAATAATATGTTTCAAAAACCACATCTAACCTGAATCGTCTTATAATTGAGCTTGATTCATATATTTGAGCATGCATCTTCACATCACAAGTGCAAATTCAACCTTTTTGCAGTAAGTTTCTATATTATTTTAACTTTCTTTTTTTATTTTCTATTTTTCATTTAATATATTTCATTTTTATTATCTTTCTTTATAATTATATAATACAAGTTATATATTTTTATATTTTAACAGGATTATGAAAAGAAAGAGGCCATGTTTTCTTATTGTGCCAAGACACAATTAGATGTTTACTTATATGACCCCAAAATGATAGGAAAAAAAAGTTTGGCATCCTTAATTTTGGAAAAAAAAAATGAGCATCGATGGACAACTTCTATCTTGTTAGGGATATTTGATTGTACCTCTACAATTGTTGCTTCAGAATCAAACTTTTAGCATATGAGGTCGAATTTTGAATAAGTGGGAGAAGTTTATATCCCTGAAAATGTGAAAGCTTTGATAAAGTCTCATAGTTGGTTATTCGATTATGAATGTAAGTTTTTATTTCCTTTTAGACTTTTTCAATTTCTTAAAGTTTGTTTACCGCACCATCTTTTTTATTATTAATCTATTCACTTCTTTTTTTGGTAAACAAATTAATAACTTCTTTTAATTCAAGTTTGCCAAGTCTAGTTGCATATCTTCATCGGGTTTCCTTGTCGCCTCTTCCACGCCATGATTCAACCACAAAATTTTTACTAACGATATCCTTTTTTTATCAACTCCTTGACGTCTCTGGCAAGACTCAAATTGGTTCTTTGTAAGTCATGTATTACCTCAGTTCAAATTGCTTAGGGATGATTTGGGATAGATCATATCGCTGCCTTCTAAGCATAGAGACGTGAAACACATTGTGAATGCGCTCTAACTTTGGCAACAAAGCAAAATGATAAGCCATGGGTCCAACTCTCTCCAAAATCTCATACGGTCCCAATGAATCGTGGTGACAATTTCCCTTTGTGCCAAAATTAAAGTACCTTTTTCCATGGGGATACCTTAAGGAGCACTTTGTTCTCTATTGCAAACTCGATATCTTTACCCTTCAGATCGAAATACGTCCTCTGTCTATCAAAGGCCTCTTTTAACCGACTCTGACTCAACTGAACATTCTCTTTGGTTTCTTTAATCAAGTCGAGACCCATAATTTTACCCTTGTTGAGCTTTGTCTAACACAAAAGGGTTCTAAACTTGCGTCTATAAAGATCTTCATAAGGATCCATCTGAATTCTTGCTTGATAGTTATTGTATATGAATTCAACCAAGGGTAATTAATCCTTTCAACTATCCTCGAGGTCTAAAATGGTGCACTGAAACATATCCTCCAAAATATTTATAAATCGCTCAGACTATCCATCTGCTGAGGATGAAAGGTGGTGCTAAAGTGTAATTTAGTACCTAAGGCTCCATGTAGAGCTTCTAAAATAGATAAGTGAACTGTGGATCTCTTTTGTATATGATCGAGATAAGAACTCCATGTAATCTAAAATCTCGCGAATATAGAGATGAGTCAATCTCTCTAAGGTGTAGTCCATACGAATATGAAGACAATGGACGAATTTAGTCAAATAATCCACGATAACCCAAGTTGTATCATGCCTGAATCTCATCATTGGTAGATCAGTTATGAAGTCCATAATCACTCTCTCCCACTTCCATTGTGGAATCTTCATTGGCTACGGTAAACCTGAGGGAACCTAATGTTCTGCCTTGACTTGTTGGCATACCAAGTATCTAGCAACAAACTCAGATACTTCTCTCTTCATACCTGACCACCAATACAATTATCAAAGCTCTTGGTACATCTTGTTACCACTCGGATGGATAGAAGATGACTACAATGTGCTTCATAAAGGATCATATCACAAAGTTATTTATCGACTGACACACAAAAACGCCCTCCGAAGTACAATGCACTTCCATCATCCAATTCAAAGCCTGGGGCTTTTCCTCGAAGACCTTATTCTATTTGAGTCTTCAATCAAGCAGCAGAACTCTGTAGTCTCTTAATTTCACTCACTAACTCAGGTTTGACCCTCGAATTGGATAACAAGCCACCCGAATCAATTAAACTTAGACGTGCTAGTAAAGCTCTCAGCTCCACTACGGTCTTTCTTCTCAAAGTGTCTACAATGATATTTGTTTTACCTAGGTTGTGGTAGATCATGCAATCGTAGTCCTTCAAGAGTTCTACCTACCTTCTCTGCCTCATGTTCAAGTCTTTCTGAGTGAGAAGATACTTATGGCTCTTGTGATACGTGAAGATGTGGCACTTCTCTCCAAACAGTAGTGTTTTCACAAGAAAACCATTGTGACAAGCTCTAAATCATGGGTAGGATAGTTTCATTCATGAGACTTAATCTTATGGGACACATAGGCCACAACTTTACCTTCTTCCATCAAAACACATCCCAAACTATTTAGTGATGCATTGCTGAATACAGTGAATCCTTACCTGATTCTGGTTGGTTCAATACAAGGGCTTGTGTAAGGATTTCTTTTAACCAATCAAAACTCTCTTATCTCTTATCATTCTATTAAAACATAACTCCCATCTAGAGTTACTTATTTATCGGTGTCGCAATCATGGAGAAACCCTTGATGGAACAACGGTAATACCCTGCAAGGCCTAATAAACTACGTTTCTTGGTAAAATTCTTTAGTGGTTCTCATTCTAACACTGCCTTAATCTTTTAGGGATGTACATGAATGCCATTGGCTACTACTACATGGCCCAAGAACACTACTTCGGTCAATTAGAACTTCTACTTCCCAAACTTAGCATACAATTAGCACTCTCGAAACATCTGTAAGATGATATAGAGGTGCTGGTCATGCTCTTCCTTGGACTGAGAGTACATAAGAATATCATTGATCAAGACCACAACAAACCAATATAGATAAGGGTGGAAAAACCAATTCAATAAAACCATGAATACCACCGGGGCATTGGCGAGTCTGAAAGGCATCATTAGAAACCCATAATGGTTATATCTTGTCCTGAACACAATCTTGGTAATTTCGGTATCATTGACTTTCAACTAATAGTAACATGATCTCAAATCGATCTTGAAAAACAGACATATACCCGTAAGTTGGTCAAACATTTCATCTATTTGGGGAAGAGGGTAGCGGTTCGTAATAGTTTACTTGTTCAACTATCAATAGTCAATGTAGAACCTCATTGACCCATCTTCTTCTTAACAAAAAAGACTGGCGCTCCCCAATGGGAAACGTTCGATCGGATAAAACCCCTTTCAAGAAAATATTGAATATGATTATTAAGTTCCTTCAACTCTATCCAAGCCATACGATATGGTGAAATGGACACATGAGCTGATCCTGGCAAACCTCGATGCTGAATTCAACCTCACGGCCAGGTGGTAACTATTCTGAAAACATGTCAGAGAACTCTAGCATGGTATGGATATCCTCAAGCATCAGAACAGAGACTCATTTATCCACAATGTGAGCCAAAAAGGCTTCACATCCCTGACTCAACAATTTATGAGCTTTGTTTACCAAAAAATCTTTAGTAGTACCACCAAAATTTTCACTCGTCATCACTATCTTGGTCCCATCATTCTTGCCTAGTATAAGTCATCTCGTCTTGCACCTTAAACTTGCATCGTGTTTGGAAAGCTAGTCCATACCCAAAATCACATTGAACTCTTAAAATGGTATTTCCATCAAGTTTGCTAAGAATATCTCACCCTAAATTTCTACGGGGCAACGATAATAAACCTTATTGACTAAAACATATAACCATAGAGGACTAGACACTTTAACCCCTATCTCTAAATTCTCATCCAAAATGTTTTTCTCTTAGACAAGGTCATAGCAAACATAATAGTGAGTGGAGATCAGATCTACTAATGTAGTAACATAAATAGAGAAACTGTAAAGATACCTAAAATTACATCTGTGGCATCACATTCCTCCTAAGCTCTGATGACATATTGGCGTGAGGCCACTTTGGGCTCTTGTATGGTCTTGGATCTGGTAGAGCCCCTGCTTTACTGCCCCAAAGCGAATCTACTACACCTCGAGAACCTTCGAGCTCACTGAATAGATAGAGAAGATCTATGCAATGATGTGGGGATGAAATTTGAGCTCAAGGGAAATCTTGAACAAAATGGTGTAAGGACCCATAGTTGAAGCAACCTCCAATTACTCGGTAGCACTCTCCTCGGTGTCTACGTCCACAAGTCAAGCATACTGGGTGAGACGGTGCCTTTTCAAACCTGCTGGATCTCAATCCCAAAGTGAAAAATATAGGTCTCAAACGTGAGCTAGATCTACTTCCATGGCATGAGCTTTGAGTTGCTACTCTAGACTTCACAAATTACTGTGATGACCTAGATGTCTTTGGAGCCCTCCGGTTTGCCTCACTGAGTTGCTTGTCGCCTGACATTTCTTGTTTAGAATCCTCTATATAGATTTTTCCAGACATATCAACTCTATGAAGATGCAAGGAGGATCGGCTGCCGGATGAGTCTAAATGTCCAAGTTGAAGCCCTCTCTGAAAATCTAACAACGGTGAGCCTCCGTCAGTATGAGCTCTGGCACATACTTGCTCAGCCTAAGGAATTCTTTTTCACACTCAAGTATAGTCCCATTACCCTCAGTCAAATGTAGAAACTGGTCATACAAAGTGTCAGTGTAGGACTCTCTGATGTACTTCTTCCTGAACACTATCAGGAAGTGATCCCAAGTGGATCTCTATGGCTTCATCGACAACTCTACGGTGTCCCATGAATCGATTATGTCACCTTTCAGAAGGGTAGTGACACACTCCAGTTTACCCTTGGGAGTAAGGTGCAATTGATGTAGTGTACGAAGTGTCTTTCAGAATCTCTCAATCAGGGACTTTAGTGGTGCTGCAGTAGGATGCACTAGGGGTAAAGTTGGATGAGGAGACATAGTAGAGAGATTTAAAATAGCTTAGACAATTTGTGTAAGGGTCGAAGTCTGATCGCAAAAAGAAATTATCCTCGTTTATTCTTGCCTCTGCAGGCATCTCATGCCCAGAGTCTAGGGCATACTCGTCACCAAAATCCCCAGTCAAGGGGGCACGAATCTCCTCTTGGGACTTATGAATTGAAATCGTATCGTTGATCATAATGAAATCTTACAAATAAAATGAAAGAGAGGCCACTATCGCCATTCTAGAATCTTAAGTATTTTTGACATTAAAGGGGCATATACTCACACAGACACTTACTAACTCTGATTCACAGGTCCTAGGAACGACTAAACATGGATGTTTTGATATCACTTAGTGTAACACCTTAATCCAGTCTGACCCGAAGATCCATGGATTACGATGTCACACAGGACCACATAAATTGTCAACCCAAAAACTTTCTTTTCAAAACATTTATAATTAACAAAATAACTCATCATAATTGTAGCAAAACCAAATTCATGATTTACAAAACATAGGATTTCTTTGAAATACGCACAATAAAACCATAGAGTTTTAACTTAAAATAGAGTTATAGCTCAAATACACATTGTCCACATAAAAATACATGCCCTGTAAAACAACTCAAGACATATTGTGCAGCAGTCGATCTGGAATCTACTAACACGATAGGCTCTGTCATAACCATTTTTATTTCTAAAAATTTATTATGATTGTACTTAGAAATAGGGATTTTGAATTAGTTTGAATTGGAGTCTCCATCGACCTTTATGTTAGGTAGGTCGAGTACCTAAAAATGTCTTTTAAACAATTTAGGAAATAAAATTATTTAAAAGACAAAAGCTGGTCCACGTTTACTAAAATTTTATTTTTTTAGGATTTGGGAGTCGATTACGCATGGGGAAGGATAAGTACCCCAAACCGCCCAAAAATTAGCACTTAGTCACTTACACATTGTCGTAAATGGTGAAAATTATAAATTTCAAAAATGAAAATTAAATTACAATCCATTTATTGAATATTGGTTAACTTTTCCAAATTAATTATTAGGGAAAATTATTTCACTTGGAAAGAGAAATCTCTAGATTTACAATCCTCCTTCGGGAAAGCTATCCCATTTATTTCTTATATGTAAAACAATATTATCTCATTGAATTGTTTAAAATCAATAATCGAATAAAATAAAATACCAGCAATTACATAATTTGCCATATAGGGCAATTTGTATTGTAAATAGAAATGTTAGAATTAAATAAACGAGTAATATATATTTGACTTATTTTGAATTCCCATTTCGTTTGAATAACATCTTGAATCATGATTATTCTATAAAGTAATATTTTTCACGCTCATTCTATGACAAGGGTTTCCAAAAGTAATTTTGAGTAAAAAAACATCAATATTGAGTGAATCAAATTGTTTTGTAAATTTAACGAATACATCGTAAACTAACCAAAGCTTGCGATAATATTAAAATATAAATTTACACACATATGTAACATAGTAACATGCTATGACAAAAACAAAAATATAAAAAATATAAAAGGGGTCACAATAATAAATATGCATGAGGTTTAAATCAAGTTTAATAAAAATAATAAGGTCTAAACATGTAAATAACTTAAATTGAATTTAAATAATGACTAGAATAAACTCCTAAAAAATAAGGGGGAGAAAACAGAAAATAGGTAAGTATTTTAACATGCATGGAAAAATATTAAAATGAAATGAGGTAACAATTATCACTTAAAATCAAAGATTAAACCAATAATATATTAAGAAGTAAATATGGACTAACATGTAAACATAACAAAGTTTAGAGCTCATATTGTTCGAATATATGGCCTTCTTTTTGTTTGGGTTTAGGGTTTAGGGTTTAGAGCTCATAACAAATTTCCCCCATTTATGGTTGATTTCCAGGCGAAAATCATCATCTGTAAATGGTAGGGGAATGATTTCCCTAACTACTATCCTGGATTTGATGGGATTTAAGCAATTTTTGTAATGGGTAGTTGATTTCCTTGTTTTTTTTGAATGATTTGATGTATGTTTGGTTGATTTTTGCATTATTTAGTCGGATTTGCTAACGATGACGACATGGGGTATCTTCGATGGCAGCTTACGCAGCAAGGATCTTGAAGGGTCAGCGCATGCATCTCACGCGCCAATCAGACGGACCAGATCTACTGATGGTGGCGATAGTTGAGATGTTTTTAAGATAAACCCTAAATTTAGATGATCTATACCGTTAGATCTATAATCAGATATTTACGCTGGAGGCGGCTGGAGCTAGAGATAGAAACCCTAGTAAGGTTTGGGATCTCATGCATGGGCCTGATCTTGGGCTAGATTGGTGGGTTATTTAGGCTTCAGTGTAATTGATGTGTGCTTTTCCTTGTGGGATGTGGTATTGGGCTACTGTTTGGTTATTTGTAATGGGTCTCCATTGGATCTATCCATAGACAAAACAAAATAATATTAATATTTTATTTATGATAATAATAATACTTAATAATAATAATTAATAATAAATAATAATAATTAATTTTAGACAAAATTAGGTGTCTACAGGCTCATCGACAATCCCTCCACTAACAAGCTCCGTGGCCGTTTTCTATGTGGGGCATGGATGCAATTGGGCAAATTTTTTCAGAAAGCGTCAAATGGTCATGCTTCATTCTGGTAGCATAGATTACTTCACCGTGGGTAGAAGCAGCTTCCTATGCAAGTGTTACCCAGTCAACGATATGTAGGTTCTTGAAGAAGGAAATCATCTGCAGATATGGCTTACCAGAGAAATCTCTGACAATGCATTGAACTAAACAACAAGATGATGAAATCTGTATGTGAGCAATTCAAAATAAAGCATCATAATTCCACGGTTTATCGCCCAAAGATGAATGGGGCAGTGGAGGCGGCTAATAAGAACATTAAGAGGCTTATAGAGAAGATGACTGAAACTTATAAAGATTGGCATGAGAAGTTGCCATTTGCTCTGTTTGCCTATCGGACTTCTGTACGGACGTCAACTGGGCAACTCCGTTTTCTCTAGTTTATGGGATGGAAGCTGTCCTCCCTATTGAAGTGGAAATTCCCCGCTCCGGGTTTATCGAGGGATCTAAATGAGGCAGAATGGGTACAGGCCAGATATGACCAATTGAATTTGATTGAAAAGAGATTGAAGGCCATTTGTCACGGTCAGATGTACCAGAAGCGATGATACGAGCACATGATAAGAAAGTTCGCCCTCGAAAATCCACGAAGGATATTTGGTGCTCAGGAGGATATTGCCCATTCAAAAAGATTCCGAGGGAAATGGATGCCCCAAGTGGGAAGGACCTATGTTGTCAAGAAAGCCTTCTCTGGGGGAGCTCTAGTCTTAACTGAGATGGATGGGTCTGAATTACCTTATCCAGTAAATTCTGACGCAGTTAAGAGGTATTTTGCTTGAAGAAAAGAGAAAAAGGAAAAATGAATGGAAAAAATGAAAAGAATAATAATAAAAAAAAGAAACAAAAAGGGGTTCGGGATGAAAACTTGAAAAAGGCGTCTTGAAACCAAAGGAGGTCTCGAGTCGAAAACCCGCAAAGGGCGACTTGAGTTTTAAATTCAGAGTTCGTGCATGGTGGAGGATCTGAATTGTTCTTAGAAGCAGGAAGGGCTCCTGACATGGGTAACGACAATGGAAGTGGGGTTGAGACCAAAGATTAATGAGTCTCGGTGGAGACAACCAGAGGAGAAATTGATTGCACATGAGATTCACACTGGTTACGGCATCCAATAATGGAGATTTTGAGGTTCAAAAAGAGCTTCGCACTCTTAGGTGTCATCATAATTTTGGAGATCCTTTTGACAAAAGCTACACTCGAGTCATTCTGACGGCGTGCCAGTTCAAAGGCATTTGTGTTATTGATATTTGAAGACGCCTATCCTTTGTCTTTTTTTTCCAATTAAAAGTTTGCCATGTAGTTGCCTAAAAATTCTCTGCATATATAAATAAAGAGACATTTTCCCTTTTCAATTGCCTTTTACAAGCATCTAATTTTGAAAGAGTTAAAACGCATAGCTTAACTCGTGGTACATGAGATCATTTTGTTTATTACGCAAAAGGTTTTGGAAATACAGGTATTTGAAGCTAAAATTGGTTTTAGCATGTATGTTTGTATGGTTATGGGAAGCAGAAACCTTGGGATTCATAGAAAGTTCCAGTCATTAATTGATGACCCAAAGAGGCTGTTATTCATCAAGAAGTTGGTCATGGTACTGGCGGGTTTGAAGAAAGAAAGAAGTCAAAGTCCTGTCAAACCAAGAGATATGGTATTGGGATTGTTAACTGGGGTGAACTGGTCAAATGTTCAGTGCCCAAGACAAACCAAGATCCATCGAGAGATAGTGTTCCTTTGAAGAAGAAAGTGCATTAAATTGCATAATTGCATACATCGTAGGCATGAATAGGAGCATAGCATTGCATGATGATTTAAAACATCTACAGGTTCCCCACGTTTGATGGAGATTGTTGAGTCTTATACTCTCTGAAGAAATGGGGGCATACGCGATTTATGAAGATTGTGGGTCTTATACTCTCTGAAGAAATAGGGGGCAGAAGCGATCGTTGAAGATTGTTCGAGTCTATACTCTGAAGAAATAGGGGACAGACGCGATTGTTGAAGATTGTTCGAGTCTTATACTCTCTGAAGAATAGGGGGCATACACGATTGTTGAAGATTGCTCGAGTCTTATACTCTCTGAAGAAATAGGGGGCAGACGCGATTGATGAAGATTGTGGGTCTTATACTCTCTGAAATAGGGGCATACACGATTGTTGAAGATTGCTCGAGTCTTATACTCTCTGAAGAAATAGGGGGCAGACGCGATTGATGAAGATTGTGGGTCTTATACTCTCTGAAGAAATAGGTAGCAGACACGATTATTGAAGATTGTCCGAGTTCTATACTCTCTAAAGAAAGAGGGAGCGAACCCGTGGGCAGAAGATTTTCCAAGTCTCACTCTACTCTGAAGGAAAAGTGGAGCGGATTAATGTGTCAAAGTTATTATGACCGGACAAATTTGACCATCTTTTGATCTTTGCTCTACTCTCGTTGCACGATATTGAACAAAGAGGGGCAGCTGTAGATGCTCATTTGTTCGGGACGTCTTATGTGTATCCTTATGATTAATTTCTGGTTATTACTAAGTTCGTAGGACACGTTAGTTAGGTTATCATTAATGATATGTTGGATTTCATAGTGGTTATGTTCTATATTAGTGCATACGAGTATACATTGGGTACATATAAATATAGTATTTATATATAAATAAGTAAGTAACTAAATATTGATTAATGTTTTATTTTGGTCTTTTACAGATTCTAATTAAAATAAGATTACAACAGGCTAGACCAAACGAGCCCAGTTCCCAACAACCCAGTTCTTCAGCCCAACTGAAGAAACCCTAACCCATTAGGGTTTCCTTGTCACCAGCCTCTAGCGCTGCAGCAGGAAGGCCGTTGGATCTGGCTCCACGATCCAACGGTTCCCAGCCCTCTGTGATTCCGAGCCAACTACAGACTCACGTGAAGCCACCACCGCGTTTCCAGATCGCGCACGACCACCGAGCAATGGCTCAGCTACCACTGCTGCCGCCCGTGACCTACTCCTCCATGTGACCCTGCAAACACAACAAACGAGAGCAGAAACAGACGAAAAAAACTAGAGAGGAGGAGATCACTGGAAATAAGGAACACAAAAACAGATGGGGAACCCATCAACAAGGGAGAGAAAAGAAAGGAACACCAATCTCAGTCATCAAAAAAACAACAGAGAATACAACCCCAAAAGAACACAAAACGAATTACCCAGAAACCAGCAACCATAGAACACAAACCCAACGCAAGACACTTACCCTTTCGATCCAGTAACTTTCGTCACTAGGAATCCACACCCCGTCTGCGATAAGGTAAAACCTTTCGCTTCCCAATCATTTTGAGTCGTGCATGTCAGTTTTAGGTCTCGAGCTTTAGGGATTTGAAGGGTCGGTGTAGATTTGGTCATGTTGGCCGGTAGTTGGATGGGGCTCTCATCAGAGTCTTTTGGGGAAGGAAAAAGGTCGCGGTGGCCGTGGTTTTTGTAGGTCTACTGGAGTGAAACAGAGTAGGATTCGAGGGTTTGGTTTGAGTCACAGGTTAGGGTCGTGTTTTTTAGGAAGAGTTCGCTGGGGTTGTCGTTGGGGCTTACGAGCTCCTCATCGGAGCGTAGAACGGCGGAGCCATTGAGGCTCTGGGTTTCGTCGGGTTAAGAATGAGAGGGGGAGAGAAAACCAGAGAGAAGCGGCGAGTTTCTAGCAAGGGTTGAGAGGATAAATGATTAGGTAAAAAAATATTATCCTAAGTATCATATATATTCAATAACCAAAACGGCGTCGTTTAAAATAGGGCCAAAAATCATCGTCTTAAGCTTGGGGGAGATAAACCGCGTTTAGGGTAAATGTGTTAATTTCGTTGTGGTTTTTGTGTTTTGAATTGTTTCATTTGGGTCACCAGATCGAAATCTCTATGTTTTTAATTTGGTCTGTATTTTGTAAGCGTATTTTGTTTTAGTCCCCAGTTTATGCTATTTTTTTCTTTCTTTCTTTGTTCTCACATTTAGCCTGTAATTTCTGTTATTGACAATTTAATCCTAGTGGATTCGTTTGAATTAGTGATCAGTCTGTATTTTGGTTGCCTAATTTTGGTTTTTTCATTTTAGTTGTGTATGGTAAGTTAAATTTAAATTGAGTTTTTAGCAGCATATTTAATTGTGTTTAAGTAATGACATTTATTAAAATGTTGCTTGTGGTATGTGCATTTTGTTATGCATGTATATTATATAATTATATTTTAATTTCAGCCTAAGTGAATGAGATTAATGTTATATTTGAAGTTATTAATTGGTAGCAAAAGAGATATTAGTTGCATGCTAGTTGTACCATATTAAGTTTGATTTTATTATATAGTTATGATTGCATTTAGACTCTATTTTCATTTAAATCTAGTCTCTTTTACACTCGGTTATATTAATTAATTAATTTTGTAATATGATAGGTTTAAAACATTAAGAATAAAAAAATTCCTTTGTAAAGTGGATAACCATAAATGCATGTAAATATTTATTTAGATGTTTATTAGAATGTGTGCGTTATATAATTAGTTTTGCATGACATCCTTTTGTAAATTTGCAGTTAGCCTCATGTGCATAACCCGACATTATTACATAATTTGATTAAGGGTAATATCCTTTTAATTTAATTGTCCTAAGTGGGTTGTCTTAACTGATTAGATATCCGCTTTGACTATTTTAAATTAAAAGTATATCCCATTAGTAACACATAAAAATTGATTGATCACTTTTAAATTTGGAACGAAGAAAAAGAAATGTTCGGTTATTTAAGTTTATCGAGAAAAGGTGTTATAACTATTTAAGATCTGGTCTCGATATTTTTAAATATCAAATATTCTTTATCTTTCTAATGGTTTGGGTAATTTTAACTTAATCAATATTGGTGCTTTCGAGTATGAAAAATTCGCATGTTGTTTTGTTTGGATTATAAATCAAATTAACTCGAATTTGTAATTTTCATTGCAAAGACGTTAATTAATCGACGAGGTACCGATTTAGGGCGCTGTGGGGGGTGCTAACCTTCCCCACGTAACCGACTCCGAACTCAAATTTTGGTAACGCAGACCTAAACTTGTTATTTTAATTAAAATTAATTTTTATTTAAATGGCAAAACATTTTTGGGTGTCCGATCACACCCTAATCAAAGATCGGTGGCGACTCTTCGAACCATTTCTTTCTCCCGCTTGTTCTGAGTTTTTTAAAAAAATTCGTTTCGACAGCTTGGCGACTGCTGGGGAATTTTTTAGAGAGTCAGGCCTATAGTCGATTAATTAATTGTCTTTGCAAATGAAAGTTATAAATTCGTTTTAATTTGGTTTTGATCCCGTGTTTGGTTTCAGTACCTTTATGTTCATATTTTGTCTAACGAATAAATAGTTGTACTGATCTGTTTGTTGTTGGTTTCAGATTATTTATGTGTTTAAAGAGGATTGATTTTGGAATGTTTGTGATTCTGTGTTGTTTTTGCTTTCCTCACACACGGCACAGTTGCATTTGCATAACATGAGCTAAAACCCCGCTCTGTCCTATTTAAGTAGGAGTGAGAGACTACTCCCTCGTGTGGTTTTCACCTCCGCATGGGATAGTGGATCACTTCTGGAGCTCACGCCTTATGGTCCTCGTGATGGTATTCACCTCCGTATGGACATAAGGAGGTGTGTTCCCTCGAAATTGAACTCGATCCACTAAAGCCTGTGATGGGCCAGGATTGAGGGTTCGGCAGCCCAAGGGGGCACCGACAAGGACAATTCGAGAACCTATTACTTTAGAACCTAACCCAACATGTAGTGAATATAGAGCCCGAACTTAGGTCGAGCCTAACCCGAACCTTAAGAATCCCGTGAGGAGTATACACAAGGAAAAGCTTTTTTGGGTCATTTATTTTCTTTCTGTGAATAAATACATGCGAACTAGAGATCATGTGGTTAGGTTGAATTAGATATCATGCGGCTAGGGTTGTGATGTTCAGGTAAAGCATGGGGGTAGATATCATGTTGGGTAGGAAATGATAAAGAATGATTGGGTAGCCAGCATGTGAGGGTAGGATTCTTTAACAAATTATCCCTGATTAATTGACTAATGTTTACTAACTGATTTTCTTTTGTCTTTGTTTTATTCCTTTTGCTTTGCATTGCATTATCCATTTCATGGTGTTGATTTGGGGATCGATGTCCATTAGAAGGCCAGAATATGGAACGAAAGGTTCACAAAGAGGTTGAAGACAATGCAGAGGTTTTGAGATGGTCGGAGCAATCCCAGTTGACTAACGGAGATAGTTTGAAGCCTGGTTACGTGTCGGAGTTGTTTAGCTACACTCACGTCAATGTACGTCAGAATGATTTAAATGAGCTCCAGGAGATTTGGGAGAGATGTGAAGCAGCCGATCAAGAGATGTTCTATCAGTTGTATGGCGACATATCTTTACCTTCTGGATGTTCCAATCGACCAAAATCTGTTTAGGGCCCTAGCGCAGTTCTGGAATCCCGGTTACAGCTGTTTTACGTTTGGAAGAGTGGATGTGACGCCAACAATAGAAGAGTATCAAGCTTTGCTCCGGTGTCCGAGAGCTCAAGCGGATAGGGTCTATACCAAGCCCCCGGTCACTCCTTCGTTCAAGAAGAAATTGCTATCGATAACTGGAATGAGTGAGGATTGGGTTGTAAAAAATATTAAGAAGAAAGGGGACAGTGAATGCTTTCCTTGGTCCGCTCTGAAGGAAATAATCAATCGTCATCCTGATCAGAGAAAGAAGCTTGACCTACTTGCTTTAGGGATTTATGGGCTTGTTATCTTCCCAAAGGTGTTAGGATACATAGACGTATCAGTGGTCGACCTGTTCGAAAGATTGGACAAGCATGTGGATCCTGTTCCCGCTATCCTAGCAGAGACATTTCGTTCTTTGAGTTCTTGCAGACGAGAGGGAGAATGACGCTTTATAGGATGTGCACCCCTACTATTAGTGTGGATCCTCAATCATTTCAAGCACGTCGAGAGGGCGCCAGGTCGAGTGTTTCTAGACGGGTTTTCGCCTTTGAAAGATTTCCTTTCAAAAGATTGGCCTGGAGGTTTTACCGAAGAAAAATGGATGGTAATCTTCAAGATATCAGAGACGGTGATGTTCTATGGCGAGCTTCTTGGAATGTTACTTCGGACATACTTTATCGGTGTGGAGAGCGGGATTGGGTCCCTTTGCCAGGTATATGGGGTTCTGTTGGATATGCACCTCTGTTGGTTTCCAGACAATATGGGTCAAGGCAGTTCATTCCAGCTACGAGGGACTTGTTAGGGTCAGATTTTGCATTCAAGGGAGATCAATACAAGAACAAAGTCAGAGGGGTTGCTGAATCTTGGAAGCAGACTCGTCGTGTGAATTTGTTCACCTACGATCTCGAGCCATCACAAGATTACGAGCAGTGGAGAAGCAATCGAGTAAACGACAACATCCCCGTGGTGAATCCTGAAAACATTCAACCTGTGGAAGAACATTTGAGGATAGTACCATCTCCATTAGAGCTAGCTAAGCGCGATTTTGAGGCAGAGAGAAGGCAGTGGAGAATTACTATGCAAAAACTAGAAGATGAGGTGTATCAAAAAGGGTTGGAGATCGATATTCAAAAAAGTAGAGCGGATCGAGTTGAAAAAGCAGAGAAGCAACTTCGGTTAGATTTTGACGATCTTCAATCAACTTACCAGCGAATGATGAAAGATCAGACAGCTTCCAGTTCAAGCAAATCATCTGTTGAGTGCAGACGGGAAGTGGCAAGCTTGAAGAGGGCAGCCGAGGAGAGTCAGGAAGAGCTCAAGCAAAGTAGACATCAGGTAAGGATTTTGTCGAAGGAAAAAAGTTGTTTAGAGCAACGATTGCAAGAAAGTCAAGCCCAGAGTGAGAATTTGAAAGGGAAGATCTCGAGTTTAGAGGCTGCATTACAATGGTACCGGAACCAGGAGGGTAGCTCGAGTCGTGGAGAAGTCGAAAGTTTGAAGAAGCAAGTAAGTGAGCTCGAAGTCATGGTTCAAGAGTTCCAGAGGCAATCAAGTGAGCTATCGATAGTTCCTTATGAGGGGGGTACTCAGTGGCGTTTTCGATGGGAGCGAGCGCAGGCGAGAGCCAAGCGAGGAGAAGACCTTATCGCTTGTTACCTGGGGCATGCTAGGGGAATCACACAGTATTTGGTCGACCTGTCTCAAGAAGCTACCGCTATAGGCGAAGAGCTGGATCCTGAGGCTGAAGAGAACCAGAAGATCTTGGAACTGCTAGCACATATACTACAAATATGCGAAACAGTGCAGATTTATCTGTGATATGTTTCAACTTTGTAATTGAACGTCGTTTCTAATATAAAAAGTTGTTCTAGGGAATCGCCCCGGGATCAACACCCTGCATTTTGCATATGCATCATTTTTCGCAATGCATCTTCATTTTTCCTACATCGCACTTTGTTCATTCATAATCATATACTTCATATTCATTAAATAAGATACAAACATTAACAAAAGGAACTGTGTGACAAAGAAACACTGGGAAATTCTAAGCATCACTATAACACAAGGAAGGCCATGGATGATAAGATTGCTCAAATTGAAAGAACACAACTGCAGTTACAAGATGATATAAGGAAAATGCAAGAAGATATGCTTAAGGCTCAAGAGGATATGCTGTCTAAGTTGGCAAGTATGCTGGGAGGGAGAAATCCAAAGCACGGAAAGGCCCATGAGCAAACAAGTGAAGAACCACTTTACCCTCCAGGGTTTACCCCGGTACAGTCTCCGAATATCCAAGGAACATCTATCCATACCAAAGTACACATAAATCCTGACGGCATTGCAGTTAATCCGCAACCTGGATCTTGTTCGCATCCCGAAGAAAGCCCATATCACCAGGTCCCGGACCTTGATGAAGAAGCAAAGAAGAGCGAAAACAAGTTGTTGCAGGAGCAATATAAGCAGCTAGCAAATGAAGTACAAGCTATGAAAGAAGATACCAGCTTGTATGGTCTCGACGCTAAGGAACTGAGTTTAGTTCCTGATCTGGTCCTACCTCCCAAGTTCAAAACCCCTGACTTCGAGAAATACGACGGTACCCAATGCCCTTCTGCCCATATCACAATGTTCTGCAGGAAAATGACTGGTTACGTAGGGGACGACCAGCTGTTGATCCACTGTTTCCAGGAAAGCTTAGTAGGCTCAGCATTGCGATGGTATAGTCAACTAAGGAGAGTTGATGTCAGGACATGGAAAGACCTGGCCAAATCTTTTCTCGACCAATATAAGCATGTGAAGGACGTCAGGCCTAACAGAATGGTGCTACAAGCAATGGAGAAGAAGCATAATGAAAGTTTCAGACAATATGCTCGGAGGTAGAGAGAGGTAGCAGTACAAGTCCACCCACCGTTGGTAGAGGAGGAAACGAACCTACTTTTTGTTAATACCTTGAAGGCTCCATTTTTCTCACATTTTGTTGGTAATCCTTCTCGAAGTTTTGCTGATATAGTTACGGCGGGAGAAATGATTGAAATGGCGATTAAAAGCGGGAAGCTTGAGGGAGGAGATTCCAGCAAGAAACAGCCGATGAGGAAGAAGGAAAACGAAGTCAGCAACATAAGGCAGTATGATTCCCATAATATCACAGTGTCCCGACCACAGGGAACGGTAGCATCACCCCAAATTGACAATAGGCAAGGGGCAAGAGATCCAAGGAGAGAGAGGCCTCAATTTGATCCGATTCCTATGACTTATAAGGAGTTATTCCACGAATTATATGATCGACATGTAGTCTCACCTTATCATGTGGACCCTATACAACCCCCGTATCCCAAGTGGTATGATGCTAGTGCTAAGTGCGAATACCATGCAGGGGTTTCCGGACATTCTATTGAAAATTGTCCCGCTTTCAAAAAGGTCGTCCAAGCTCTGAGAAGAAGAAACATCATCAATTTTGGTGAAAGTGAACAGCCAAACATAGCCCAGAATCCATTGCCAAACCATGCAGGAGCCGGGATTAATGCAGTCGCTGAAGAGAAAGGAAGAACGACTGTAAAAAATGTTAGGGAGGTGATGTCACCCATGTCTTGGGTGTGGTGCCAAATGGTCAAGGTAGGACTATTAAAGACTAATCTGCCATGTGAACATTTCAACAATGAAGAGATGTTCCACTACCATAACTGCACAAGACACAATATACAACAGTGTTCTGATTTCTTAGGGCTGGTACAAGAGATGATGGATAGTAAGGAAATCGAGTTCTTCAAAGAAGTGGCTGAGAAAGAAGAAGCGGAAGTTTACGCCTCTGAGGGATCATCCAAAGGGGTCTATAGTGCTAGTTGTCCCCTCGTCATTACTCCCAAGAATCGAGTGGCTGAGAAGGTAGCTCCAAAGGTGATTATTACACCTCCCTCTCCGTTCCCGTACAAAGACAATAAACAGGTACCCTGGAGATATACTTGTCAAATAGGAGAGGTGGCAAAGCAACAGGAAGAGGTAGATGAAGTGGGACACATGACCAGGAGTGGTAGATGTTATCACAAAGAACTTGAGAAGAAGATTGATGTTGGGAAAGGAAAAAGTATCGATGTGCAGATAAAAGAAGATGAACCCATCGTCAATGAGCCAGTAACGGAGAATGAAGCGATGGAATTTTTAAGATTTTTGAAACATAGTGAATACAGTATTGTTGAGCAACTGCACAAGCTGCCTGCCCGTATTTCCGTCCTATCACTTCTTCTGAGTTCAGAGGCTCATCGCAACGCCCTGTTAAAAGTTTTAAACCAAACCTTTGTCCCGAAGGAGATACCCACAGAAAAGCTGGACCGACTAGTTGCCAACATCCAGGCCGATAATTTTTTATCTTTTTCTGAGGACGAGATCCCTTCTGGGATGATTGGCAATCATAAGGCTCTACACATCACAGTTAGGTGCAAAAGGGCATGTTCTATCCAGAGTACTGATAGATAACGGTTCGGCGTTAAATGTGATGCCCTTGGTGACCCTGAAAAAACTGCCAGTGGACAGCACCCTGATGAGAAGCTGTCAAAGTGTGGTTCGAGCTTTTGATGGAACGAAGAGAGAAGTTCTAGGCAAGATTGATATCCCTTTGACTATTGGCCCGGCGATATACGAAGTGGAGTTTCTTGTGATGGACATCATGCCTACATACAACTGTTTATTGGGAAGGCCCTGGATTCATCAGGCCGGTGCGGTTCCGTCAACGTTGCACCAAAGGATAAAATTTGCAATTGATGGGAGGCTTATATGCATTCATGCTGAAGAAGACATTATTGCTTCGGTTTCTACTACTGCTCCATACGTTGAAGTGGAAGAGCAAGCTGTTGAATGTTCTTTCAGGTCGTTGGAATACGTCAATGCCATGTTTGTGGCAGCAGGAAAGAAGATCCCGAAGCCTAGATTGTCAAACTGCACCAAAATGGGGCTTAAGCTGACTCTTGGAAGAGGAGCAAAAACTGGCAAAGGGTTTGGACGTCGGTTGTAAGGACTGGTGGGCCCAATCTACCCTGTAACTAAAAGAGACAGGTTCGGTTTAGGGTATCAGCCGACTTTAAAAGAAAAACTGAGAAGCATCAAGAAGATTCAGGAATTGAGAAAGGCAAGATTGACTGGAGAGGACCCAAGCTGGGAGCCCATGACATTCCCACCATTGAGCAGCATTTTCGTATCAGGAGGATATATGTTTCAAGGGACTTTGGAAAGCAGTAAAGTGATAGTTGAGAATGCCTTGGGGGACTTGGGCATTAATGTCATAACCGATGAGGAGTTCAAAGAAATAAGAGCTACGGGCATTTACCCTGCGCCACTGGGCTTTGTGTTGAACAACTGGACTGCGGAGGAATTGCCTGTAGTTTACAAATCTTTTGCAGAGTAATACACTAGAACTCTTCCCTATTGTTCATACCCTGTGACAATAGGTGATTTGATGTAAAGGGTTAAGTTGTGTGTTTTTACTTGCTTTCAATAAAAGATGTGTTTTGTTAATTCCCAAATGGCAAACATTTCCTCATGCATTTTTGTTTGAATACACGCATATATTATTCCTTTCTATTTGTTTATATGGGAAAAGATTCTCCCATATGTATATATGTATATATATCTTCTTTTTCGTTATCCTTTCAGGAACTCAGATATCAATAAAACGAATGCTAATGACTCTGACCCAGAGATTGATTTCGAGATGCCCATATGTCAAGGGGAAATCGAAGGTTATGATGAGGATGAGGGATGTGAACCACCCTCAGAATTACTAAAGATGGTGGAACAGGAAGATGAGCAGATTTTGCCTCACGAAGAGCTTACAGAGATCTTGAACCTGGGTACAGATGAGGATAGAAAGGAAGTAAAGATTGGTACCACCCTGTCTGCTGAAGGAAGGCAAAGCTTGATAGAATTACTTCAAGAATTCAAGGATGTATTTGCTTGGTCATACGAGGACATGCCAAGGCTGGATACAGAATTGGTTGTCCATAAATTACCAATAAAGCCTGATTGTAAGCCCGTACAACAGAAACTGAGAAGAATGAGACCCGAGATGCTGCTCAAGATTAAAGAAGAAGTGAAGAAACAATTTGATGCTGGGTTTCTCACAGTGGCCAAATATCCTGAGTGGGTAGCAAATATTGTCCCAGTATCAAAGAAGGATGGGAAGGTACGAATGTGTGTCGACTATAGAGATCTGAATAGAGCTAGTCCAAAGGATAATTTTCCTTTGCCACATATAGATACGTTAGTGGACAATACTGCTGGAAATTCCTTATTCTCATTTATGGATGGTTTCTCCGGCTATAATCAAATTAAAATGTACCCTGAAGATATGGAGAAAACAACGTTTGTCACTATGTGGGGGACGTTTTGCTATAAAGTCATGCCGTTTGGATTAAAGAATGCAGGGGCCACCTATCGGAGAGCCATGGTGACGTTGTTTCATGACATGATGCATAAAGAAATTGAAGTCTATGTCGATGATATGATTGTCAAAGCCAAGACGGAGGAGGAACATATCGAGAATTTGAGGAAGCTCTTTCAAAGATTAAAGAAGTGCCAACTAAAACTTAACCCAAATAAGTGCACTTTTGGGGTGACGTCGGGAAAACTGTTGGGATTCGTAGTGAGCCGAAAGGGAATTGAAATAGATCCCGATAAAGTGAAAGCCATTCAAGATTTGCCAGCCCCAAGAACACAGAAAGAGGTTCGAGGATTTTTGGGGAGATTAAATTACATCGCTCGGTTTATCTCGCAGCTGACCGAAAGATGTGATCCCATATTCCGCCTTCTTCGTAAGAATGATTCAGGAGAATGGAGTGAGGATTGCCGAGAGGCTTTTGAGGCAGTAAAGAGATATCTTTCGAATACTCCGATCCTAGCGCCACTTATCCCAGGAAAGCCTTTAATTCTTTACTTGTCCGTTTATGACAATTCAATGGGATGTGTGTTGGGGCAACATGATCAAACTGAGAAGAGGGAGAGGGCTATCTACTATCTCAGTAAGAAGTTCACTGAGTGTGAGGCCAGATACTCACCAATTGAAAAATTGTGTTGCGCTTTAGTGTGGGCTACCAGAAGACTTAGACAGTATATGTTGTATCATACTACCTGGCTCATATCTAAGCTGGACCCTTTAAAGTATCTAATGGGGGTACCTGCATTGTCTGGAAGGTTAGCCCGTTGGCAAATCCTATTGTCCGAATTTGATATCCAATATGTAAGCCAGAAGGCAGTTAAAGGGAGCGCCATAGCAGAATTCATTGCGAGTAGGGCTTCAAAAGAATATGAACAGTTGAACTTCGATTTTCCAGATGAGGATTTAATGGCTATCTCGGAGGAAGAAACAGTTGCGCTCACCGGTAAATACTGGAAGATGAACTTTGATGGTGCTTCAAACGCCTTGGGGCATGGGATTGGGGCAATCTTGGTCTCACCAAGTGAAGAGCATTATCCTTTTACCAGTCGGCTCAATTTTTATTGTACAAATAATATGGCTGAATATGAGGCTTGTGTTATGGGTCTTAGAGCAGCTATTGAACTCAAAGCAAAAATGCTGAGGGTATATGGGGATTCAGCTTTGGTAATTTACCAGCTCAGAGGTGAATGGGAAACGAAAGGTCCCAAACTTGTGGAATATCGTAAACTAGTTCTGGGACTTATTGAAGAATTTGAAGAAGTGACTTTCAATTACCTCCCCAGAGAAGAAAATCAAATGGCAGACGCCTTGGCTACTTTGGCAGCGGCCTTTAAGATGAACGAGCATTCAAATATGATGCCTATTGAGATGAAGGCTTATGAGTATCCAGCCCACTGCTTTAACATTGAAGAAGAAGATGATGGAGGACCTTGGTACTATGATATCTTTCAGTATATAAAATATCAAAGTTACCCCGAACAGGCAACTGAGAATGACAAAAGAACCATTAGAAGAATGGCAGCAGGGTATGTTCTTAATGGTGAGACCTTATATAAGAAAAGCATGGATCAGGTCTTATTAAGGTGTGTGGACACTAAAGAAGCGAAAATGATTCTTGAAGAAATACATGAAGGAATATGTGGCACCCATGCTAATGGGTATGTAATGGCCAGACAGATTATGAGATTTGGGTATTATTGGTCAACTATGGAAACTGATTGCATCAATTATGCCCGAAAGTGTCACAAGTGTCAGATTTATGGGGATAGAATGCACACCCCTCCTCATCCGTTACATGTGATGACAGCTCCGTGGCCGTTTTCTATGTGGGGCATGGATGCTATTGGGCAAATTTTTCCGAAAGCGTCAAATGGTCATCGCTTCATTCTGGTAACAATAGATTACTTCACCAAGTGGGTAGAAGCAGCTTCCTATGCTAGTGTTACCCAGTCAACGATATGTAGGTTCTTGAAGAAGGAAATCATCTGCAGATATGGCTTACCAGAGAGAATTATCTCTGACAATGCATTGAACTTAAACAACAAGATGATGAAATCTGTATGTGAGCAATTCAAAATAAAGCATCATAATTCCACGGTTTATCGCCCAAAGATGAATGGGGCAGTGGAGGCGGCTAATAAGAACATTAAGAGGCTTATAGAGAAGATGACTGAAACTTATAAAGATTGGCATGAGAAGTTGCCATTTGCTCTGTTTGCCTATCGGACTTCTGTACGGACGTCAACTGGGGCAACTCTGTTTTCTCTAGTTTATGGGATGGAAGCTGTCCTCCCTATTGAAGTGGAAATTCCCTCGCTCCGGGTTTTATTGGAGGTGAAGCTAAATGAGGCAGAATGGGTACAGGCCAGATATGACCAATTGAATTTGATTGAAGAAAAGAGATTGAAGGCCATTTGTCACGGTCAGATGTACCAGAAGCGGATGATACGAGCACATGATAAGAAAGTTCGCCCTCGAGAAATCCACGAAGGATATTTGGTGCTCAGGAGGATATTGCCCATTCAAAAAGATTTCCGAGAGAAATGGATGCCCAAGTGGGAAGGACCCTATGTTGTCAAGAAAGCCTTCTCTGGGGGAGCTCTAGTCTTAACTGAGATGGATGGGTCTGAATTACCTTATCCAGTAAATTCTGACGCAGTTAAGAGGTATTTTGCTTGAAGAAAAGAGAAAAAGGAAAAATGAATGGAAAAAAATGAAAATAATAATAATAAAAAAAAAGAAACAAAAAAGGAGGGTTCGGGATGAAAACTCGAAAAAGGCGTCTTGAAACCAAAGGAGGTCTCGAGTCGAAAACCCGCAAAGGGCGACTTGAGTTTTAAATTCAGAGTTCGTGCATGGTGGAGGATCTGAATTGTTCTTAGAAGCAGGAAGGGCTCCTGACATGGGTAACGACAATGGCAGTTGGGGTTGAGACAAAAGATTAATGAGTCTCGGTGGAGACAACCAGAGGAGAAATTGAATGCACATGAGATTCAACACTGGTTTACGGCATCCAATAATGGGAGATTTTGAGGTTCAAAAAGAGCTTCGCACTCTTAGGTGTCATCATAATTTTGGAGATCCTTTTGACAAAAGCTACACTCGAGTCATTCTGACGGCGTGCCAGTTCAAAGGCATTTGTGTTATTGATATTTGAAGACGCCTATCCTTTTGTTCTTTTTTTTTTCCAATTAAAAGTTTGCCATGTAGTTGCCTAAAAATTCTCTGCATTTATATAAATAAAGAGACATTTTCCCTTTTCAATTGCCCTTTTACAAGCATCTAATTTTGAAAGAGTTAAAACGCATAGCTTAACTCGTGGTACATGAGATCATTTTGTATTATTACGCAAAAGGTTTTGGAAATACATGTATTTTGAAGCTAAAAATTGGTTTTAGCATGTATGTTTGTATGGTTATGGGAAGCAGAAACCTTGGGATTCATAGAAAGTTCCAATCATTAATTGATGACCCAAAGAGGCTGTTATTCATCAAGAAGTTGGTCATGGGTACTGGCGGGTTTGAAGAAAGAAAGAAGTCAAAGTCCTGTCAACCCAAGAGATATGGTATTGGGATTGTTAACTGGGGTGAACTGGTCAAATGTTCAGTGCCCAAGACAAAACCAAGATCCATCGAGAGATAGTGTTCCTTTGAAGAAGAAAGTGCATTAAATTGCATAATTGCATACATCGTAGGCATGAATAGGAGCATAGCATGCATGATGATTTAAAACATCTACGGTTCCCCACGTTTGATGGAGATTGTTCGAGTCTTATACTCTCTGAAGAAATAGGGGGCATACGCGATTTATGAAGATTGTGGGTCTTATACTCTCTGAAGAAATAGGGGGCAGACGCGATCGTTGAAGATTGTTCGAGTCTTATACTCTCTGAAGAAATAGGGGACAGACGCGATTGTTGAAGATTGTTCGAGTCTTATACTCTCTGAAGAAATAGGGGGCAGACACGATTGTTGAAGATTGCTCGAGTCTTATACTCTCTGAAGAAATAGGGGGCAGACGCGATTGATGAAGATTGTGGGTCTTATACTCTCTGAAGAAATAGGGGGCAGACACGATTGTTGAAGATTGCTCGAGTCTTATACTCTCTGAAGAAATAGGGGGCAGACGCGATTGATGAAGATTGTGGGTCTTATACTCTCTGAAGAAATAGGGAGCAGACACGATTATTGAAGATTGTCCGAGTTCTATACTCTCTAAAGAAAGAGGGAGCGAACCCGTGGGCAGAAGATTTTCCAAGTCTCACTCTACTCTGAAGGAAAAGTGGAGCGGATTAATGTGTCAAAGTTATTATGACCGGACAAATTTGACCATCTTTTGATCTTTGCTCTACTCTCGTTGCACGATATTGAACAAAGAGGGGCAGCTGTAGATGCTCATTTTGTCCGGGACGTCTTATGTGTATCCTTATGATTAATTTCTGGTTATTACTAAGTTCGTAGGACACGTTAGTTAGGGTTATCATTAATGATATGTTGGATTTCATAGTGGTTACGTGTTCTATATTAGTGATGCATACGAGTATATACATTGGGTACATATAAATATTATAGTATTTATATATATAAATAAGTAAGTAACTAAATACTGATTAATGTTTTATTTTGGTCTTTTACAGATTCTAATTAAAATAAGATTACAACAGGCTGGACCAAACGAGCCCAGTTCCCAACAACCCAGTTCTTCAGCCCAACTGAAGAAACCCTAACCATTAGGGTTTCCTTGTCACCAGCCTCTAGCGCCGCAGTAGGAAGGCCGTTGCATCTGGCTCCACGATCCAACGGTTCCCAGCCCTCTGTGATTCCCGAGCCAACTGCAGACTCACGTGAAGCCACCACCGCGTTTCCAGATCGCGCACGAACAACCGAGAAATGGCTCAGCTACCCACTGCTGCCGCCCGTGACCTGCTCCCTCCATGTGACCCTGCAAACACGCCAAACGAGAGCAGAAACAGACGAAAACAAAACTAGAGAGGAGGAGATCAACTGGAAATAAGGGAACACAAAAACAAGAGGGGGAACCCATCAACAAGGGAGAGAAAAGAAAAGAAACACCAATCTCTCAGTCATCAAAAAAACAACAGAGAATACAACCCCAAAAGAACACAAAACAAAATACCCAGAAACCAGCAACCATAGAACACAAACCCAACGCAAGACACTTACCCTTTCGATCCAGTAACTTTCGTCACTAGGAATCCACACCCCGTCTGGGATAAGGTAAAACCTTTCGCTTCCCAATCATTTTGAGTCGTGCATGTCAGTTTTAGGTCTCGAGCTTTAGGGATTTGAAGGGTTCGGTGTAGATTTGGTCATATGTTAGTTGGATGGTGGCTCTCATCGGAGTCTTTTGGGGAAGGAAAAAGGTCGCGGTGGCCGTGGTTTTTTGTAGGTCTACTGGAGAGTGAAACAGAGTGGGATTCGAGGGTTTGGTTTGAGTCACGGGTTAGGGTCGTGTTTATTTTAGGAAGAGTTCGGCTGGGGTTGTCGTTGGGGCTTACGAGCTCCTCATCGGAGCGTAGAACGGCGGAGCCATGGAGGCTCTGGGTTTCGTCGAGGGTTAAGAATGAGAGGGGGAGAGAAAACCAGAGAGAAGCGGCGAGTGTCTGGCAAGGGTTGAGAGGATAAATGATTTAGGTAAAAAAATATTATCCTAAGTATCATATATATTCAATAACCAAAACGGCGTCGTTTAAAATAGGGCCAAAACGGCATCGTCTTAAGCTTGGGGGAGATAAACCGCGTTTAGGGTAAATGTGTTAATTTCGTTGTTGGTTTTTGTGTTTTGAATTGTTTCATTTGGGTCACCAGATCGAAATCTCTATGTTTTTAATTTGGTCTGTATTTTGTAAGCGTATTTTGTTTTAGTCCCCAGTTTATGCTATTTTTCTTTCTTTCTTTGTTCTCACATTTAGCCTGTAATTTCTGTTATTTGACAATTTAATCCTAGTGGATTCATTTGAATTAGTGATCAGTCTGTATTTTGGTTGCCTAATTTTGGTTTTTTTCATTTTAGTCCTGTATGGTAGTGTTAAATTTAAAATTGAGTTTTTACCAGCATATTTAATTGTGTTTTAAGTAATGACATTTATTTAAATATGTTGCTTGTGGTATGTGCATTTTGTTATGCATGTATATATTATATAATTATATTTTAATTTCAGCCTTAAGTGAATGAGATTAATGTTATATTTGAAGTTATTAATTGGTAGCAAAAGAGATATTAGTTGCATGCTAGTTGTACCATATTAAGTTTGATTTTTATTATAGTTATGATTGCATTTTAGACTCTATGTTCATTTAAATCCTAGTCTCTTTTACACTCGGTTATATTAATTAATTAATTTTGTAATATGATAGGTTTAAAACATTAAGAATAAAAAAATTCCTTTGTAAAGTGGATAACCATAAATGCATGTAAATATTTTATTTAGATGTTTATTAGAATGTGTGGCGTTATATAATTAGTTTTTGCATGACATCCTTTTGTATAATTTGCATTTTAGCCTCATGTGCATAACCCGACATTATTACATAATTTGATTAAGGGTAATATCCTTTTAATTTAAAATTGTCCTAAGTGGGTTGTCTTAACTGATTAGATATCCACTTTTGACTATTTTAAATTAAAAGTATATCCCATTAGTAACACATAAAAATTGATTGATCACTTTTAAAATTTGGAACGGAAGAAAAAGAAATGTTCGGTTATTTAAGTTTATCGAGAAAAGGTTGTTATAACTATTTAAGATCTGGTCTCGATATTTTTAAATAATCGAATATTCTTTATCTTTCTAATGGTTGGGTAATTTTAACTTAATCAATATTGGTGCTTTCGAGTATGATAAAATTCGCATGTTGTTTTGTTTGGGATTATAAATCAAATTAAACTCGAATTTGTAAATTTTCATTGCAAAGACGTTAATTAATCGACGAGGTACCGATTTAGGGCGCTGTGGGGGTGCTAATCCTTCCCCACGCGTAACCGACTCCCGAACTCAAATTTTGGTAACGCAGACCTAAACTTGTTATTTTAATTAAAATTAATTTTTATTTAAAATGGCAAAACATTTTTGGGTGTCCGATCACACCCTAATCAAAGATCGGTGGCGACTCTTCGAACCATTTCTTTACTCATGATAAAAATCCCAAATTTTCGAAACGAGAGGTTTCCTAAAATCGCATTGTTTTTAATTAAAAAATTCAATCGTAAAGAAAATAATTAAAAATGACGCGGTTTTCAAAATCCCGCTTGTTCTGAGTTTTTTAAAAAAAATCGTTTCGACAATGATGTTGGCTTTGAGTTTGCCTAACTTGCAAGAAGTTATTAATCAAGCCAAAGATATCGAGAGAGCTCAAGGGGAGACATTAGCAGGGGAACATAGCTTACATATAGGGAAAAAGGTTGGAACACCTTCAACTCCCCATTATGTTAAGAGAGGCAAGGGCTTGAGTTTTAGATATACAGACAGAGAGGGTTCTTCTGTAGCTTCATATAAAATAATATAGTCCCAGTCGATTAATGTTAGCTCGGGTAGAGCAGTGGGAGAAAGAAATGTATGTCAGACATGTGGTAGAGCGCACCGGGGAGTATGCAGACTTCTTAGTGGAGCTTGCTTCCAATGTGGCGAAACTGGTCACTTTGTCCAAAACTGTCCAAAGAAATCTGGGGACAAGTTGAATCCATGCAGTAACAAGAGACTCGAGGAGTCGCCAGAATCTATAACATTAAGACCAATGAATATCGGGATGACCCGGAGATCATAACAAGTACTTTCCATCTTTTTAATGAGCATGTATTTGTATTAGTCAACCCTAGTTCTACACACTCATACATTAGTACAAGTGTGAGTGGATATGTATTAAGCATTTAATAAAGATTCCAGGGGTTATGTTCCCGGTGAATATGATGAAATTATCATTTAATGAGTTATGATCATATTGGAGATAGGTTGTTTGTCTCCAGAGATGATTAGTTCAGAAAGATGCAGAGGGTGTGGAATTTATAGTTTTTGGAGAGAAAGTAAAATCATTGTTTAAGGTGACGTCGATAATGATTGTGAAGAAAATGATGTCAGAAATATATATATAGCTTTTATAGCTAATGTGATAGATACTCAAATAATTGAAGTATAATTGTTTGATAATTTCACAAAATTGGGAATTTATAGATGTATTTTTAGGTAAATTTATTGAGTATATCTAGATTGAGAGGTGAAATTTAAGGTTTATAGTTATTAAGGTATTGAACATGTTTATATTATTTAGTAGAAAATTATTTATGTTAGTCAAGAGAATTAAGGGTTCAATTATAATAGTTAATTGATCAAAGTTTTATCATCCCAAGTATTTCATCTTAGGAAGTATTTGTGTGATTAGTGAAAAGAAAGATAAACCTATGTTGTTATGCATAGATTTTGACGGTTAAATAAGACTCTTCAAGATAAGAACTTGTATGGCAAACTATACCAATGTGAAATTCTGGTTAGTAGAGATAGTTTTCTTTGGCCATGTTGTTTTAGCATACGGTAAAAGAATAGATCCTAAGAAAAACTCATGTTGCAGTAATTGGAAACTCCCAAAGAATGATCCTGAAGTTCGGATTTCTTTAAGGGCTTACTGGTTACTATCGAAGGTTAGTGAAAAACTTTTTGACGTTAGCTTTGCTGCTAGCCAAGTTTTTAAAGAAATATATATCTTTTGTAGAACGGAAAAGGTTCAAGAGAGTTTTGAAATGCTAAAGAGGATTGCAATAGAGACACCGGTGTTTATACAACTTGAGTTGGGTAAGGATTATGTGGTTTTGACTAATGTATATCCCAATGGCTTAGGAAGTGTGCTTACGTAAAAAGATTGCCACGATAAAGTGAAAGAATCACAAGAAAAAAATTTTCCCTACGCATGATTTAGAGTTGGCATCAGTTGAGTTTGCCTTAAAAGATTTGACGCCATTTTTTGTATGGTGAATAGTGTTATAGTTGTGCTAATTACAAAAGCCTAAAGTATTTGTGGAATTAAAAAGAGTTGAACCTGAGACAGAAAAGATGGATAAAACTTTTAAAGGATTGTGATGTGATCATTGATTATCTTCCAGGAAAGGCCAATGTTGTTGCAGAGGTACTTAGTCAGAAACCTTTGGCAATTTTGTGAGCTATGGATGTGCGATTAGTGTTGAATGAAAAGGGCACTGTGAGCTGAATTAAAGATGAAGCCGATGTTTTTATTAGATCGAAATCTAGTTGGCCCTAATTTAATGAAATAAGTTTATTATAAAATGAAAGTTACACAAGATAATTTTTAAGATCGTTTCCGATTGAAAAAAGTCTTATGTTGGTCTATAGACAAAAGAGATTGAGTAGAAAGAAAGTGATGAAGTTTTTCTGAAAGTATCTTATTAGGAGGAAGTATTGCGGCGTGGAATGAGTCCGTGAATTATTGAACATTATGAGATTTTATCAGTTAGTTATTGCCTCCCGAAATGGACAAGACCTATAATGTTTTCATGTGTCATTGCTTATTAATTATTGATCAGATCCATTACATGTTCCTACATTGGGGAAAATAGAGATTCAATCAGATTTGAATTATGAAAAAAAGAACCAATGCAAATATGGACTCGAGAAATTCAGAAACCGTGTAACAAAATAATTCCTCTAGTTGAATTATTGTGGTAAAAGTATAAAGTCTTTTAATTCGAGGACTAAGTTTCTTAAGGGGGAGAATTGTAATACCCCAAATATCAGGTCAGAGACTTTATTAAAAAGATTTAAAATGTGAGGATTTATTTGATTAATTGATAAAAAGATGAGAAATGATTTGGAATAGTGGTTTAGATTAAATTGTAACAATGGGTGATTAAAAGGACATTTTGGTCATTTGGAATAAAATGAATTTGAAACTTAAATTTTAATAAGGATTTAAGAATGAGAAAATTGAAAAGAAAAACGTTAAGTTGTTTTTCTTCTTCTACCTCCCGTGACTTTGTGTGTTCTCTATAGCCAAGGTAAATATCATCTAATTAGTTTTTCCTTTCAATTATGGTTTGTTATTACAACCTTAAGTGATATGTAAGCTTTAAGAAGGGTTAAATAAGGTTAAAACTAGGAGAGGGATGAGTTATTAGAGATTGAAGAAAATGGGTTTTTGAAAGATATGTTGGAATATAATTTTTACTAATGTTTATTAGTATATTTAATTTGTTAAAGAAGTAAATAAGAGATTAGAAACTTTAGATATGAGTAAAAACATTTTAAAAAAAGTGGTATGATTCTTAAATTAAAATGTTCTTGGGAGGTTTTAAATGTTTTAAAAAGCTAAATGAAGGAAAGTTAGTAAGAATAAGTAAATAAGAGTTTAATAGTATTGTTAGATGTAAACCTAAGGAAATTTGACCAAAATTAGGTAAGAATCGGGCTAGAAAATGATAAATATGGGTAAGGGTATCGGTACTGATATAACAGTACCAATACTATAGGTTTAAATGGGTAGAAATGTGATGAACAATATCGGTACCAATACAAGTGGTATCGATATTGATGGGGTATCGATACTAAAAGGGAAAATATCAATACCATGGATAACAGAATGCCAAAATGGTATTGATACCGAAAGGGAGTATCAGTACCATAGTGTAGTAGTATCGATATTGAGAGAAAGGTATCAATACCATAGTATAGAAGTATTGATATCATGGTAAAAGTATCGATACTATCGAGCCTGAAACTTTAAGATAGATTGAAATTGTTATAGAAATTGAAATAATGGTACTTTTGACTATTATTAAAGTATAAATGTTATGGGAATATACTAACATTTGGTATGGTATATGTCTTTAATGGATGTTTGTGTAGATCATAACCAAACTCCTAAATCTAGCAAGAAAAAAGGGAAAGATAAAGTTGTTGATTAGCCAGACATCTTTACATCTTATTAGTTGGGATTACCAGGTGAGTGAATAAATGATAATTATATTAATTGAGGGAGAATCACAATAAGTTCATTTCAAAAGTTTGAATTAATGTATGTTTTACTTTATATGATATATGTTTATAATGTGTGTGGAATTGATAGTATGAATAATCTTTAGAGTATAAACTGTTTTAAAGTAAAAAAAATAATAGCTTAGTTGTGCATTTGACATAAATGTGTCAATTATGCCAGTTAGATAAAAGATTAAATACCTTTGAGTAAAAGATTAATAACCTAGAGTTGCATTTTACAGAAAGGTGTCAATTATGCTAGTTAGATGAAATGTTAAATACCTTTGGGTAAAAGATTAATAGCCTAGTTGTGCATTTGACAGAAAGGTGTCAATTATGCCAGTTAGATGAAAGGTTAAGTACTTTTAAGTAAAAGATTAATAGCCTAGCTGTGCATTTTGGCAGAAAGATGTAAATTATGGCAGTTAGATGAAATGTTAAATACCTTTGAGTAAAAGATTAATAGCCTAGTTGTTCATTTGACAGAAAGGTGTCAATTATGCCAGTTAGATGAAAGGTTAAATACCTTGAGTAAAAGATTAATAGCCTAGCTTTGCATTTGATCGAAAGGTGTCAATTATGACAGTTAGATGAAAGAATAAATACCATTAAGTAAAAGATTAATAGCCTAGTTGTGCATTTGAGAGAAATGTGTCAATTATGTCAGTTAGATGAAAGGTTAAATACCTTTGAGTAAAAGATTAATAGCCTAGTTGTGCATTTGATAGAAAGGTGTCAATTATGCCAGTTAGATGAAAGGTTAAATACCTTTGAGTAAAAGATTAATAGCCTAGTTTTGCATTTGATAGAAAATGTGCCAATTATGCCAGTTAGATGAAAAGTTAAATACCTTTGAGTAAAAGATTAATAGCCTAGTTGTGCATTTGAAAGAATTGTGTCAATTATGTCAGTTAGATGAAAGTTAAATACCTTTGAGTAAAAGATTAATAGCCTAGTTGTGCATTTGACAGGAGAGGTATCAATTATGTCAGTTAGATGAAAGGTTAAATTCCTTTGAGTAAAAGATTAATAGCCAAGCTGTTCATTTGATAAAAAAAATGTCAATTATGCCAGTTAGATGAAAGGTTAAATATCTTTGAGTAAAAGAATAATAGTCTAGCTGTGCATTTGACAGAAAGGTGTTAATCATGCAAGTTAGAGGAAAGGCTAAATACCTTTGGGTAAAAGGCTAAAGGATTTATAATGCATTTTGATATAAAATGTGCATTTACGGCATGAAAAGATGCCATATATATAAAATGTACAACAATGCATAATTGGTATGAAATGATACCATAAATGAAAATACAGACAATGCATAATTGGCATGAAAGGATGCCACAATTGAAAAAAATTGGTTTATTAACAGTATATAAGGTTCCGCTAATGATAATTATAAAAGATACATGACTAATTGGCACTTTGGTGCAATACATATATATTACTATCTCATTTAACGTACATAGGGCAAATAAAGAATAATGGGAAAATATACAGAAGGATAGGTATGTTGGGCCTACTAAGAATAATTTCGATGATTGTATGAAAGAATTATGGTTTAACTGAGAAGGACTTATCTGGTTCTTATGGATTATGTGATCTAATTTGTCATTACATCGTCATAAGATACTTATGTATAAATTGTGGTATCTTTACAATATTATGTCTCACAAAGTAAATACTTAACGTGTGTTGATTTCATGCGTAGGGAGTATTCAAATTTTTGTCGAGTAATGAGTGCAGTAGTAACAACTTTCATAAATTAAAGGTTGACTCGTCAGTAACATTGGGACAATCTTATTCAGTTTGAAAACTTAACTGGCATGTAATTGAAATTAGGTAAATATTTTGTAATGTATATAAAGTGATAGTTTTAGTATTATGCTTCTATGAGTATTATACTTTTGTGGTTGTTAAAAATTGAAACAAATTTTTACGGGTTTTCAAATGAAAAAATATTTTAAAAAGTGATGTGACATATGTATCTTGTGTACGGAAAGGTATACGGGACATGGGTGCTACAGTATCGGTACTGGGCCAGGAGTATTGATACCCATCCTAAATATGGATTTATTTTTGTTAATTGTTCATTTTATTGATGGAGTTCACCCTAAAATTTTATTTGTGTCTATCCTATACAAAAATTTTATGTTATTATTGTATATGTGTACACTCCAAAAAAATATTTCTAAATCCACCACTGATTATATGGTGGATGGTACGATATGTTTTAATATTCTAGTTTTGAGTTTTCATTATGTATTTATAAATAATATATATGTTCAAAATTTGTCGATGAAATAAATTAGATTAAGAAGATCATCATCCTTATAATATATTTTTATCGTATTTGATTTGAATTAATTGATTAATAAGTTGAATCCTATGTGTCGTAACCGTTTTTCGGTTGGGCCCCGAATTGGGCTTCGACTTGAAATAATTGGGTTGGGAGTCGCCACCGATCATTTATTTTATGAAAAATGGGTTGATCGGATACCTTATTTCTTACCTGATCTGCGTCGTACCAAAGATGTGTCGGATTCGGGAGTCGGTTACAGTCAAGGAAGGGTTAGTACCCTTGAACTGCCCTTTCGGTACTATGTAATTTCCAATTATCTTTAATTAAAAAAATTGAAAGTTTAACTTGAAAGGTAAAATAACGATCCCAAATACTTACCCTTGATAGTTTTAAAAGTGTACCCTTTAGGAAGTCAAGAAACATGTTAGATAAAAATGTAGTAAAAATTAATAAAATAAAGAAGGTGAAATAAAAATAAATGTAATAAAGTAGAGAAAATAAAACAGATAAAGAAGATGTAAGCAAGATAAATAAAATAAAATAAAGAGGCACAAAAACAAATATAAAAAAATATATATATATAAATAAAATACATAAAATAAAGAAGATAATAATAATAACAATACAAAAATAAAAATAGAAGATAAAAAAATAAAAGATAAAATGAAATATATAAAATAATAAATATATATAACATATAATTATAGTAATAAAAATATATATAAATAATAATGATATATGAAAAAGAATTAAAAGTATATATATATATATAAATAAAGATAGAATATAGAAAATAAAATATAAAAAAATATAAATATATATATATATATATAAATAATAAAGATAGAATAAAGAATTAAAAGTATATATATATATATATATATATATATATATATATATAAAGATAGAATATAGAAAATAAAAAATAATGATATATGAAAAAGAATTAAAAGTATATATATATATATACATATATAAATAACGATAGAATATAGAAAATAAAAAATATATAAAAAATAGTCAAATGAAGATAATTAATATATATATATATATATATATATATATATATATATATATATATATAATAAGAATAATAAAAAAAATATGCATGTAACAACAAATGACTATTATAAAAGAAAAGCTAAAATTGGGGCCAAATTTGAAAGACAATTAATGTTAATATTGCGCATTAGGGGGCGAAATGAATGTTTTAACTTTAAGCCTTTCTTCTCTATTTTTCGAAAATCCAAATAATTTTCTAAGATCAGGCCTCGGGATTACTAGATCTATAAGATAGATCTTTAAAACACCTTCCAGTTCATCGGCCAAAAATGATTTTATTTGGGTTTGACTCGAGCAAAAATAATGGAGAAACACACATGCAAAGACTTAAAGCGATAAGGTACAAGCTTTTACCTTTTCTACTTATTTTCCTCTTCGAGAATCACGTTTTTTGCTCCGATTTGCTAGTAATTTCTGCTCTTTATTTCGTATATCGTGTGTTACAAATGGGGAGGATTACATGTATTTATAGTGGAAAAAAACTACCTAACAATAGAATCCTAATTCAACTAGACTTCTTGCTCGGTTGTTGCACGTTTGTTGGTGTGATTGTTGCTTTAAAAGATATGGTGGTGGAAGAGTCCTCCTAGGAGAGGAACTCTTGCTAGCTCTATCTTTTAAGAAAATTAGTGTCTACAGCTGCCCCTCTTTGTCTTTTTTCATGGAACGAAAAATAGGACAAAAATAAAAAGACACAAATTTTCGTTCAATGAGTTGAAGAATAATTCCCTGTCGAATTGAGTTACGGATGGCTCCTCCATCGCGAAGTCGAGTCAATCTTGAAATGATTTGAATCAGAATGTGGCTTCTCATTGTAGTTCACTTTGGTCTTCTTCTTGGTTTAAAGACCTTGGCTAAAAATTCGACTGAAAAGTAATCTCTTGACTCTACAATGTGGTTGATATGCCCTCGAGCTGAATGAAACCAAACTCGAAAAGTCTTCGCTGACAGATAGCTTTTCTCGACTTAAGCTATGCTGACGGAAAAAAGGCTTATTGCTACTAAGGCACAGCTAACCCAGATCTTCTTCTCGGCTTGAAAACCTCGATTACAACCGGACAATAGTGTGATTGAGGTGTTATCGAGTTGAATGGAATCGAACTCGATAATTTTATTGACAGATAGCCCTTCTTGCCTTGAGCTATGCTGTAAATGATGTGCCTTGGAGCTGAGCGTAGTCGAACTCGAAGGTCTTTGTTGACAGATAACCCTCCTTTGAGTTGGATATCCTTCGTCAAGAAGTTCAAATCCAATCTAGAGATGGATGTTGCTTGTGTGCATGATTCCCTTCGTCGTGAAGTTGAAACCGCGAGTGGCACCTTCGTCGTGAAGTTGAGCCTGGTAATTGGATATCCTTCATCGTGAAGTTGAAATCCAAGTAGGTAGTATTGTTCCAAGTCCAATATCATCCGTCGTGAAGTTGAAATTGGCTCTAGAAATTGTTTGTTGACAGTCAGCTGCCCCTTCGCTGTGAATTTGAGCTTGTGTTGTCTCAAGTTCAATATCCTTCGCTGTGAAGTTGAAATTGACTCTGAATGAAACTGAAACGTTGTTTATTGACAATCAGTCGCCCCTTCATTGTGAAGTTGAGCTTGTGTTGTCTTGAGTCCAATATCCCTCGGTGTGAAGTTGAAATTGGCTCTGAAACTGGGAAGCCTCTTTGTTGTGAAGTTGAGCCTCAAATGGCACGATATCCTCCTTCGTGGAGTTAAAATCGTGGATGTGCGGGTACGATATCCTCCGTCGTGGAGAAGAAATCACGGATGACCCCTTCGTCGTGAAGTTGAGCCTTGACTTGGATATCCTTCATCGTGAAGTTGAAATCCAAGTATTATATGTTGCGGATGGACACGATTCCCTTCGCCATGAGGTTGAAACTATGGATGTCCCTTTTTTTGTGAAGTTTTGCTTCAAGCTAGATATCCTCCGTTGCGAGGTTGAAATCTACTCTCGAACCAATTATGTCGCTTCGAGTTCAATATCCTTCGCCGCGAAGTTGATATTGACTCTAGCTAAGACCTGTCTGGAATTTTGATTCTGGAATCTTGAAGTTTCGATCCCTGATCTTGAATTCTTCAATGTTCAAATATGATGTTTGTTTTTTTATCCTTGATTTGGGAAATGCTTCTCGACCATCTCAAGTATATGCATGAGCCTTGATCGGCTTCCGAGTACATGTACTTTTCAATGAATCTTTGTATAGTAATATGCAAATATCTTTTGCGTAAGTAAATAAATCATTAAGCTTAAGCTCAATCCAAGATGTTCAAAAGGAATTGGTTTGGAGAAAAAAAGATTGTCTTTTATTCATGAGAAAAAAAAAGAACAAATAACACATGGCAAATATTCTGGAAGATGAAGACATGATGAGGTGTAAATGAATGTCTTAGATTTCAATAATGTGGGCACTTCTGAGCTGAAAAGTCGTTAGGTGACCTTGAATACAGCCTTTGCCAAAGGATCTTTGAGAGTGCGACAACATTCAGAAGAGTGCAACCTTTCTTCAACTCGTTGAGTCTGTGGAAAATTCAGATGTCGAGGAGTTTCAACTGTCTGGATTTCTTGAATTATCCAAATCGCCCTTTCGGGTTTTCAACTTGGACCCATCCTTGGTTGCAAGACTCCCTTTGCGGGTTTTCATCTTGAACCCACATTATTTTTTGTTCTTTCTCTTTTTTGTTCTTTGTTCTCTTTTTTCAATTTAGGGCTCCCTTTAGGGTTTTCACCCTAAACGTTTTTCATTTTTGTTTTTTTTTTTGTTTTTTTTACTTAGGAAGCCCTTTTGGGTTTTCATCCTAAGCAAAGTATTTCTTGACTGCATCCGAATTAATGGGATGTGGCATTTCGGGTCTGTCCATTTCAGCCAGGACAAGGGCTCCTCCGGAGAAGGCCTTTTTCACGACATAAGGTCCTTCCCAATTTGGTGTCCATTTTCCTCATAAATCTTTCTGGACTGGCAAAATTCTCTTTAGCACCAAATCTCCTTTATAGAATATTCTCGGGCGTACCTTCTTGTCATGTACTTGAATCATTCGTTTCTGTTAGATTTGACCATGGTGAATGGCTTTTAGTATCTTTTCATCTATCAGATTAAGCTGGTCATATCTGGATTGCACCCATTCTGCGTCATCCAATTTAATTTCTATCAAGACCCGTAATGACGGAATTTCTATTTCAATGGGCAGTACCGCTTCCATTCCATAAGCAAATGAAAATGGAGTTACCCCAGTCGAGGTTCGTACTGAGGTTCGATAAGCGAACAAAGTGAAAGGCAACTTCTCATGCCAGTCTTTGTAGGTCTCGGTCGTTTTCTCCACTATCTTTTTGATGTTTTTGTTTGCTGCTTCTACTGCGTCGTTCATCTTTGGTCTGTAGGTAGTAGAATTGTGATGCTTTATGTTGAATTGCTCACAAGCAGCTTTCATCATTTTATTGTTCAATTTTGTAGCGTTATCGATAATGATCCTTTCAGGTAAACCATACCGACATATGATCTCTTTTTTCAAAAACTTGCAAATAACGGATTGAGTGATACTGAAATAGGAAGCCGCCTCTACCCACTTGGTGAAATAATCGATGGCTACTAGGATGAAATGATAATCATTCGAAGCCTTCGGATGGATTTTCCCAATAACATCCATGCCCCACATAGAGAAAGGCCATGGTGACGTCATGAAATAAAGTGGATGAAGTGGAACATTTATTTTATCTCCGTAAATCTGACATTTATGACATCTTATAGCATAGTTGATGCAATCACTTTCCAATGTGGACCAAAAATATCCGCATCTCATTATTTTTCTCGACATCATATGTCAATTTGCACGTGCTCTACAAACTCCGTCATGTACTTCTTCCATTATCATTTTTGCCTCTTCAGTATCGACGCACCTTAACAGAGCTTGATTATGACTTTTCTTGTACAAGACCTCCCCATCAAAGACGTATCCAGCTGACATCCTTCTAATGGTTCTTTTATCAGTTTTAGTGGCTTCCTCTGGATAACTTCTATGCTTGATATACTGTAAAATGTCGTAGTACCAAGGCTTAGTGTCTTTTACTTCTTCAATCTGGTAGCAATGAGCCGGGTACTCATACGACTGCATGTCAATTGGCATTATTTCAAACTCCCCGCCAACTTTGAATGCAGCTGCCAAGGTAGTCAAAGCGTCAGCCATTTGATTCTCTTCTCTTGGCACATAGTGGAAAGTGACTTCATCGAACTCTTTGAGCAGATCCAGTATTAGATTCTGGTATTCCATCAGTTTTGTATCTTTGGTTTCCCATTCTCCACGGAGCTGATAGATTACTAATGTTGAATCTCCGTATATCCGCAAGGTCTTTACATTTTTCCCCAGTGCAGTTCGAATTCCCATGACACATACCTCATATTCTGCCATGTTATTGGTACAATCGAAGTTCAGCCTGCTGGTAAATGGGTAGTGACTCCCTTCTGGAGAGATCAGTATTACCCCGATACCGTGTCCTAATGCATTTGACGCCCCATCGAAATATATTCTCTAGGAATTGCTTGTTGAAGTACTTGTTTCTTCTAAGGATAAAGCCATCAAGTCTTCATCTGGGAAATCAAAGTCTATCGACTCATAATTCTCATCGGTTCTGCTTGCCAAGAAATCTGATATGGCACTTCCTTTTATGGCCTTCTAGCTCACGTATTCGATGTTGAATTCAGACAATAACATTTGCCATCGAGCTAACCTTCCAGATAGAGCAGGCACACCCATCATGGATTTTAGTGGATCCAGCTTGGAAATCAGCCAAGTGGTATGATACAATATATATTGTCAGAGTCTTTTTGTTGCCCAAACTAAAGCACAACAAACCTTCTCAATAGGAGGATACCTAACCTCGCAATCAGTGAACTTTTTGTGGCTCTTTCCTTTCTTCCAGATTCATCATGTTGACCCAGGACACACCCCATTGAGTTATCGAATATGGATAGTTACAAGAACAGAGGTTTGCCTGGGATGGGGGACATTAAGATGGGAGTATGAGACAAGTACTCTTTTACCTTCTCGAATGCAATCTGACAGTTTTCATCTCTTGTTCCAGGGCTATTCTTTCGGAGAAGGCGAAAGATTGGATCGTACTTATCTGTTAACTGAGATATGAACCGAGCTATGTAATTCAATCTCCCTAGAAAACCTCGGACCTCTTTTTGTGTTTGAGGTGGAGGTAGATTCTGGATAGCCTTAACTTTGTCGGGATCAACCTCAATATCTTTTCTACTGACCACGAAGCCTAACAGTTTTTCGGACGTCACCCCGAAAGTATACTTGTTAGGGTTTAGTCGTAGCTAGAACTTCCTCAATCTTTGGAAGAGCTTTCTCAAAAGCTCGACATATTCATTTTCGGTATGTGCTTTGACAATCATGTCGTCGACATAAACCTCAATTTTTTTATGCATCATGTCGTTGAACAAGGTTACCATGGCTCTCTGGTATGTTGCCCCAACGTTCTTTTATCCGAAAGGAATCACTTTGTAACAGAAAGTTCCCCACATTATGACGAAAGTGGTCTTCTCCATGTCTTCAGGGTGCATCTTGATCTGATTGTACCCCGAGAATCCATCCATGAATGAAAAGTAGTTGTTCCCGGCTGTATTGTCCACCAGAGTGTCTATGTGTGGCAGAGGAAAGTTGTCCTTGGGAATTACCTTGTTAAAGTCCCGGTAATCGACACACATGTGTACTTTCCCGTCTTTCTTCGGTACAGGCACTATGTTGGTCACCCACTTCGGATATTTGGCCACTTGAAGAAAATCGGCATCAAATTGTTTCTTGACTTCTTATTTGATCTTAAAGAGCATTTCTGGTTGTATCCTTCTCAGTTTCTGCTACACTGGTTTATATTCTGGTTTGATAGGCAATTTGTGGATTACCATATCTGTGTCTAATCCCAGCATGTCTTGATATGACCAGGCGAACACCTCTCTATACTCCTGAAGTAATACTATTAGGTTGTGTCTTGCTTCTGTCGAAAGAGTTGTGCCGATTTTAACCTCCTTTCGGTCTTCCTCAGTGCCCAGATTCAAGATTTCGATTGTCTCTTTATGGGGCAGTATTTGTTTATCTTCTCTTTCTACTATTCTCAACAATTTGGTAGGCAAGTTACATTCCTCTTCAGTGTCGCATTCATCAAATTCCCTAAGAAAAATAGCTGATTCAAAATCCACCTCCGGATCAGGATCATTTGTGATTACATTATTGTTATCTGGGGATCTGAAAGAAGGGAAAATATGCATGTATGAGAGGAAAATATCCCAAACGAAATAATCAAGAATTGAATTTGAGAGAAAGGAAATAAAGTACCAAAATGAAGAAGATAGACAATGAATTCAAAAGGAAATAAAGGAAAATGTGTTTGCCATGGGAAGAGAAAAATGCATCTTTTATTGAACTTAAACCAAATGTTTATTCGCCCTTACAAAAGATTACCTATTTCCCCGGGTATAGGCAAATAGGGATAGTTTGAATATTACTCTGAAAGACTCTTGTAAACCACGGGTAGTTCTTCGACCGACCAACTGCTAGGCACGAACCTAGGTGGCTGAGGGCATATCCCATATTCATCTTCGATGTCAGCATTTCCAATTGTCATAGCATTGATGCTTAGATCTTCTAAATCCGCTTCTAAGTATGATAAGGTGGTCTCAAATACATAACCACCTGACTTGAATGTGTGGTAAAGAGGCGGGAATGTCATGGGTTCCCATTGAAGTTCACTTCCAGTCAACCTGGCTAGTCTTCTATCTCGGTTCTTCTGAACTTTTTTTCTCTTCTCATGGTAATTGGGCTGAAAGCCGAGCCCAAATCGGTCTGGCTTTGAAATAAGAAGGACTGGATCAATCCTCCCTTGCAGAAACTTCCCAAACCCTTTTCCAATCTTGGCACCACATCCCAATGTTTGCATGATCTCTATCTTGGTACACTTGGAAAGTCGGGGTCCAAGAATCATTTTTCCTTCTGCCACAAAGGTGGCATTCACAAATTCCAAGGAACGGAATGAACATTCCACTGCTTCTTCATCTACTCCAATGTATGGGGCCTCCGTGGTCACACTTGCCACAATATCTTCCTCAGCATTGACAATTACTAAGGCCCCGTCAATAACAAATTTAACCTTTTGGTGCAGTGTGGATGGTACTGCACCAGCTTGATGAATCCATGGCCTTCTCAAAAGACAGTTGTAAGAAGGCATAATATCCATCACCAGAAACTCAATGTCGTAGGTGGCTGGTCCGATCGTTAGTGGTACCTCAATCTTGCCAATTATCTCTCTCTTGGTCCCGTCAAATGCTCGGACCACGTTCTGGAAGGATCTTATATGATAGGTATCTATTGGCAGCCTCTTCAATGTCATCAAAGGCATCACGTTCAAGGCTGAGCCGTTATCGATCAACACACTCGGTAAGGCATGCCCCTTACAATAGGTAGTGATGTGTAATGCCTTAGTTCGGCCTCTTTCTCTGAATGGAATCTCATTATCTGAGAATGAGATGAGATTATCAGCTTGAATATTACTTACCAATCGATCCATCTTGCTGACTGGTATGTCTTGTGGCACAAACGTTTGATTCAGGGCTTTCAACAGTGCCTCCCGATGTGCTTCAAAGTTTAATAACAGTACCAACATTGAAGTATGCTTTGGAAAGCTGTGGAGTTGTTCTACAATACTGTACTCGCTATGCTTCAAGAATTTGAGGAATTCTTTAGCTTTCTTCTCCTTTATAGGTTCATTGATAACCAGCACATCTTCCTTGAAAGGCTTTAGTGGTCTTTACCCCACCTTGCTGTCATATTCTTTGGAAGCGCTTACCTGGAATTCGTACTTCCAAGGGACTTATCGACTATCCTTGTATTGAAAAGGTTGAGGTGCCGTGGTCACCACCTTTGCTTACGGAGTTACTGTTATCGTCTTTGGTTTAGGAGTAATAACCAAAGGACTACCCCTACCGAGTCTTTTGTCTGATGATTCTCCGGTAGCGTAAACATCTGCCTCCAGGGAATCCTGAACTTCTTCGTAAAACTCTAACTCTTTCTGGTCCATCATGAGCTGGACAAATGTCCTGAATTCAGAGCATTCTTGCACTTTATGTCTCTCTTCGTTTTAATAACAACAATAGTTACCACCTTCACCCTTTGTTGCATATGACTATGGTGTAAGAAGCTCTGCCTTTACCATTTGGCTCCATACCCAAGCCAGAGGAGCTTTGACTTCTGAAACACTGGTTTTAATTCTCCTACCATTTTCGGTGGTGATTGCATTAATTACGGTCCCCGGATGATTAGGCAAGGGATTCTGGGCAACGTTTGGTGTTTCAGAGTCGAAAGTGATCCAATTCGTATTCCGCATTTGTTGTAGAAGCCTCTTGAATGCGAGACAACCTTCGATTGAATGTCCCTACACACCGCCATGATATTCGCAGTGAGCGTTTTTGTCATACCATCTCAGGTACGAGGGCTTTATCGGATCCATTGGGTAAAGCGACACTACATGAGTGTTGAAGAGTTGTTGATATAGCTCTTTATAAGTCATGGGAATGGGATCGATATGCTCCCTTTCCCTTTCTTTCCTTGGTTCTCTCTGAGCTTGGTTTGAAGTACCAGATGGTACAGTTGCAGTGTTTTTTGAGCTTGAGATCGTAACACCCTTGTTGACGTTATAAATGTTGACATTGTTGATCTCTCGGTCTTTGTTCTTCATGGGAGGGTTTTTACTAGAGTCTTCTCCCTCGATTTTTCCTTGTTTAATGGAAAACTCGACCATTTCACCGGCCATGACTAGGTCTGAAAACCTCCTGATGTAATTGCCACCAGGTGCCCGAAGTAAGGTGTCTTCAGGGGTTGTACAAACAACTTTCTATTCTCCTTTTCATCCAAGGGTGGATGAACCTGCACAGACAAATCCCTCCAACGCTGTGCGTATTGTCGGAAACTCTCGTTGTGATTCTTTTCCAGGCCTTGTAGCATAACTCGATCTGGTCTCATATCATTAATATGTTTGTATTGCTCCAGGAAAGACTTGGCTAGGTCTTTCCATGTCTTTATATGAGTTCGGCTGAGTTGGTTGTACCACCGGATAGCTGAACCGGACAGGCTCTCCTGAAAGTAGTAGATCAAGAGTTAGTCATTCTCTCCATATCATATTATCTTCCGAAAGAACATAGTGATATGGGCTGATGGGCAGCTATTCCCATCGAACTTCTCAAACTTAGGAACTTTAAACTTTGGCGGAAGCACCAAATCTGGAACTAGGCTCAGCTCTCTTGCGTCCACTCCATAATAATCATGATCCCCTTAGACCATCTTCATTCGATCTTCTAACATCTTGATATTCTCTTCCATCTTTCTTGTTTTGTCATCTTCATTGAAATCTGAGATATTGTAATCATCCGGATGATTATCAGGATTAGTTATGGAAGTTTGCACCTTTACAGCAGATGATGCTTTTCCTTTGATAGCAGAGGAGTTTTCTTGTGGTTTGGGTAAGATCTCGAGTGAAATAACCACTTGTGGCTTTGGTGATATGGTTACCCCCTCGGAGGGACTTCCCCCTACTGCACTAGCTTGTTGTAATCCCGATAACTTGGCTACAATTTGGTCGACCAAGGACTCCTGGTTTTTCTTGATGGACTCCAGGGTGCTCTGATTGTTTTGAGCCATCTTATCTTCTAGTTCTTTTTGCAGTATTGCCATGTTCTCCTCGAGTTTTTTCATTCTGGCCTCCATTTGTATCTTCTTTGCTCGAGTATTATGTGGATGATGCGTATTTAATGCTTGAGGTGGTAAATTTGGTGTTTGCTCTTTCCCTTTCTGAGACATGTTCTGTTAGTTAATATGAATGTAAAACATGGAAATATAAAATAAACATGAAATATAAAATGCAAAGTATGCAATACACAATGTATGCAATTTAGAGGCATTGATCCAGAAAAGTGTCTATTATTATAAATAATCCTTATTTAGACATAAATATTTTATCTTGTAAGAGACATAAAAAACAATCAAAGGTACGTTCGGACTAAATCCTCTAGACCCCGAACAGCTTCTAGTAGGTTAACAAGTCTTCTGCCTTCATCTGTCATTGATTGAATGCCTTGTCGAACCACTCCAGCTTCCCTTGCCAGACCTTGAAGATGACAGGCTGCTTTTTGCACTTGATCCAGGAAATCTCGGATGACTGCGTCTCTAGCTTTCACCCTTTGTTGTGCTTTCTCCCAACGGAAACGCCACTGCAGACCTCCGTCGAAGGGTACTATCTGAAGCTCGACTTCTTGCTTCTTGAATCCATCCACAATAACTTCTAACACGGATATTATTTTTCCATCTCTCTCTTGTTATTTTTCTAGGTCAGACATCTGGATTCTCAAGCATTGATTTTGATGTTGATTATCTGCTAAGCGCCTCTGAGAAGTTTTCAACTGTTCTTTCCAAGCTCTTTCATCAGACCCCTCGAACTTTCTTTTTAAGCTATGAAATTTGTCTTTCCAGTATTTAGAGATTACTTTCAACTTGGAATTATCCTTGACTTTATCTTGATACCCTTTTCTCAAATCCTCGAGCTCAAAACAGACTCTTAGCATACCCAACTGCACCCCAAAGTCCGAGTAAGGTCATAGTATCAGAATCCCCACACCGGAAAAGAACGTCAACGAGGAACAACCAGAGGGCTCTCTAGGTAATATCCCGATTCTAAAGATGTGTAAAAACTTTCATCCACTTTTCCTTTGAAGCACCTTCATGCCATTTCCTAGTGATGAATTCTCCCAAAGGTGAATAGGTAGTGTTGAATCGGCGATAGGCTACCCCATTAGTCTTCCAAAAGTGGCTGTGAATCCAGACTTGAAGGAGTTGAATACACCCAACGAACCTTCCTCCGCCAGTTCTTCTGCAATGGTTGAGAGATTGAAAGGTTTCGGCTAAAATGGTCGGTGCTGGGTTGACTCGCCTTGGAAGTTGTTCGAATAGCTCTACCACGGCTGTGTCGATGCAGCCCAAAGTCTTCGGAAATATAACCAAACCGTACAGACCTAGTGCAAAAAGGTCTATAGTCTTCCATTCATCAGGGTGGTTCTTCTTTAGTTGCCTTATGTGAATCCACTTGATTCCTTCCCCGTTACCTTTGTGTCGAATTCGATCACTCACCCATTTTTCATCAACCCCTGCAATCTTAGCTAGTCTATTCTTGAAAGGCTAACTCTTGATGTGTTTGATATATGCCCTCTCTAGTCTGATGTTTTCGCAGTGCAGTAGGGTAGTATACTCTTCAATTGTGGGCACCATATCCTCCCGGTTAAAGGTGAAACAACTATATCCCAGGTTTCAGAATTGAATTAATGCTCAGAGCAGGGGCTCATCAGTCTTGACATGGAGTAAGAGGGCAATATCACCATATCGTTGACTGAACTTCTGCTTTCTGTCATTCCCCCAACTGTCCCAAATATTTCGCAGTTCTTGGACATCATTTTGTTTCAGGCTGACGGATGCGTAACTAACAAGCTTTGACACATAATTTCCCTAAAGACTGTCTCCCTTCTCTTTCTGAGTCTTCTCGAACCATAGTCGTGCCTCAGTGTTTTTAATCTCTTGTATTACAACACCTTTGTCCATTAATTCGGATTTATTTTATGTTTAACAAATGCTTTTTAAGGATCAATAACCTCTTGTTATGATGTAAATGCTAGAAAAACAAACACAAAGGCAAAAGGATTAGTAAAATAAAAATAAAAAAATGACGAAAGAAAAAAAAACACAAAAAAAGAAAATGGTTAGGGTAAAAATATCCTAGGTTTTGGAATGTGGTTTCGGGGTAGGCTCTAATTCTCCATGGTTTCCCGGTTTAGGTTCTAAAAATGGTACCCGAGTTCTCCTTGCTGGTGCCCCCTTGGGCTTGTCAGACCCTTAGTCCTAACCCATCACAGGCTTGTGTGGACTAAGTTAAACTTGAGAGGACACATTCCCCTTATGCTCGCACGGTGAATAAATTCACACGAAGACATAAGGTATATGAATCCCGAAGGCTACTTGCTAGGCCCGCACAGTGAATAAATTCACACGAAGGTGTCACTTTCACCCTCGGGTATAGAGCCTTAAATGAAAAAGATTTGAAGGCTGAAATCACGAGAAAACGATTAGTACAACTATTTACCCGAAAATATAATCAAAAGTAAGTAAAAAAGGATCGAAATGTTACCTTAAAATTTAAACTTACCCTTTTCGTTAAAAAGACAACCGGAAATTACCTTAGCCTGACTCACTTACCTTTCCCCAGTGGAGTCTCCAAGCTGTCGTAACCGTTTTTCGGTTGGGCCCCGAATTGGGCTTTGACTTGAAATAATTGGGTTGGGAGTCGCCACCGATAATTTATTTTATGAAAAATGGGTTGATCAGATACCTTATTTCTTACCTGATCTACGTCGTACCAAAGATGTGTCGGATTCGGGAGTCGGTTACAGTCAAGGAAGGGTTAGCACCCTTGAACTACCCTTTCGGTACTATGTAATTTCCAATTATCTTTAATTAAGAAAATTGAAAGGTTAACTTGAAAGGTAAAATAATGATCCCAAATACTTACCCTTGATAGTTTTAAAAGTGTACCCTTTAGGAAGTCCAGAAACATGTTAGATAAAAATGTAGTAAAAATGAATAAAATAAAGAAGGTGAAATAAAAATAAATGCAATAAAGTAGGGAAAATAAAACAGATAAAGAAGATGTAAGCAAGATAAATAAAATAAAATAAAATAAAGAGGCACAAAAACAAATATAATATATATATATATATATATATATATATATATATATAATACATAAAATAAGAAGATAATAACAATAACAATACAAAAATAAAAATAGAAGATAAAAAAATAAAAGATAAAATGAAATATATAAAATAATATATATAACATATAATTATAGTAATAAAATATATATAAATAATAATGATATATGAAAAAGAATTAAAAGTATATATATATATATATACATATATAAATAACGATAGAATATAGAAAATAAAAAATATAAAAAAATAGTCAATGAAGATAATTAATATATATATATATATATATATATATAATAAGAATAATAAAAAAATATGCATGTAACAACAAAGGACTATTATAAAAGTAAAGCTAAAATTGGGGCCAAATTTGAAAGACAATTAACGTTGATTTTGTGCATTAGGGGGGCGAAATGAATGTTTTAACTTTAAGCTTTTCTTCTCTATTTTTTGAAAATCCAAATAATTTTCTAAGATCAGGCCTCGGGATTACTAGATCTACAAGATAGATCTTTAAAAAACCTTCCCGTTCATCGGCCAAAAATGATTTTATTTGGGTTTGACTCGAGCAAAAATAATGGAGAAACACACATGCAAAGACTTAAAGCGATAAAGGTACAAGCTTTTAAATTTTCTACTTATTTTCCTCTTCGAGAATCACGTTTTTTTCTCCGATTTGCTAGTAATTTCTGTTGTTTATTTCGTATATCGTGTGTTACAAATGGGGAGGATTACATGTATTTATAGTGAAAAAAAACTAACTAACAATAGAATCCTAATGCAACTAGACTCCTTGCTCGGTTGTTGCACGTTTGTTGGTGTGGTTGTTGCTTTAAAAGATATGGTGGTGGAAGAGTGCTCTTAGGAGAGGAACTCTTGCTAGCTCTATCTTTTAATAAAATTGGTGTCTACACTATGGTTAAATAAAAAAAATAGTATATATGTGTTTAAATTTAGTTTTATATTGATTTAATTTTTTATGTGTGACTATTATTTAAATTTAAATATTTTCAAATATAATTATGTATTATGATTATTAATTTTTACTATAATAGTTTAAATTAATTAATTTTGATTCTTTTTATAATATTTTTTTAATATAATTATAATAATTCTTTTGAACCTTCAATTTAAGTTACAAATGCATATATTATATAGATCCTTCTTTACCTATAAATCAGTATATATTAAATTTTTAAGTTGTTCAAATTTTCTTCCTTATGTTTTTGTACAAACATAATACTAATAAAATTAAATTCAATATATTAATTAGAATAATTTATACAATTAAATATATAACATATAAAAAAATGAAAACCTCTACCTCCATTGTCATAATTAAATATATCTCAGAAAAAAATGTATGTGTTGCATATAAAATAAGCCAAAATTAAAGTGCATATAATATATCTCAATTTTGAGCGAGAATCTTCTGTTCCTTTTATGTGCTTTTATATATCTCAACTGTTACTCTCTCTTTTACCGTTGATTAGTCATCTCCTTCACCCTTCTCTGGCTATTGATTTCATTGTCGAATTGATCTTTAATATCTATCGATTGCATCGAGATTTTTTAAGAAGTTTCGATGTAGAAAATTGTGTGATGGTTCTCTGCACAATGATTTTGTTCTCTATTGTCAAAACTTTAAAGCTTTTTCAGCAGTAATGATGTTTATTAACCTATTGATTTTCTCTTTTGTATCAACATCTCTTATGTGTTGTTCTCTTTTGTATCTGGATTATGAAGTTTCCCTCTGCTCTTATTCTCAAGCTAGCTTGACAGATCATTAAATTTACCTTCAACTTGCCCATGGAAAAGAAAATACTTATAATCCTAGGAGAATAAGATAGCTGGAGTAATGGAATAAGCACATCGACTGTAGTTTTAGTACTACAATAGTTTGTTTCCACGCATTTTTACATAATTTAACTTGAAATTTTTAATTAATTTATAATTATATGTCGAGTCTTTTAAAATTTTAAATTTTTATAAATTAAATTAGTTGTGCTCAACTATGTTTATCATTAGACCATCTCCAGCCCTCATCTCTATTCTAGAGCATATCTATCTCTACTCTAAAGATGAAACGGTAATTCATCTCCAGCATTATCTCTACATTACCACCAACTCTACTTTATTCACAATAAATATCATTCCAAATTATAATATTCATTCCACAAATGCTCAATTAGTGCATTTCGTAGAGCAAAATGAGCATTTACATCTTTGATTTGTCTAAATCATGTATTTTTATTTATCTAATTTCAATGTATTTTTATCTATCTTGCAATTTAATATTCTTGAATATATTATATTATGTTTAATTTTTATTTTATTGTGTAGAAATTACAATAAAAAACATAAAAGATAGAATAAGAGAAAATAATGTAACAAAGAAAAGGAAAATAAAAAGAAAATAAGAAAAGATAGTAAAAAACAAAAACTAAAAATCATAAAAATAACAAAAAAAAATTATAGCGCATCTACAGTAACACGTTAGATGTAACGTGAAACTAATAGCCACGCTAAAGTGAAGATCATTGTTCGCGCAGCGCTGGAGTCTCCAAAGTGGAGTGTAACACCCATAACCCGTATAATTATACCTATATAAATTATAGATGTCACCCGAATTTCGAAAAACCATTTTCATTTCAAAACTCGATTTAGCATTTTAATTCCTTAAATGGTAATTGATATTATAAAAATATTATATCATATAATTTATATTACGTTATAAACAAATTTAATTCAAAATATTTTTTTATGAATAGTGAACAGTACACGTTAACAGTGTACAGTGCGATGAACAGTGGGGGAATCGGTCCCCTGTAGGGGAAATCGGTACCCAAAATCATTCTGGAAAATTTTACTTAAAACGTGGTTAATGTTCCTGCTACAGTAACTACTACAGTAACTTTCGAAAATGACATATAGAACTCATAAAAATTAACCTTTCATCACTATCAATTTGTTTCCAAATTAATTCAACAAAACAAATTAAACATTATCAAATTACATGCCACTATCTAAATCAAATTCCATCATAGGATGTCTTACTGATGTTGAAATATACCTCTCGATGCTTGATGTTGTTTTGAACTCTTTATTCTTATTCTTTGCTTTTTACCTAGGCATGAAAATCATCACACACTAAGTGTAAACTTAGTGAAGCAATTAAAACAATAACAGTGCAATACAATTCATGCATGATTTTCAATGTCAAAATCAAAATACCATTTTATCATGTTACTAGCATATCCAATATACTTGTCATTTATCCCATATACTTGCCATTTATTACCATAAGATTGTAAGCTTATTTCACCAATATACTTACCATTTATTCCATAAGCTCGTAAGCTTATTTTACCAATATACTTACCATTATTCCATAAGCTCGTAAGCTTATTTGCCAGTTTTTCATTTATTAACAAATAAACCATAAATCATAGCCCATAGTATAACTGTATGAGGAATTCGGTATAGGAGTCAAATATTGCACCGAAGTGATGAGGTCGAGCATTGCTCACCTAATAATGCATCGTAGTGCTGAGGTCGGGATTTACCCACCTAGTACACCGTAGTGTTTGTATCGTGTCTTCACTAGACACTAAGGCCTGCACTATGTGCCTTCTCTAGACACTCTAGTGCTACCTAATATGCAGCTGCTAGACTCTATGGCATGCCATTAATACCACTGATCCTCAATAACATACTTGGGCACATAATCAATTTTATTTGATCCATCCATGGCATATTATCAATATTTAACATTGGGCATTTCATACCCGAAATAACATTCATAATAAAAATCATATACAACAATCAGTGATCAATGCATTTTATTTTCAACCTTTGACATATTTAAAATATATTAAATATATGATAAATGACATAAATATCATGTCAATATAAACAAGGTCGACTTATCGCAAGTCTTCCTTATGATGTATAAAACATCTATGTATAATTTCATGCATGTATTGCACTCACCTTGACACTTTATACTTTTCAAAATTTGTGCCTCACTATTGTCCACAATAAACCCACTTAACTTGCTTCAATCGCAAATCAATCATAATCTGTATAATTCACAATTTCATAACGATACATATGTTAGTATTTTACTAACATAAACATATCCCAAAATAACTCCATAATATATTTGATACTCATTATCTATCAAAATACTTAACTCTTAATAATTCCTTTTAACATTGGAACCAACTTTTCCAATTTACACAAAATGGTTCTTCACCATTTTATCACTTAGATTTTTAATACCAATAATTCCATCATTGAAATTATTACCATTCAAATGCTTTTACAAAAGCATAATTACATTTAAGTGCCCCAACTATACAAATGTTGTACTTAAATCAAAAACCTTTTCAAACTTCCAAAATAATCATTTTCACATCTTACACTCATTTCAATTCCCAAACAACAATTTCCAGTATAATACATCAATTATACAACACTTACACAACAACCCATCAATTTTCCATATTCAGACAACTCGTACTACCTTTAAAGAATCAGTATTCTGTACTGATATACACACCGTAATTTAATTCTGTTTCTTCCGTTGAAAACTAGACTCGAATACGAATCTATCCATATCAAGAACTCCTTCCAATTCATTCTGTACAATTTATGGTGAATTTTCAAAGTTGACCAACAGAATCTGTTTTGTGCAGAATCTGCTGTCCGATTTTTCTGATCTCTCATTGGTTAAAATTTCATATCTTTTTGTATACACCTTGAAATTAATCTCCGTTTGTTTTAAATAAAACTATATCAATATATGAACACAATATATAAAAATAACCTCCAAATTATTTTTATAAAAATTCTGGTGAATTTTCAAACCCACTGTCAATCTCAAAATCTAAAGTGTTTTCTTAAACCTCGTCCTTAAGTTCTTCATCAATTCTTACAACCAATTCTTTAAAATCACTTAACTCTTCATAACCCATAAAACACAAGAACCCCTTTCATCAACTCAAGATGAACTTGAACAACCAACAAGATTATCATGTAATATTGGTACCAAATGATAGCGTTTTTCCCATATAACAATTTTCTCTTTTCAGCATACTCAAAATCCTAAGGAAATTGCTTGAAAATAAAATTAAAGCTTGCTCTTACCTTTGAAGAAGCTCACGTCTGGTTGGAGAAGAAGATGAACAAATTTTTTTGAAATGTAGAGAACATCTCATCTTAATTTACCTTAAATTCCACTTAAATGAATAAAATATTCATTTAATTGGGATAAGACCAAATCACCCTTAATAAATCTTCTTAATTACCATAAAACCTTGGCAACTCATCCTTATCATATTTTAAAGTCAAAGCTGAATTATTTTGACTTTTAATTCCGAAATTCCCCTTGAATTTTCAAAAATTGCGTTTTAGTCACTAAATTCCAGTGTTTCTGTTAAATCTGAAAAATTGAACAATTCCAAACCAAATTTCTCTGATCCAAAATATTAAAATAATATTTCCAACCAATTTATAACATCCTTTCAATTTTTGTAAAAATTCCAATTCGATCTGAAATACTGATTTTCTTATCGGACTTTAACCCTTTCTAATTTTTCTTTACTAAAATTCCAAATCCAAAAATATGATTTTTATAAAACCCCACTCTCAAGAGTAAACCATCTATTTATGGAATAAAATTCTTTTTAGGAAATTATCACTTAATTCCCTATTTTTTCCCAATTATTCTACTTTAACCATCAAACTTTTAAAATTTTCATTTTGATCATTATCTAAATTTTTGGGGTATTACATGGAGATTGTACTCCACTCCAACACAACGCTAGAGTTGCTCTTAGTGGTATTTGCTCTTAATGGTATTATATAGTGCTCATCGAACGTAAAAGGATTTAGAGTCGATGGATATATTTAATTTTAACTTTTTGAAAAATATATATAAAATTCAAAGAAACCTAATCGTAAACTAAAAATGTAAAGAAAAAGAGCAGAATCAGTGAGTGCCATATTCCACTGTCTTATCGTCAGCTACTAAATAAGAAAAAGGAGAATATTAGTGGCACTTGCATTTTTTCCACTTCGTTTTTCAAATAGAATGCAGAGATATGATGTTGCTTTTGTTTTCTATACTAAAAGAAACACACCTAATAGCAGTTTAGGATGAGAATCACTAACCCTAAGCAATAATTATTCCCAATTAATCTTCTACGTTTGCCACTTCAATTTGGTAAATCATAGGCTAGCCTGTTATTATTGGCTATCTCTTATGCCAAGACTTTACCCTTTATTTTTTACGGATAAACTATGCATTTAATCACTTAATTATTCAAATAATTTTGTTTTAGTAATTCAACTAGTTTTTTTTATAATCATACATTTTAGTTTCATTTTGATCTACTATCTTTAAAAAATTAACATAAATATTGACATTGTTTTTTTAAATCAATGATGACACGTCAATATCATCTCGTCAATATCACCTTTAACTTTTTAAAGACAATCGATAAAAAAATGAAACCAAAATGTGATTTTAGGTATAAATTTTGATAAAAGAATAGTTGGGGCGAAACTAAGAATTTATTGTAGAAGTTAAAATATTTTTAATTTTTTTTTTATAAATACAGCTTTTTTAATTGAGGACTTCTGATAAAAAATTTATTCATTATATATATATTAATATTTAAAAAAATAATTGGCGGGGACAAGGCTCCAACCCCATGAAGTTCTACCGCTGGTGCTTAGATGATCAAAATGAAATCACATTAATATCTGATGAGTAAATATGTAAATTATCCTTATTATATTTATTATTCTGATTAAATACAAGAACAATCATTAAATAATTAAAATATAAGATATATTATTAATATGAAAAAATGCAATTCTTGAAAAGAAGTCAGATGTTTACCTTTAATAGTGAAATTACATTAAAATTTCTCTTATTATTATTGCCAGAGAGGGTGGAAAAAAACCTATGAAAATGAGGCAGTATTTTCAAATGCAACCAGTTTGTTCTCCATTATGAAACCCTATAATATCTCCATTATCTTCATTATCCAACCCATGCATCATGTAATATTCGAATTTTTCAACTACACACTCCGGCACTGATACTTGCACTCTCACCGCCTCAAAATTACCCACCACCGGTAAAAACAAGCAGTAAATATCGCTAGTCAAGGGTCCCATATGCAAGGGCTTACCTTCCCCAAAATCCAAATCCTCTAATCCCAGCTTAGCCCATTGGGAAATCACGAAGCTCGAACATGTATCCGTTTTCACATTTTTATCCTCTAACAAATCAATCAGTGACCTCACGTACCCGTCGCTCAAACACGATTTAGCCTGTTGGATTAAGTTTATCCCGTGGTGTAGATTCGCGGTCACCAACTCTTTTACCCCGGTCTCGGCGCAACCCAGAACAAATCCGTTCCCGTAATACCCCTCCGGTAATTCCGGGATTAACTTCTTTCTAACGTTAACGGAAAATAGGAGCTTGACTTTGCTCGTCGGCGGCGATAGGTCTAGGGATCGAACCCACGATCGCCACGTGTGCGATGCCAATGTCTCGAAGGCGGTGCATTTGAGGGACGGGACGCACTGCCGTTTGAGGCGGAGGACGTGAACGGGGGTGAAGGTGAAGGACGTGGGCACCAGTGGTTGGGACTGTAAATACTGCTTGATGTCCACGTGGGTAAAGTTTTCTTTGAGGGTAGTTTTGGTATATCCTAGGTGGGTGTGGGTTATTTGAGGAGGATTTCGGGGCTTCAACACATGGCGAGAGTTGAAAGGTAAGACGGTAATAGCGGATTTGGGTTTGGTGATCGCGTGCGCCCACGCGTGGAGGAACTGGGATGTGCCTATGCCATCACATGTACAATGATTTATCGCGGTGCAGAGGATCATACCTCCACAGGGTAGGTTCGTCACCTGCACCGCAAATAAAAATAAATTAAAGTTATTTTGAAAATGATTCTAGTAATATAAAAGTAATTTTTCATTTCATAAGTAATATCAAACACTCAAAAAAAATCAAATTATAGTTTAAAATTATGGTTAAAAAATATTTTTTTATTAATATAATCTTAAAAGTTATATTTTCTAATTTTTATGTGAATAAAGATATATTTTCAGTTATTGAATTTTAATTTAAAATATACATAATGTTTAAATGTACTTCTTATCTTTTTTTTTAAATTAATTTTTAATAATTATTATAAATAATTAAATTTTAAATTACATTCTTCAAAACTGCTTTTAAAATATTTTTACAGTTCTTTAAAAATTCAATTTTCCATAATAATTCTAAACTGCCCCTATGTTTGAAGTTTATTTTAAAAGGTTCAAAATTAAGGTTGTCATTGTTATTTTCGTTCACTAATTACTTTTTTAAATTTATATTTAATTTTATGCTTTAATTTTATTTTAATTATATATTTTAAAATTTAATAATATTATGAATATATCAATGTCATATAATATTATGTTACCATTACAAAAATAAATAAAAAATATAATTGAACAATTTTATTTATTATAGATGATGAGCGATCAAATAGAATTAAGATATATTAATATAATTTAGAAAATAGTGAAATGAATAAAATAAAATTGTTAAAATAGATGAATAATTAAATGTATAGTTTATAAAAAAAAATTAATAAAGAAAGAAGGATGATAGAAATAAAAATATGATGATTAAATATTGAATTTTAACATAGTAAAAGGATCAAAATTAAAATTTAATGGTCTTTTCTCTCATTTGATTAGAGTTATATCTGTACTTATATTTACTAGTATACCTGAACAACAATGGGAGGAATCTCGAGGAATGAGTGAACTTCAACCCTGTAAATAAGCTTTCTCCAAGACCTGTTTGGTTTCCTGGAAAGTTGAAGAAACTCATCACAAGTTATATCCATGAAAGCGTCGACAAAAACAGCACCTTCGGCATTGCAGTCAATCTGGAGCTTGTGATCGTCTTGGCTGCAAGTTCTCAACCTCCCAGCTAAAGGGTAATAATCGACGAGGACTTTGGAGAGGGAACATTTCAAGATGTCGAGGGCAACAGCTTTCCTGAAAAGGTAGAGATATTTAATGGAGAATCTAAGGAACTTTTGATCATCGAGGTTGGAGAGATACAAGGAATGGTTAGGGGTAGGGGCGTTTGGCCGGATTAAGGTTGCCTTGTTTCGGTAAAAGCAATCTGGGAGTTCTTGAGATCTTAACATGTCTTTCTCTCTTTCTGGTTTATTATGTTTGCAATAAAGTAGGATGATTGAAAGATGGAGAAAGTGGTAGGGGGATATAAAAAGAAGGGGGAGAAGAGAAAAGCAGTAGGGTAGGCGAAGATCTTTGTTGGATATGGTGGTGTTTTTATCGAAATATCGCCCTTATATTTATTAATTATCTATCAGGTATTATCTCTTATAATATTATTAATTTAGAATATTTTTTTGACAAAAACACAGTTCACTATTCATGTATTTACAGAGTTTTGTCTGAACTGCAGTTACGCATGTCTTAGTTGAATATTTGACATATACAGAAGAGGCGGATAATGAAATGCGTCTTTTATAGGTCCACATCATCCCTCAAAACATTTTAAAAAAATATACTTTAAAAAAATTAAAAAAACTATATAAACTAACATCATAATTTTAATATATAATAATTCTATGAGTTGAAGAGTTTAATGAGGTTAGATTATGTAGGTATATTAGAGTGTCTAAGTTATGTTTCTTATCAATGTGAGATGAAAGTTAAAAGGTTTATTCTTTGATTTTTTTATATTTATATCTAATAAATCTACTTATACAGTATTATTAAATTACATTACATTAATATTTATTATTAAGGTTTATATTAATTAAGATTAAATATTTTTATATGTTAATATATTTAAATAATTACATTAGGCTAATATTTATTATTAAGGTTTAATACTAAATTAAATTTTGAAGCTGATATATATCAAAAGGGAAACAATATACTCATTTAAGATCGAATATAAGATTAATTATAATCGGGTGACTCAAGCGTCTTAAAATGTTGTATTTTTTTGTTTTAAATCTATATTATGACATAATGAGTAATTTTCATATAATTTATTTAATTATATATTTTTGCTATAATAATTTGATATGGAATAAGCTACAAGATGTTATTCCTTCTGAAATTGACGAGCTTAAAATTCTAACACATCAGTAAGAAGCACATGAAAATATTTTTTTCACATTATGATAATCAAAATTGTTGCTTTCTATTAACCAAAAAATTGATTAGGTATCTCAACTTCAACAAATTTAAAGGCATATCCCGAATGAGTTTACAATAGTGTATAGTATATTCAATAGATATAGAGATAAAAAAGTTAAGCAATACAACTTTTAACTTTTATCCTATATTGTCAAGAAACATAATCTAAACATCTTAATGTGCATATATAAGCTAACTCCATTAAACTCTTCAATTCATGAAAATAATATGTTAAATTATGATGTTAGTCCCTATAATTTTATTTATTTTTTATTTTTTTAAAATGCTTTGAGGGATGATGTGGACCTATAAAAGACGTGTTTCATGATCCACGCCTTCCGTATATGTAAGAGGTTCAGGAAGGTGATGATAACGATCTGCGTCTTCCCTTACATGATGTCAGCTCGAACAAAACCCCACAAAAGAGCAAATGTAGATCCACACTTTATCAGAAAAGAGTGTTATAGTGATAATATTAAGAGAGAGAGAGGGGGGGGGCAGACCCTTTTTTTCATGTGATTTTTATGTAGTCTAAAAAAATATGTAAAGAAAAACAGCAAAATTAGTGAGTGCCATATTCCACTGTCTTATCGTCAGCTATTAAATAAGAAAAAGGAGAACAAGAGTGGCACTTGCATTTTGCCCACTTCGGTTTTCGAAAAGAAGGTAGAGATTAGATGTTGCTTTTATTTTCTATACTAAAAGTAACACAACTAATAGCAGTTTAGGATGAGAATCACTAACCCTAAGCAATAATTATTTACCAATTAATATTCCACGTTTGCCACTTCAATTTGGTAAATCATAGGCAAGCCTGTTATTATTTACTTGGTGAGTGGTTTAATTAATTAATATTATATCTTTAATTACTCCTTGTTCGTCAAATTTTGTTATTGATTTGGATTTTTTTATTCATTTGCTGTGCAGGACGTTGGATTCTAGAAACAATGTTAAAATGTCATAATTTTGCGGGTTTTTTTTATTTTATGGAATCAATATTGGAATAGTGGCCATGACTCCGGGCATGAAGACGCCTAATGTGGCATCCAGTCAGTAGCTTCTAGAAGGTCCTGACAACGTTTCTAGAAGGACGGATGACTCACCCGCATTTTTAAATTCGAATTATGAATTATCTTTTATTTTTATGAATTAATTTGAATATTTTTAGGTATTATCTTTGTTAATTTCTAGGATTTATCTTTATCATTTTTCTAAGTTAATTTTAGGGTTTTAGAGAACTATAAATACCCATTGGGGGTAAGAATCAAACATATCTTAAACTATCTTATTTTTTGCTTTCTTTATTTTATAAAAGTTTTCTTCTTTTCTTTTACGTTTTTGCTTTTTAAGTTTTTACTTTATTTTCTTTCAAAAATGCTAACTGTGATTTCTATCATACGTAGCTAATTTTCTCATAAGCTAAAGGTTGAAGCGATGATTCAATTATAATTGTGAGAATTTAAAAGTTCTTAATACCCTTCAGGTTACATTCTAAATTTTCTACAAAATTAGATTGGCAATCGGCTGTTCCTTTAAAAAATCAAAACCGCTTTTAAATCAAAAAGAGCTCGTTAGCTTGTTAGTTGTTTCGATTTAAAGTTGGGAGGAAGGAACGACTTGTAGCACATTCGACTTCCTATGAACACACTTAGCGGCGGCTTGCTAAGGAAAATTGAGATCAGGTTTGGTTCTCATTGAAGCAACATAGTTTGAGTCGTATTTTTTAAATCTTTAAACTAAGTTGGTGCTAGCAACGATAGTCGTAGTTACTCCACAAAAGGACTAAAATTTAAAGATTGATTTTGGATTGTCAGTTTACCAGAGAGAAAAACAAGTTATAGGGGTTGAGCCTTGTAGACTATAACCATCATGAATCCGAAGAGAAAAATCTTATTAAATGATCGACGAAAATTGAGGTAAAGTAATTCCTAAGGCTGCTTTTAACAAATTGATTTTTCATCTCATCTTTTACTTTTTTTACTTAGATTAAAATCTTCATTTTACTTTATTCAATTCTTTTCAGCAAAACCCCCTATTTTACTTTTAAAATGTTTCACCTAGATTAAGATAAAAGACTTCTACATCAGCAACTTCCTTATTCACTACAGATCGACCCTTACTCTCTTTACTACTATTTCTATTCCTTTTGAGTTTAAGGAAATTTATTTGACAGTAAAATGATGCTTGTCAAATTGGCATCGTTTGCTGGGATTACGAAAAATTACTGATTTAGTTTTTTTTTATGATTTATGATCAGACGAAACCCGGGTGATTTGAAGATTTTGACCCGGAGATTAAAGCACAAGCTAGAAGAATTCATAGATAAATGATTTGAGAGAAAAAGAAGAATATGACAAGAGCAATCAAATCCAGAAGAATCTGACGCCATATCCCATTTAGAATCGACACAATCCATAGAAGCATCGTTACACGTCGAATTGCAGTCCACACCCGAATGGTCAAAGCTCGATGCTACGCCCAACGCAGAAACACAAGAATCGATGGTTGATCAAACAACTAGGAATTAGTAGTTGAACCCACCATTCAACAACCTCTTTGCATCACCTTCCCTCAAAGAGAAACTCAAATTCAGCTTGAAATAGGGCTTATTCATATTTTTCTTACCTTCCATGGGCTTGCTAGTGAGAATCTATACAAGCACCTCACAAAATTTCATATGGTTTGTTTAAGCATGAAACCATATGGATTTTTCATAGACCAAATTAAATTAAGAATTTTCTCTTTTTCTTTAGTCGGCAAAGCTAAAGAGTGGTTATTTTATTTACGTTAAATTCTGTCAATACTTGGAATTATTTAACCCAAAACTTTCTTGATAGGTTTTTCCCAGCAACAAAGGCAAGATAATTTAGAAGAAGCATCCCGCGAATCAAACAAAAAGATAGAGAATCACTTTACGACTATTGGGAACAATTTAAAAAGTTTTGTGCAAGTTGCCTACAACACGGATTAACTGAAAAAACGCTTCTCCAGTATTTTTATGAAGGACTTCTTCCTTTAGACATGAAAATGGTCAATGCAGCCACTGGAGGAGCTCCAGTAAACATGATCCCAAATGCAACAAGAGAGTTAATTTTTACAATGATAGCGGACTATCAATAGTTATCAAGTAAACCTGCCAATGGGTTCATGAGATAAGTTCTATTTTGCTTGAAAGTAAAATTGAGAAATTAAATGATTTGATTCATTTTCTTATTGTACTAAAATATGAAACAATAAAATTATGTGGTATATGAATGATGCCAGATCACCCGACGGATTGTTGCCCAATGCTACAATAAGAGACTAGCATTCAAGTCAACACTGTAGGGAACTTTCTAGGACCTCCTCAGAGGCCGTACAAATCTCATATAAATACATAGAATTTGGGGTGTAAAGACCATCAAAACTTTAGTTTTACGCAGAACCTAAGGCCTAATCAAGCCTACCAATCGGGGCCGCCTCTACTGTAACCTTATCAGTCATAGATGTCATCACTTGAATCCATTATTGAGTGGATGGCTATTTCCCATGAGAAATTCTAGAATCCCACTGAAGCACACTTGCAAGATATAGACAAGTATATCAGTCAATTGGCTCAAACCGTGTGTCGCCTAAAGTCGGAGGATAATCTTCCATCACAAAATGAGGTGAACCCGTGTGAAAATGTAAGCGTTATAACCCTCTGAAGTGGTATAGTTGTCTTACAACTGGTCCCAGATAAGGTAGGTTCAAGATCTCAATGAAAAGAGTAAGAGCCAAAATCCTAAAAGGAAAAAGAAGCAGTTGACACAAACTCCTAGGGAGGAATGAGAGTTGACATAGAATCCTAAAAAAATAAGGATGAATCACAAATTGATTCTGCGCCATCTCTCTATGCCATACCACCACATTTATTTATCGAGATTGGTAAAAAGAGACACACAAGCTGGGGGAAAAATCTTGGAAGTCTTTCAGAAAGTAAAAATCAACATACCTCTCCTTGAGGTAATCCGAAAGGTTTCGAGGTATGTTCACTTTCTTAAAAATCTCTGCACGAAAAATAAAATAGAAGACTTACCGAGAATGAGAAGATGAATTAGGGAGACCACATTTCAGTCATTCTCTAACGAAAGCTTTCGCCAAAATTGAAGGACCAAGGTATGTTCGCTATACCTTGCAAAATTGGTAAGGTTGGAATAAAACATACAATGTGTGATTTGGGTGCCTCTATCAATGCAATGCCTCTCTCTGTATATAATTTAATTTCTGTTGAGCCCCTCGAAGGATAGAAGAGTTATGATACAATTGGCGGATCGACCTATAATTTATCTCGAAGGACTCCTGAAGAATGTCTTGGTAAAGGTAAATGAACTCATATTTCTGATGGATTTCTATTTCATTGACATGGAAAATGAACGGGAAAATACTTCTTTTGAAATTCTCATTGGGCGCCCATCTCTTAGTATAACTTATATGAAAATAGGCATAAGAAGCAAAAATTTTACGATGGAATTAAACGGCGAGGTCGTGAAATTTGACGTATACAAAGTGATGTGACATCCTGATAATGTTGTCAATTTAAATTTTGTTATGTTATTAAGCCTGCAGTTGATAAGTTTATGGAATATAATTTGGTCGATGATTTATACAGGGAACTGGAAAATTACGATAAGGAAATCTCAGAGTTTGAGAAATGTTTTTGTTTATTCTAATTCAAGTTTAATTCCCTCAAATTCTAAAATTTTACCTTTTGTTTTGCAGGCTCCTCAAATTGAATTAAAACAATTGCCAGAACACTTGAAGTATGCATTTTTAGGAGAAAACGAGACTTTATAGGTGATGATTTCAAATAATTTGTCGAAAGAAGAAGATGAATACCTTGTGATGATATTGAACGCACATAAGGAGGCCATTGGGTGGACCATCACCAATATGAAGGACTTAGTCCTTTAACTTGTATTCACAAAATTAAGATTGAAGAAGAAGAAAAATCATCACGAGAAGGATAATGCTAGTTAAATCCACCGATGATGGAAGTAGTGAAAAAGGAAATACATAAGCCTTTTGATGCATATGCCATTTACCCGATTTCAAATATTAATTAGGTAAGTTCGATCCATGTGGTCCCAAAGAAAATTGAAGTTACGATAATTGAAAATTCATAAGGTGAGTTAGTTCCAACACGAGTATAAAATGGATGGAGGGTCTACATCGACTACAGTAAGTTGAACTCGTTAACTCGCAAATACCATTTTTATCTTCCTTTTATAGATCAAATGATAGAAATATTAGCCAATAAAACTCATTATTGTTGTCTTCATGGATTTTCATGCTTTTTCTAAATCCCAGTGGTGCCAAAAAATAAGGAAAATACAATTTTCACTTGTCCCTTCAGCCCATTTGTTTACTGACAGATGCCTTTCGGACTTTGCAATGCCCCTCCACATTCCATAGATGTATGCTTAGCATCTTTTCAGACTACGTCGAGAAGGGTATCAAAGTCTTCATAGATGATTTCATTGTGCATGGTAATTCTTTTAAACGAGTGCCTTTCAAATTTAACTAATGTTATTAAGTGATGCCTATAATTTAACCTCGTTTTAAATTATGAAAAATGATATTTTATGGATGATAAGGGGTTAACTTTAGGTAATATTGTTTTTTCATATGGAATTGTGGTTGACAAAGCAAAACTCAATATTATACGCTAACTACCTTACCTCATAACTGTGAGGGAGGTCCGTTCCTTTCTTGGTCATGCAAGATTCTACCACAGGTTCATCAAAAAAAATTTAAAGATAGTGCAGCTGTTGTACAATTTACTCCAAAAGGATCAAGCTTTTGATTTTAATCTGAAATGTAAAGAATCACTCAACGCCCTAAAAGAAAAGCTTGTATCAGCTCCGATTGTATAGCCACCAAATTGGGACTACCCTTTCGAGCTTATGTGTGACACATCAGATACGAGTGTTGGAGTCGTTCTTGGGTAAAAAATCGACAAAGAGCTACATTTCATCGCACACGCATCTCGAAATTTGGATTCAACACAGAAAACTTATTTTACAATCGAAAAATAATTTTTTGATGTAATTTTTTCTTTAAAAAATTTAGATCTTATTTGCTTGGTACTAAAAATACTATTTTTTCTAATCATACAACCTTGCAATATTTAATGAGAAAAAGAGGCAAAGTTGAGACTTTTCTAATGGATCTTGCTTCTTCAATAGTTAAATTTGGAGATTAAAGACAAGAAGGGATGAGAAAAATGGTAGTCCATCAATTGAGTCAAATTCTCCACATCTCATCTGCTGATTTGATAAGAATTTCCTGAAGAAAATCTGATGTTACCACAAAAATTACTCCTTGGTTCAAAGACATGGTCAATTATTTTGCCACATGTAATTTACCACTACATTTGCTGAGAGTATAAATTAATCAGATAAAACAGGAATCCCGATTTTATATCTGGGATGATCTTTAGCTATGGAAGCACTTCTCTGATCAAGTAATATGGCGATGCATTATCGAAGATGAGGTAAATTCGATCCTAAATTTCTATAATTCCTACTCTTGTGATAGTCATTTTTGACCAAAATAAATCATCCATAGAATTTTAGAATGTGGTTTCTTTTGACCTAATATTTTTCGTGACACTTATCTATTTTGCAAAACTTGTGAAAGGTGTTAATGTGCAGGTAATCTTGGTCGAAGAAACGAAATGCCTCTCTATCTTATTCACATATGTGAAATTTTTTATACTTGGGGAATCGGTTATATGAGTCCCTTTATTTCTTCATTTGGAAATACACTTTTTAGCAGTAGATTATGTTTCTAAGCGAGTATAAGCTATACTTATGCCAGAACAACGGTTAATTTTCTTTAAAAAATTATTTTTTTCTAGGTTTGGCACACCGCGAGCAATAATAAGTGATCAAATAACTCATTTCATCAACCGGGTAATCCAAACGCTTATGAAGAAATTTTAAGTGGCTCAAAGAATTTTTATGGCCTACCATCCGTAAACAAATGAGTAGGAAGAAATATCGAATAATGAAATCAAGTCATTTCTTGATAAGATCGTCAAACCGTATCGGAAGGATTAGAGTCTTAAACTACCCGATACGTTATGGGCGTACCAAATTACTTATAAAATCCCCATGGGAATGTCTCCTTACTGCCTTGTCTTTGGTAAACCGAGTCATTTGTCGGTTGAACTAGAGCATCGAGCATATTGGGCGGCGAAGCAGTGCAACATAGAAATGGAAGCAATTGGTAAATTGTGGCAAATACTTATTTAGGAGCTTGAGGAAATTTAAAGAAACGCTTCCTACAGTGCTTGAATATTTAAAGAAAAAAAGAATTTCACGATCGTAGAATTTCTTTTAAATAATTTGTTGTTGGAGAAAAGGTTTTATTATTTAACTCTAAGCTTAAACTTTTTGTAGGAAAGCTTATATCGAAGTAGCTCGGACCTTTCACGGTAATTCAAATATTCCCTCATGGTGCGATTGAATTTGAAGACGACTCCGGAGATCTATTTAAAGTTAACGGTCAAAGATTGAAGCCGCATTACGAGAATCACATTACGTGAATTTTTAATTTTTATTTTTTAGGTACCCCGATAATTCTTGTCGAATTTTAACGAAGTCGAAGCGATATTTTTGGTCCGAGCAATGGCAAAATTTTGCCCATTTATGAGTAGAGGATTGCACGACAACAGCTCTCCAAAACCTCTCCCATTGTGCGCACCGTTTTATTAACAATGCTCATTTGCAAAGCCCTTAGGGATCGACGCGTAATTGCACACCCTTGCCAATTTTGTTTCACCCTTCTTTCCCCCCAGTTTCCAACATCAATTGTTTATCCTTTGACTCACTGCCAACCTTAGCCAATACCCTTCAATTTTCAAACTTTTGAGGTCCCACACGTCTTTATCATAAACCAATCTTTACTCCTTTTAAATTCTAATTCATTTCTTTATTACCCTTCGTGACTATCAGTTTTCTTTATCTCTCCCTGTCTCTTGACCAACCCATATTTTCCCTTCTTTATTTTCACCCATATTTTCCCTTCTTTATGTTCTTTACAACTCACAACCGCCAAGAAAAGAATCGGACTAAGCTCTCATTGCTGCCCCATTCAGTTATCTAGCACCGAACGTTCAGCCACAACTGCTCATCTCTTCTATCGCCGTCTCTCTCTTTCAACATGGTTCGCACAAGAAACCAAGCTATGTCGAAAGCTCTCAATTGTCGATTATTCTTGGTGGTCACTGTCACTTTGCAACGTCGACATTCATCCAAGTCTTGAGTTACTCCGACTCTCTGCCACAGCCACCCGCTCCTCACCGTAGTGGCCAACATGTGAAACAACCGTGTGCATCTACTCTTCCACTCGAGCTGATTCAAGTCCCTTCGCCCTCTCCTCCATCGAATGCCTACTCCTTTATTGAATACCTTATGCAGCCTCACGTTTCTATCCATCCATTTAGACCACGGTAGAACATTCCATCCTCATCGGCAGCACCGACATTTTATTCAATGTCATTGGGCTTGTACTCTTAATCAATGCCTGATGTTGCCCTTTCATTTTTCGCTCACTTGGTAGTGACCAAGCAACTCGAAGAAGCAAACTTTAAGCCCGTTGAAATTGAACCTTTGTTAATATGACATCATGTGTTTGGTTTTTCAAATGATTTTGTGAATGGCTTTCCAGTTGATCCGCCGCCGCCACCTTCTACCGAACATGCGTCTCTCTCTCGTCAAAACTTCGGACAACAACCACTTTCCTCCTTGTTTATCCCAAGCTTGAGTGAAGCTCCTATACACAACGATGGCGCACTCGAATATGCCCATTACACTAAGCGTCATTGTCGTGGCCGAACATATTTTGTCCCGATCGAATAAGTATTGTAAGGTTACTTGCAATTTGATGATGATGAAGCGTGTCGATTTGATAGCATCTGACAACGTAAGTTTCAGGTTTGCAAGTATATTCTTGATCGCACTCTCGATTATTTGCATTTACGCGATTCGATTATGATTTATTTCGATGCGATTGACTGAAGGTCATATTCAAAGATCAGATGTAGTACATAATATGAATTGGTCTTTGAGTTTTACACTACATTTTTGTTTTTACCAAATCTTGTCGTAACGGATGACTCGTCTGATTATTAGTTTAGGGTAAGTATTGATATTCTTGTTCTTTGTATAGGGTAAAAACAAAGGCAATTCTTGAGGGAAGTATCAATACTCCTTCAAGGGGTATTGATACTCATGGTTCGGTATCAATACTCAGAGGATATTATCGACACCAATGACAATTTAAGGATTCTAGAATATAAATTTAGTACCGATACTCAGGGGAGTATCGATACCAAGATTAGAGTATCGATACTCCCCATAGAGTATCGATACTGAGGCATTTTTTAAAACATAGAGGCTCTTTTTGGTATTGATACTCAGGGTGAGTATCAATACACAACGGTCAGTATCGATACTACTGACACAATATTGATACCATTGTTTATTTTTAGGCAGGTTGGTTCTTTTGATTTGGGTGTTTGGGTTTGGGTGTTTTGAGGACATACAAGCTCTAAATATTCGATACAAGCAGAAACAAACTTGATAACTGAAAACACACCTAAAAATCAAGCAAGTTAGGGTGACATAAGATTGGTCTTGGTAGGATGCTCGGGAAACGATTAGGACACCCGAGTTAATCTAGTTATATGGCGATCGTCCTCAGTTTGTAAAATATCAAGATATTATATGACCAGTACGTATTCGATGTACGTAAAATTTTGGATCGTACCCTATGCTCGAGTAGGTTCAGGATGTGAGCTTTTGATGCACGTAAAATTCTAGTCCTCACCCCAATCTCTCAAGTATATCAGATAGTCTAGGGCTATAAGTTTTGATGCACGTAAAATTTCGGTTCTTACCCCGAAGCTATCATATTATAGATAGGTTGGTATGTTATCCGAGATACATCTAAAATTCCTCCAACCACATTACTAGGCCTATCTCATGTTTATTGATATACTTTATCATATTCATGACTTTATGCACCGGTATGTTCATGTAATGAATGCATGTAGTATTGCATATTTATTTTATGGCACTGAGTTTGTGAACTCAGCATATGGAAAATGTTTCAGTGCGTAGGTCAGTAGAGGATTGTCGTAGAGCCTATCGTGTATATACATTCTAGATTAAACATTTGTAAAGTATGTCTGGAGTATGTTTAGAGGGCATGTATTTATGCGGACCTTGTATTTTATTTGACTCATAACGCTATTTAGTTTAAAATTATTGAATGTATTTGTAAGTTTGGGAAACTCGTATTTTGTAAACCCAGATTACGATATCTATTTACGATGCAATGAATGATTTTGATGTTTTACAAATATTTTAAAAGAATTTTTTTGGTTGACCATCTCGGTGATTCTTTGTGACATTGTAACCCATGGACCTTAGGGTCGAACTGGATTAGGGTATTATATTTAGTGGCATCAGAGTGTCCAGATTTAGTCGTTCCTAGAACCCACGGGTCAGAGTTAGTAAGTGCCTGTGTGCATACATACCCCTAGAGTATCAGGAATACTTAAGTTTCTAGAATATAGATAATAACCTATCTTTCAATTCTAATTGCAAACTTATATCATGGTCGATAACATTACTCTTAGTCATGAGGGTCGGGAGGAGAGTCACATCACTTTTGCTAGCAATACAAGTGACGAGTTTGTTCCAGATTTTGAGTACGAAGTACCAACTGATGCTAGAGTCGACAAGGCGATCTTCTTTCGTGACCTAACTTCGTGTCTTAGGCATTTTGTTCATGCTATTTTAAATCTCTCCGCTGTCCTACCTCCCCTACCCATGGCCTTAGTTCAGCCTATGGTAGCGCCTCAAGAGTACCAGGTCGAGGGGATCCGTAGGTAAAGGACTATCAAATTTTTTAGATCTCAGTATGGCAACCTCATCTATGTAGATTAGTGGCTTAGGGAGACACTATGTACCTTACGTCAGTTGCACCTCACTCCCAAGGGTAAGCTTGAGTACGTCATCGCCCTTCTAAAGGTTGACTCGATTGACTCGTGGGAGACCGTAGAGATGGCTATGGAGCCAGAGAGACCAACCTGGGAGTAATTCTTGTCAGAGTTCAGAGTTTAGAGGGACCTATCATAGACAGGGTAAGCTAAAGTACGTCAACTCCACTTGGATATCCTTACCCATTTGGTAGTCGACCCTCCCTGCATCTTTGTGGATCTGACTCGTTAGGAAAAAGAAGCTAAGAGGATGATGCACAATAAAGGTCAATCAACAAGTGATTCTCTGGGTCAAAGTCAGAGGGTTACAGAGACCGCTACGCCATCTTAGTCATCAGCGAAGCGGGCTAGCCCCTCAGAGTTCAAGGAGACCGCCACCAGGGCCGTCTAGGGGAGCAGTTCAGAGTTCAAACCAAGGAAGTAGATCTGGATCTTGAATAAGACCCTTTTCATTATCTTCTAGAATGACAGCCAGTAGATCATAGTGGGAACCAGTTCACCCGAGGTGCTCGACTTGTGGGCAGAGAAACCATTGAGAGTGTTATTAAGGGATATGAGGTTACTTTAGCTATGGGTCTTTGGGCCATTTTGTCAGAAACTGTCTCATATCTCAGAGTTCATCCCCTGTATCATCACAGATATTTGTGTCATATATTCAGCGAGGCCGAGGGTCCTTGAGGGGTGGCAGAGTTGTTTCAGGGTAGTATAATAAGGTAGCCTCACGCCATTATACCTTGTGAGACCAGGAGGAGTATGATGCTGTTGATATGATCTAAGGTATATTTACAGTCTTCTGCATTCCTGTTATTACATTAGTAGAATTGGTTTCCACCCACTATTATATTTTATATGACATTGTTTGAGAGAGAAATATTTCAGTCAAAGGTTTTGAAATAGGGTTTTGAGTGTTTAGTCCCCTAAGGTTAGACGTCTTGGTTGATAAAGTTCACCACCAATTTCCTTTAAAACTTCAATGTCAGATATTCCTAACCAAATTGATAGAGCTAACGTTTCGAGAATTCAACTGATTTTAGGCATTGCTTAACTTATAGAGTACGAACTAATTTGAGGTGCAAGACGGGGTAGCTTAAACTTCGCAAGGATAATGGAACCAAGGTAATGATGACCAGTGAGAGTTCGAGTTGTACTACCAAAGTTGTTTCCATAGTTAGAGCCAAGAGATTGTTGAATCAAGGGAGAGAAGCCTTCTTGGCTCATGTTATAGATACGCAAGTTTTTGTTTCGACACTAAAGGACATCCTTATAGTATGAGAGTTCTCCGATGTATTTCTGGAGGAGTTTCCAGGGTTGCCACCTGATCAAGAGGTTAAGTTTGGTATTGAAATATTATAGGCTTGGCTCCGGTGTCTATTGCTCCCTATCGCATGACACTGACAGAGCTAAATGAATTAAAGAATTAGATATAGGAGTTACTAGAGATGAGTTTCATATGACCTAGAGTTTCACCGTGGGGAGCACCAATTCTCTTTGTTAAGAAAAAGGATGGGCCGGTGAGGTTTTACATCAACTATTAATAGCTGAATAAGTTAACAATCAAGAACCGCTACCCACTCCTTAGGATAGATGATATGTTTGACCAACTCAAAAGAGCATGCATGTTTTAGAAGATAGACTTAAGGTTAGTGTATTACAAGCTGAAAGTTAAGGATGTCGATATAACCAATACAACTTTCAAGACATGATACGACCATTACAATTTTCTTAATGATTATGTCACCATTGACTAAGTTACTTTATAAGGGAGTCAATTTCGTATGGAACGAAAAGTGTCAAGAAAGTTTAGACTATTTGAAGGAGATCTTCACTCAAGCTTCCGTTTTGACACAGCATAAATCGGGTAAAGACTTCACCGTGTTTAGTGATGCATCACTAAATAGTCTAGGATGTGTCTTGGTGAAAGAAAAAAAGTTGTGCCTTATGCATCTTGTCAACTTAAGTCTCATGAGTGAAACTATCTTACCCATGATTTAGAACTTACTGTGGTGGTTTTCGAGCTAAAGGTTTGAAGGTATTACTTGATTAGGGAGAATTGTCTCATCTTTACGGGCCATAAGATCCTTAAGTATCTATTTATTCAGAAGACGTTAAAATTGAGGCAACGTAGATGGGTAGAACTGCTGAAGGACTATGATTGTGGATCGACTACTATCTTTTCAAAGTGAATGTTGTTTTGGATACGTTGAGCAGGAAAATCATACTGGAGTTGCAAACTCTACTAGCTATTTAAGTTTGATTGACTCGGATAGTTTGTTAGTCGATATGTGTGTTGAACCTGACTTAGTAGGTGAAGTTAAAAGATTGCAGTGTATGGACGACCAATTGAAGGCTTGATCAGAGCAAGTCCTTTGATGAGAGACTTCAGGTTTTGAGTTGCTCTCTGAGATCGTGCTTTACTTTAGAGGTTGTTTGTGTATGCCTGCAAACAACCAACTATGTGATAAGATATTGTATGAAGAACATTGTAGCCCCATTTCAGTTCATCCTGGTAGCAACAAGATGTATCAAGAGCTCTGACCACTGTTTTGGTGGTTGGGCATGAAGTGGGAAATATCCTAGTTATTTGCCAAGTTCTTGGTATGTCTGCAAGTCAAGATGGAACATCAGGTTCCCTTAGGATTACTGCAACCAATTTAGATACTGTAATAGAAGTAAGAACGTGTGACCATGGACTTTGTAACCGGTCTACCGATGACAAGATTCATGCATGTTGTAGTGTGGGTTGCAGTGAATTGATTGACTAAATCGACTAATTTTCTTTCAGTTTGGATGAATTATATGTTGGAGGGATTGACATAGTTGTAAATTCGTAAGATTGTGAGGTTGTATAGAGTTCTTATCTTGATTATATCTGAAAAAGATCCACGTTTCACCTCTCGATTTTGGAAAGCGCTACACGGAGTTTTGGGTACAAAACTACACTATAGCTTCACCCTCCCTCCTCAAGAAGACAGAAAATTTGAGCGTGTTATCCAGATTTTGGAAGACATGCTTAGGTTCTCTGTTTTAGATCTTAAGGGTAGTTTGGAAGATCAATTGTCGTTGGTGTAGTTCACATACAATAACAGTTATCAGGCAAGTATCCAAATGGCTCCATATGCAGCCTTTATGGACATAGATGTAGAACCCCCTTGTGTTGGACTGAGCTCAACGAAGGTAAAATGGTAGGACCCAACTTGATCTGAGAGACCAAAGAGAAAGTTTAATTGATTCAGAGCCGGTTGAAAGAGGCCTCTGATAGACAGAGGTCGTATGCCGACCTGAAGCGCAAGGATATAAAGTTTGTTATGGGAGACAAAGTGTTTCTCAAGGTTTCCCCATGTTAAAAGGTGTTTTAGTTTAGGCACAAAGAAAATTAACTCCGCTATTCATCAGACCATATGAGGTTTTAGAGAGAGTTGGGCCAATGGCTTATCAATTGGCATTGTCAATAGAATTAAAGAGCATCTACAACATATTTACATGCTTCCATACTAAGGAGAAACATATGTGATTCATCTCATACCATATCTCTTAACTAAGTAGAAGTAATTTAGGACATGACTTATAAGGAAGAATCGATCATAATCTTAGCCAGAGACGTCAAAGAATTGAGAAGCAAGAGGATGCCTTTGGCAAAAGTTCTATGGAGGAATCATTACGCAGAGGAAACGGCATAGAAAGTCGAGGAGGACATGCAGTTTCATTATCCTCACCTCTTATATTCAGGTAAATTTTGAGGATGGAATTTTTTCTTAGGAGGGAAGAGTTGCAATGCCCCGAATCACATCTTAGGAGTTTTGGGTTATTTAATTGGGCCTTAGATTACATTTTCTTGGTTTATGGAAGGTTTGTTTCAAATATGATCAAAAGTTGGGCTTGGATGAGCCGAATAAGTGTAAAAAATGGTGTCATTGTTTATGACCCAAATGAGGAAAGACTAGGAGAGTAATTATCCCTCTTTTCAAAACAAAGACTGAATCCTATTAATTTGGGATGATTTCACATTTGAATACCTCTTCTCTTTATCACCCTGATTTGTCTCTTCTTTCTCATCTTCTTCCTCCCAATTCAAAATAAAGGCCCAAGCATTTTAGTTTTGCAAGGTTATTTCATAATTCTAAGGTACGATTCACAAACTCCTCCTCCTAAGCTTCAAATCAAGCCCTTATATACAATCTTAAGTTCTACCTTATTTTTAGGGATTTGATTGTAATGGAACATATTTAGCTTCTTCATAAGTCTTAAAATGAGTTAGCAATTCATTATACTTATTTTGATTAGTGCAAGAGAAGGGTGAGAAATCTAAGGCAAGGGGCGAAGAGAAGTTAACTCTTGGTTGATTCAAGAATATTTTTTAGTAACCTAAGTACAAGGTAATACGAATCTAACTTGTCCACAACACATGTAGGTTATTACATGTGTATAAATGGTTTTTTTCCTCATGAAAGCATGCTAGAGTAAATCCATGGTAGATTTCACATTTGATGTTTGTAAGCATGAAAGATGACACATTTTGATGTCTAAGACCTTAAATACGATTCTAATAACAATTTATAGTCTTAGAGGAGTGATTGGGTGAGTTAAAAATGAATTTTCGTGTCTAAAACAGGACACTTCAGGCCTTTGATATCGATATTGAAAGAACAATACCGATACAATTCTCCGTATAGGGTAAAAACAAAGGCAATTCGTAAGGGAAATATCTATGCTCCTTCAAGGGGTATCTATACTCATGGTTAGGTATCAGTAGTCAGAGGATAGTATCGATATTGATGACAATTTAAGGATTCCAGAATGCAAATTTGGAACTGATACTCATAGGAGTATCGATACTCCCCATAGAAGTATCGATACTGAGCCATTTTTCAAAACATGAAAGCTATTTTAGGTATCGATACTCTGGTGAGTATCGATACCCAATGGTCAGTATCGATACCCAATGGTCAGTATCAATACTACTGACATAGTATCGATACCATCATTGATTTTTGGGTAGTTTGTTCTTTTGATTTTGGTATTTGGAGGTCGTACAAGCTCAAAATATTCAATACGAGTGGAAACAAACATGATAACTAAAAACACACCTAAAAATCAAGCAAGTTATTATGACAAAAGATTGTTCTTGGAACGACGCTTTAGAAACAAATAGGACACCCGAGTTACTTTAACAATATAACGATCATCATGTGTTTGTGAAATATCTGGATATTTTCTAATCAATATGAATCCAATGTGTTGAACTATGTTTTGATATAACAAGTTATGAAAAAATGATTTTGGACTTGAATTGAATTTATTCAAAGTTTTCAAAAATAATTAAAAGTCCATTTAATTTGGAATTGAGTACAAAATAATTTTCTGGACAAAAAGTGTCGATACTCTTCTTACAGTAACGATACCTTATGAACAGTACTGATATTGTTCATATGGTATCGATACCAAAGGTAAGGTAAGTATTGACACTAGGTAGTATCGATACTAACAGCTTTGCTCAAATTCTAGAAAGAAAAAATGGTATCGATACCCAAAGTAGTATTGATGTTACTTTATATAGTAGTATCGATACCATAGGCTTAGTATCAATACCATCAGGCCCAATGGCTAGTTAACGGCTAGTTTCATTTAAAAATATAAAGTACCGATACTCCCTATTGGAGTATCGATACCCTTTGTTCTGGGCAGATTTGTTTTGCAGAGAAAAGCATCCCCAACGACTCTAAAAGACTCCCAATGTCTAGAAACGTCCACAACTTCATTCCAACATATAAATATAAGTTCAAGACACTTAAATAAGGGTTAGAGCACCTATCCAAGAAAATAAACACAAGAGAAGAGTTTTTCATTCCTATTTTACTTTTTTTTGTAAATATTTTGTTTTAGTGAGCTTTAATTCTTTGTAAACACCTACCTTAGAGATGTAGGTTATCTCTTGATCATGTAAAAAGAAAGAAAAATTAGTGAATTTGTTAGAAAATCATTAGTGAGGAGCTAAGGTAGTAGATATAGACTTGGTTGAGAATTCGAACCACTATAAATCATTGTGTAAAACTTTCTATATTTTATTTATGCTTACTCCCTAAACAATTTTTTACCAATTCACCCCTCGTATACATTTTTTGGTTGTTCATTTGAGCCTCTTTGATCCTAACAATTTGTATCATAGTTTGACTCGTTATAAGGATTCACATCCTTGAGACGATTCTTGAAGAAGCTGTATCGATTCCTGATGAAACTGACAAAGAGATGGCTTCAACCTCCGGTGCTTATTACAAGGAAGATTCTCAACTGGTCAACAAGCCATTCTACTTCAATGGAGAAAACTATTCCTATTGGAAGAATAGGATGATGATCTTCATTCAAGCCAACGATCTAGGAGTTTTGAACTTAATCATGAAGGGTTACTCCACTTCACCTGGTGAGATGGACGATTGGAGTGGTGGAGAGAATAAAAAGTTCAAGCTCAATGCTAAGGTTATAGACATCCCCTTTTGTAAATTATGCCCGAATGAAAACGGAAGAGTCTCATCTTGTTCCAATTCCAAGGATATATGGGATAAGCTTCAAGTCACTCATGAAGGAACCAATGAAGTCAGGGAAACCAAGATAAGTCTTCTCAACCATAGCTACGAGAATTTCAAGATGAAACTCGATGAAGACATCAAAGTTGTGACGGATAGATTTTTTATGATTTTCAACAGGCTCAAGGGATTTGGAGAAGTAATCCCCAATAAGAAGATTGTAAGGAACATGATTTACTCTCTTCCAAAGTCTTGGCAATCAAAGAAGATGACCATTATCGAAGCTAAAAACTTAAAGTCTTTCAGTCTCAACGTGATGATTGGTTCTCTTCTCACTCATGAGTTGATGGTAAAGGAAGAGGAATAAGATAAAAAAAAGTAAAACAAGAAAAATAAGGAGGTAGTCATGGACTTCAAATCCACCAATGAGAGCTATCAAGATTCAAATGAAGAGGTGGATGAAGACAATGATGAAGAAAAAGAGATGGCCAAGCCCTTCAAAAGATTCATGACTTCCAAGGAAGTGAAGCATGAATCGAGCAAGAAGAAGAGTCCCTCGGTGTGCTTCAATTATTAAAGAACGAGGCATGTCAAGTATGAATGTCCACTCCTAAAGAAAAAGAGATCAAGAAAGAAAAAGTCATTTGTGGCAGCTTGGAGTGATAAAGATGAAGTAGCTAACCTATGCCTCATAGCCATCGAAGAAGATTCAATGGTATCTTCTAACTCAAATGAATTAAATTACATTCTTTTGATGAGTTACAAGATGCTTATAATGAGTTGTATTTGGAATTTAAGACCATGAATTCCAAATATAAGAAATTAATTTCAAAACTTAAAGTTTAAAATGGTTTGGTTTTGAAAGAAAAAGTTAATTTTGAAAATCAAAATGAAATTCTGAAAAATGATTTAGAGATTTCAAAAGTCAAAATCAATGATTTAGAAAAAGAAAATTTTGATTTGAAAGTTAAGCTTGAAAGCTTAACAAAAGAAAAAAGAATTAGTTTCTAAAAACAACTCATTTTGTTTAAAAATAGAAAAATGCTCACATTTCCATTTTCATGGTCATTTGGAACATACTTGTCCTTTGAAGAAAGGAAAACATTTTAAAATTAGACAAGTATGGGTTCCTAAGGGAACAAAGGGCATTGAAACTTACGTCCAAAGATCCAAAGAAATTTGGATACCAAAATCTACTTGAATGTCTCTTGTAGGTGTGAGGGAGAAATTGTGATGAAAGTGAAGATATTCAAATGCTCTAGCCACACTTGAAAGAATGAGTAACCTCTAAGTTTAAAGCTTTTATTTTTGAATTAATTGGTTGCTCATTTAGGTTTAAGCATGCACGAGTTTTAATTTTAAATAATTTTATGTTTTCTATCTCATGCATGTTAAAAGGAAGTTATGATGAACACTTTAAAGATTTAATGAGTTTTCAAAATTTTTGTTCATCATACTGAATTTTGGTCAAAATTGGTTTTAAATACAAAATATATCACTCTAACAATTGATATATACTTTTCAAATACTTTAATTTTACAAATTTCAATTTTAACCTAAATTTAAATGTTTATACATGTAATTTAAAAATGCAAATGATACCTATCTAACAATTGATATCAAATTTTCAAATACATGACATTTTTGGAAAGCTTTATGCATATGCACTTAATTTCAACATTTGGTATTGCATAAAGTATTTTAGACTTGTATATATTGAATTTCATGTGCTACTAACATGTTTGTTATTCTTCGTTGAAATTCAATTTTGTTTAAGTGACAAGCTTTTAAAGTCAAATTTTGTTTGGAACACTATTTTTAGGGGGAGCTTTGATTTTCAAATACTTTTAATGAAAAATTTAACACTTACTCTCCAAAGTTATTTTTGAACTTTAAATTTGAATTATTTTTTATATAACAAAAGGGGGGAGAAGTATAGTTTGAAAAATTCAATTTCTTAATTGAAAAGGGGGAGCTATACATTTTTCATACTTTTTCCAACAATTGATATCTTTTTCATTAAATATTTTATTAAGGGGGAGTTTTGCCAAAAATAATTTTTCAAATGTTTTGTTATATCAAAAAGGGGGAGATTGTTGAACTATGTTTTGATATAACAAGTTATGACAAAATGTTTTTGGACTTGAATTGAATTTATTCAAAATTTTCAAAAATAATTCAAAGTCCATTTAACTTGGAATTGAGCACAAAATGTTTTTTTGGGCAAGAAGTACCGATATCGTTCTTACAGTATCGATACCTTATGAACAATACCGATACTGTTCATATGGTACCTATACCAAAGGTAAGGTAAGTATCGATACTCACTAGGTAATATCGATACTACCAGCTTTGCTCAAATTCCAGAATGCAAAAATGGTACCGATACCCAAAGGGGTACCGATACTACTTTACATAGTAGTATCGATACCATCATGCCCAACGGCTAGTTAACAACTAGTTTCATTTAAAAAAATAAAGGAAGTACCGATACTCCCTATAGGAGTACCGATACCCTCTGCTCTGGGCAGTTTTTTTTTTGCAGAGAAAAACATCTCCAATGGCTCTAAAAGACTCCCAATTGCTAGAAACGACCACAACTTCATTCCAACATATAAATATAAGTTAAAGACACTTGAAGAAGGGTTAGAACACATATCCAAGCAATCAAACACAAGATAATAGTTTTTCATTCTTATTTTACTTTCTATTGTAAATATTTTGTTTTAGTGAGCTTTAATTCTTTGTAAACACCTAGGCCTGTAAATGAACTGAACGTTCAGCGAACCGTTCATGAACCGTGCGACAAGAAGTTCGTTTATGTTTGTTTATTTATTAAATGAATGAACATGAACAAGATTTTGCATTCGTTTAATTAAATGAACGAACACGAACAAAGGGCTCGTTCGTTCATTTACGTTGATGAACGTTCGCTTATATGTTCATTTATGTTCGTTCATTTATGTTCATTTATGTTTGTTCATTTATGTTCGAACAGAGGGCAAGTTGAATATGTTACGAAGATTATTGAAGTTGTTTGGATTTCAAGAAGATTATTTTTTGAACAAATTAACTTTAAGACTTTATTATGTTCATATAGTTTATTTATGATTTATGTATGTTTTCGCCGTATTCGAACAAATTAACTCTAAAGTTGCAGGTTATATTAATGAATTTTAAGTTGTTATTCTTGTTGTTTACTTTTTTTACATTCATTTATTGTGTTCGAATAAGTTTGTTTTTTTGTTTGTGTTGTTCGTTTATGTTCTTTATTGTGTTTGGTTATGTTCGTTCGTTTGTGTTCATTTACGTTCGTTTATATTTGTTTATCATTTAAATGAACGAACGTGAACGAACATGAACAAACTATATTCCTTAATGAACGAACATGAACAAAAAAAATTGTTCATTTATGTTCGTGTTCGTTTATGTTCGTTTATTTATTAAATGAACGAACATGAGCATACCTCCGTTTGTGTGGTTCGATTTGTTTACAGGCCTATAAACACCTACCTTAGAGAGGTTCTATTGTTTACATTTCTTTTCCTTTTTGAAAAGGAATTGGTTCTAGTTTAGCCAAGTGAAAACTATGAAGTGTAAAGGTTATCTCTTGATCCTATAAAAAGAAAGAACAAATTAGTGAATTTGTTAGAAAATCCTTAGTGAGGAGCTAAGGTAGTGGATGTAGATTTGGTTGAGAAGTCGAACTACTATAAATTGTTTTTCAAAACTTTCTATCTTTTATTTCTCCTAATTCCCTAAACAATTTTTTGCCAATTCACCCCTCTTACACATTTTTCCGTTGTTCATTTGAGCCTCTTCGATCCTAACCAATGCAAGTAAAATTTTATATCATACCTTATACTTGAGTAGGTTCGGGATGTGATCTTTTTGTGCACGTAAAATTTTGGTCCTCACCCCGATATATCGATTATCCGAGATAGTTTAGGGCTATAAGTTTCGATGCACGTAAAATTCCCATTCTTACCCTGAAACTATCACATTCTAGATAGGCTATATGTTGTTGGAGATGCACGTAAAATTTCTCCAACCACATTAATAGGCCTATATCATGTTTATTGATATACTTTCACATATTCATGACTTTACACACCGACATGTTTATGTATGAATGCATGTAGTATTCTAGAATTATTTTCATGGCACTAATCTTGTGAGCTCAACGTATAGAATGTGTTTCCGTGCTTATGTCAGTAGAGGATTATCGAGGAGCATATTGTGTAGATACAATCCATATCATACGTTTGCAGAGTATGTCTTGAGTATGTTTAGAGGGCTTGTATTTATGTGGACCTTGTATTTTATTCGAGTCGTAACTCTATTTGGTTTAAACTTATTGAGTGTATTTATATTTTTAGGAGAGTTATGTATTTTGTAAACTCATATTATGATCTTTATTTATGCTATGATTAATGAGTTTGATGTTTTCCAAATGTTTTAAAAAAATCGTGGTTAATCATCTCGGTGGTTCTGTGTGATATCGTAATCTATGGACCTTCGGGTCGAACTGGATTAGGGTGTTGCAGAAAGGATCGGCTTGTAGAAACTTTCGACTTCCTGTGAACACACTTAGTGGCAGTCCTATAAGGGAAATTGAGATCGAATTATATTCTCATTAAGGTAACATAGTCTGGGTCGAGTTTTTCCAAATCTTTAAACTAAGTTAGATCCAACGACGATAATCGTAGTTAGTCCATAAAAGGATTGAAATTCAAATATTGATTTTGGATTGTCGGTTTATTAGAGAGAAAAATAAGTTATATGGGTTAGGCCTTGTAAACTTTAACCAACATGAATCCGAAGTGACAAATCTTATTCAATGATTGATGAAAATTGATGAAAATTGAGGCAAACCAAAGTCTGCTACTGCTTTTATCAAATTGATTTTTCATCTAATCTTTTACTTCTTTTTACTTATATTAAAATCTTTATTCTACTTTTTTTTTCAAATTTTTTTCAAATTTTTTTCAAATTTTTTTCATTAAATCCCCCTATTTTACCTTTAAATTTTTTTCCTAGATCAAGAATAAAGACTTCTTCATCAACAACTTCCTTATTCCTACAAATCAACCCTTACTATCTCTACTACTATTTCTATTCCTTTTGAGTTTAAGGAAATTTATTTGATAGTAAAATGATGCATGTCACTCATTCGATAATTCCGTGATTAACTTCTTTCTAACGTTGACAATAAATAGGAGCTTGACTTATTCCCTGCAGCTCAAACTCACAATAGCCATATGTATGATGCTAATGCCTCGAAGGGGGTGTATTTGAGGGAAGATATGCACTTCCGTTTGAGACAGATGACGTGGAGTGTCGTGACGGTGAAGGATGTAGGCACTAGTGGCTGGGATTGTAAATACTAGTTGATGTCTTCATGGGTAAAGTTTTATTTGGGGGTAGTTTTGGTATACCTAGGTAGGTGTGGGTTATTTGAGAAGGATCTTGGGGTTTTAACACGCGACAAGAATTGAATGCTAAGACTGTAATATCGAATTTAGGTTTAGTGATATCGTGCATTCACGCGTGGAGGAATTGAGATATGCTTATGCTATTACATATACAATGATTTATTGCAGTATAGAGGATCATAGCTCCATAGGATAGGTTCGTCACATGCACTGTAAATAAAATGAAAAATAAATTAAAGTTAGGCTTAAATGAACCATTACCCCCTAAAGTATCATTTTTAATGCCCTAATTTTGGGTTAGTAGTTTAGGTCAATTCGAAACCCGTAATTTGAGCCCATTAGATCTCCTAGGAAAATTATTAAGGGTTTTAGGATTTAGTTGGCCCAAAAGTTTGGGGAAAATCATGTTTTTAGTATAGTTTATAAAGATGAGGGACCAAAAGTATAGTTAACCCATAGCCAAAATTTAAAGGATAGAAACCTTTTTCCTTCTTTTCCACCAATTTATCTTCCTTTTATCTCTTCATTTCCTTCCCAATAGTAAGTTTAAAGGATAAATCTTTTGGAATTCCAAACCTAATTAGATTCAACCAAGGTAAGAATCATAATCCTCACCCTTTAAGCTTTATTTTGAGCCCTTAATCTCAAGTTTTGGTATTGGTTTTAGAAAATGGGTTTTTAGGAAAGTTAAGGGATTCAAAGGATTCAAGTTTATTTTAGTAAATTTGAGTTGTTTGGAGTATCCTTAACCTTCTTTAAGCCTTAGATAAGATAGTAAACCCTTTTCTTCCTTCGATTAGTAAAAAAAGTGGGAGAAAACTCAAAAGCAAGAGGTAAATAAAAAGTGTCTTCTAGTTGAGTTTGGAGAGGATTTAGAAGCAAAAGAAATTAGGTAACACACTCACAACTTCCTTATACCAGTTGTAGATCATTAGAAATGTGTTTTAGCTAGAAAGTGAGTTGAAGTATGTTGAGTAAGTTTTCATGGTAGATTTCATAAATTATGTTGTTAGCTTGTATTAAAGCCTTCTTATGACCTTGAATGATAAAAAAGACGTAATAACAAATGGGAAACCTCTAAGTGAGAAATTTAGGAAGTTTGAGAGGTTATTTTGAGCCTAAATAAGGCATTTTCAAGCAGAGGTATCGATACTATATGAGTCAGTATTGAAATTGTTCTTCAGGAAGTATAAAGATTTCTTAAGTTTAAATGGAGTATCAATACTCTCAAGAGGAGTATCGATACTACAGGGTTGGTATCGATACTAGGTTTGCAAATCAGATTTTAGTAGCCATTTTTGGTACCGGTATTCTAGGGAGTATTAATACTCAAGGTCCAGTATCAATACTCTTATATGAGTATCGATACTTTCTTTTTTTTTCTAGGCAATTCAATTGGGGTATCGATACCTTGGGTTGGGTATCGATACTGAGGATAGAGTATCGATACTGTAAGGATAATATCAATACTAAGGTTAGGTTTTGGGATTTAAATCAAAGGAAGTTAGAGGCGAGTGAGGTTTCCCAAAAAGCTTATAATTACTCTCAAATAAGACTACGAGTGGGAATAATAATAATGCTTAATCATAACGTAGAAAAAATATAAAGTAGGGTGAAATAAGACTAGCCTTGTTTGAATACTCGGGAAACCATCAAGACACCTGAGTTCCTTTAAGAAAGCTAGCAGTGTCGAAAGTATAGATTCAATCTAGATATATACTTAGGGAGTGCGCAAGGCACTATAAGCTGACTAACTAAGGTCAAGGCCTGACACTCGGAAGGGGTGGGTTAGTCAAGAGTGTAATGTCCGATGTAGAGATTCCAGGGGCCTTATTCTCAGTAGACTAGAGGGGTGTGTGAGCTTTGAGATACAGAACCCTCAGCCATACCATGTTGTCTACCATAGAGTAGAGATTGAGTATACAAGTATACTCAATAAAGCAAAGCAGTAGACTTGATGTTTGAGCCTTTCAGTGATGTATAGTTAGTATAATTTAGTTGTTAGTGTGGCACTGAGCTAGTTATTTCAAAGTTTGGAATTTTTTTCTTTTTGCAGATTAGGTGGAGCTGTTGAGGAGCTTAGAGTGACCGAGGTCCAGACCCAAAGCATATTAGAGTACGTCTCAAGTTTTTAAAGGGCATGTATATTTTTAAACCCTATTATAAAGTTGAGTCGTAAATGTATTTTAAAGCCAGTCTGTATTATTAGTTTTGAATGTAAAATTTTATTATGTTATATTTTATGGTTAATTTTATTATTAAAATTATCGTTTTAAATTTCAAGAATTGAGAAAGAAGTTGGTCAGCTACTTCGGTAGTTCCGTGTAACATCCTAACCAGTCGACTATGTGTCGTACAGGTCTACGGTGTTACAAATTTGTACCAAGTTGCCCCTAAAGTATTTTTAGGACATTTTGCCCCCTGAATTTAAATTGTTACCCCGTTTACCCCAAACCATCAACTCCTTTAAAAATAAAAATTAATGACCAATCAAAACATGCCACATCATCCTTCATTTTTTATTTTCTTTATATAAATAAATAAAATCTATTAAAATAAAATAATAAATATCCCTAAAGTATCCCTTTTCATCATCAATATTGAATTTTATGGTGTTGGCATTGATGCTTAGTTTTTGCAGATTCTTTAAATTCGAGAAATTAAGTGCATGAGATTTTACTATCCATAATCACCACAAAATTCAATACTAATTGTCATAACGTCTCCCTTGGGGGATTCGTTAGACTTAAAAAGTTAATTCGGGGAAGGTGATGAAATATAATTTTGAAAATAATTTGATTTTGGAGTCGCCACCAACCTTTAAGTTAGATAGATTGGAAACCTTAAACATCATTTTAAAGAGTTCAAAAAAATCACTAAAAGACAAAAAATGGTCAGTGTTTTACCAAAAATTCATTTTTAAGAGTTCGGAAGTCGATTACGTGTGGGGAATAATGAGAGCACCCTCACAACGCCCAAGTTTGGTACCTAAACGATTATATGATATTTAAATGTTGGGAAATTACAAACTCGAAAATATATTTAATTATGATATTTCTATTTATTTGAATTTATTTAAAAGATGTCAATTTAAAAAAAATAAAACAATGATGCTTTTGTCAATAAGGAAATAAAAGACAAATGATAAATGTTGTGGGTAGAAAAAATTAAAGAGCCCAAAAGATATTTTATAGAATAAGGCTATTTATTGAATCAAAAAATTATAATTTTTTTATAAGAGAGAATACATCATTTTATACGAACAATCCTTGAAAATGCACTTCCTTTATAGTTAGGAGACTTTTTCATGGATTCCCCTCACAAAACGGTTTTTCTTTAATTTTATGGATGATATAGTTTAAAAGAGTATAATATTATATTAAATTTTTAGAAATACTCGGATAAAAGAATGTTTTTTTGTGCCAAAAATCCTCAAAAATGCACTTCCTTTGTAGTTAGGATACTTTTCCATAGATTCCCCTCACAAAAGACATTGTATTATATTTTTTATATCAAAAATAAAAATAAGGTAAAATAAAAATAGAACGATATAAAGAAAAATAAAAATACGAAGAAGACTATCGAATACGAAAAACAATGTTGTGCGAAAAATCATCAAATGACACTTGCCCTTGTAGTCGGGAGATGTCTTCATAGATCTCTCTCACAACAAAATTTATATTTTCTATACATAAAAAATGATGATTTATATAAAGAAAATAAAATTTGAATAATTATATAGATATGTGCATAAAAGGATAGCAATAATAAAGATAATGAAGTTTGACTTTAAACCTAAAATACGAGTTAAACATCAATAGCCTACTAGCATAAACAAGGCACCAACATGCGAACTTTATAAACAAACAGCTAAGATTAAAATATAAACCAAATAAGAGTATAAATAAATAAATAAATAAAGTTGAAACGTAAATAGTTAAAAGTATAGGCATTAGAAATAAATATACCACATGTAATATCAGTGACTAAAAATAAAATTAAGTGTAAGTTAAGATGCTTAAATGAAAATACTGAAAATTAAATGCTGGAAATTAAAAGGGGCTGACATAAAATGCGGGAAAATTAAAGTGCAGAAAAATAAAATACTAAAATTTAAAGTGCAGGAAAAATAAATAAATAAAAAAGGAAATAAATTGCATAAATTTAAAAGTTGGGGGATCATCCCACAAGGCCGGTCACCGCAAGGTCGTTAAATATTCGAATGATAGAAAATTAACGGGTTAGTTTGTGCAATAAAATAAATGTTTGTAAGTTAATAAGAATAATAAAAATAAAAATAGTCGGTATGTTAGTATGAACAATAAAATAAAAGTTAGAATGTTCGTAAGTTAGAAAAGTTAGTTGTTAGCAGAGTTCGAACCATAATAATGTCGATCTTACCCCAGATTAGGTCAACACAAGATTGAATCGAATAATGCAAAAAATGTATAAAAATAAAATTAAATAAAATAAAAAAGTTAGTGGTTAGCGGAGTCCGAACCATAATAATGTGGATCTTACCCCAGATCGGGTCACTACAAGGTCGAATCGAATAATGAAAACGAATATATAAAAATAAAATAAATTAAATTAAATTAAAAGTTAGTGGTTAACAGAGTCCGAACTATAATAATATGGATCTTATCTAGGATTTGGTCACCACAAGGCCGAGTAATAAGAAAAACAATAAATAAATAAATAAATGGGTTTTTTAGGGAGAGTAGTTCATGTAAAACATATAATAAGGGGTCTTTTAGCTTTTGAAATAAAAAATGGGTAAATTACTCTTTTATTCCATTTGATTCCAAAACTAACTAAATCACCACTAACCCTTGGGCCGAACTCAAGCCCACTTTAAATTTAATTAAGTGCAACCATTTTAATGGGTAGTTGGTTAAAACATTATGAGTCTCGGGTTGATCCAGACTACTAACCCGGGATTGGGGAGTTACAATTCTCCCCTCCCAATAAGAAATTTATTCCTCAAAATTTTACCAGGATAAAAAAGATGTGGATACTAGAGTTGCATGTCTTATTCTGTTTCCCAAGTAGCTTTCTCGACTCCATGATTTATCCAAATCACCTTTACTAGGAGAATTTTCTTATTCCTCAACTCCTTCACCTCTTTGGCTAGAATTTGAATTGGTTCCTCTTTGTAGGTCATATCAGGACTAAACTCGACTTGCTCTAAAGATAGGACATGTGATGGGTCAGAACGATACCTTCGAAGCATGGACATATAGAACACGTTATGAATGCGCTACAGCTCAGGGGTAGGGTAAATGATAGGCTACTGGTCCGATTATTTCAAGCACTTCATAAGGACCAATAAAACGCGGAGTTAACTTTTCTTTACGTCCAAACTGAAGTACTTTCTTCCATAAAGACACCTTAAGGAAAATCCTGTCGCCCACATTAAACTCGATTTCCTTTATTTTCTAATCCGCATATGACTTTTTCCTATCCCATGCTTCCTTTAGTCTACTTTGAATTATTCTGACATTTTCTTTGGTTTCTCTAATCAAATCTAGTCCTATTATTTTCCCTTCACTAAGTTCAGTCCAACAAAGAGGATTTCTACACTTGCACCCATACAGAGCTTCATATATGGCCATCTGAATGCTCGACTTATAATTGTTATTGTACGCAACTTCACTAAAGATAGGTGATCCTGTCAATTACCCTCAAAATCAATAACGATACACTTCAGCATGTTCTCAAGAACTTGAATAACATGCTCTGACTGACCGTCTGTGTGAGGATGAAACATGGTGCTAAAATGGAGTTTGGTGCCCAGGGAATCATTCAGAGCTTTCCAAAATGGAGAATTGAATATTGGGTCTTTGTCTGAAATAATCAAAGTCGGGACTCTATGCAACCTCACTATCTTGTGAACGTAGAGTAACACTAAAATCTCCAAGGTAAAATCCATTCTAACTGGTAAGAAGTGAGCGGACTTGGTTAACCGATCTACTATCACCCAAACTACGTCATGCTTGCGTCTCGTTATCGGTAACCTGTTCACAAAATCCATAGTTACTTGATAACTCTGTAAAAAGACTCAATTCTAGTCTTTTCACTTAAGTTATTGCTCGTCTAAACAAAGTATGCACGGCATTTTTAGTTGCATTTAGTTGCATATAGGTTATATTAGTCTGTGGTGGATAAGTTTTGCTTAGGCAAGATTTATTTTGCTTGATTGATGTTGCTGAGGAGAAAGGGTTGTTTGAGTTGTGTTTGTGCAGGAATTCTACAGAGGAAGAACATTTCAGTCGTGACAATGAAAAGTTGCAAAGGTTAACGGAACAGAAGAGAACGTGGAGAGCAGATTTATCTCGCCGAGGCAAGTTTTATCTGAAGAAGTCTGAAGTAGGTGTGGTGAAACCGCCTATGTCACATGCCAACTGGATGACCTACTTCACGTGCAAGCAAGCCTTGATTGTTCTGACAGTCGCTAGCCACCTTTCATTTTTAATATTGAGAAATTAATAACAGCTAATTAAGGAAACTCCAAAAGTATGCAAAGCCCTAGGAGATTTTTCCTTATAAATATTCAGCCGTAGCCGCAAAAAGAAAGGAGGAAATGAAGAAGAAGAGAGAAGAGCTTTACCTAAGACGTGAATAAGCAACTGCAGTGCTTTCCCACCGTCTACCCAATAATCTTCCTTGGTGTCCTCCATAGCCAGGCGATAGTAGAGCAGTGATCAGGCCTCTAGAGAGGATGATCACCAAGGCAGGCGTGGTGCTTATCAGAATTGTCGTGACAGAGCCCCCGATTTTGGGAGTCGTTCTTCTTTTGTTCTTAATTCTTATTTTATTTGGGGTTGTATTAAACGGTTAAATCTTGGATGATCTTTGATAACTCCATGAATGCTTTACTTGGTGTTAAACTTTGTTTTGCCTAAACAATATTTTTATATTTATGAATGATGAATTATGTTTTCTTATGACTGTTTTGCTCATAGTTTAAATATTTTGCCTTAACATTGTAAGAGCATCGAGAGATCGCCTGGGGTTTCGGTAAAACATGTCTTGGCATTGTGAGAGCATCGAGAGATAACCTTTTGTCTAGATAGTGATTCTTAGATTCAAGAGAATTAAGATAGATCAACATGAGCAAAGGAATGAATCTGGGATGATGAAGTTTTAACTTGTCTACCTTAGAGATAAGGAGTGGGTTTCAAGCGACTAAAAGGGATAAGTCTAGAGTAGGTTAAGACAACGTCTATAGTTAACGCCGAGAGGTATTACCATAGCAACCGTCCAAGAATACCTAGTAATCCTGTCGGAAAATTTAGTGAGGCATAATAATTCATTCAAAACTTAGAATAATTGTTGTCAATACAATAGTTTAGCATCAGTGCTCTGTGACACTACTGAATATGAGAGGTTGTTTGCATTATATTTAAACCAATACTTGTTTTGTTTTGTTTTATATGTTTACATATTTTCTTTGTCTCGACTACATTATTCTGAAATCATTGAATCATTCTTCTTATTTTATTCGTATTAGTTCTTAGTTCTAATACTTAGTACATTAGTTCTAGTTGTGATGAAAATATATATTTCTAATCCAATCCCTGTGGAGACGATACACACTCGCTACTATATTACTTGCATCGATTGTATATGCTTGCACAGATTTGCTTGCCTTAGCATATACATTTACAAGCGATCAAATTTTTGGCGTCGTTGTTGGGGATTGGCAACTGACGATTTTTTTTACCATAACAAGTTCTTTTTGTCACTTTATATTTATTTAGTGTAACGTAGTTTTTATTCTCTTTTATAGGTTTTTATTGTATGACATTGAGATCTGCTGGTAAACCTTCCATTCTACCCCAAAGTTGAGCAATCGTTAAGACAAAGGTTGCGTGCCCAAAGAACCATAGAACATTTGAATCAAATACAAAACAAAATGGGAGATCTAGGAGACCCAGATAAAGAGATTAATCTCTAAGTTGCAAGACCAAGAGCAATACGAGATCATTTAAACCCATCGATGACCTCAATCTTGGCATAGTGACACCCGAGATACAAGCCACTCATTTCGAACTTAAACCAGTGATGTTTAATATGCTGAACTCTATCAGCCAATTTGGAGGTACACCCAATAAAGATGATAGACAGCATGTACGTGCTTTCCTTGAAGTATGCGATTCATTTCGACAACAAGGAGTACATGAAGATGTGCTCAAACTGAAGCTTTTTCCTTACTCCTTACGTGATAGAGCAAGAGATTGGCTCAGCGGAGTTCCTTCCGGATTAATAGAGTCATGGGTAGATTTATGCAAGAGTTTCCTACTCCGATATAATTCGCCCAATATGAATACACAACTTCGGAACGACATCGCGAGTTTTCGCCAAGGAGATGATGAATCAATATACGAATGTTGGGATAGGTATAAAAGTTTATTTTGCAAATGTGTTAACCATGGATTTCATGATTGAACGCAAGTGGTGATGTTTTACAATTGAGTCAATGCACCAACTCGAATGATTCTAGATGCCTCAACGAATGGCTCCTTACTATCAATTTCCAAGTACAAGATTGGGAACCGATAAAAAACCCCTTTGAGCATATGAATTAGAGAGTAAAGATTCGGTAACAGCTCAACTTTCTGCCATAACCAACATGTTGAAAAATTTACAACGTCCTAATGAGGTAAGAGAATTCAAAGCAACCAATAATGTGTGCCTATTCTATCATAGAAACCATCATGAGAGTGAATGTCCTGAAAACTATGAGTCAACTAATTTTGTGGGCAACTACAATCAGAATAACAATATTCCCTATTCGAACACATACAATCCTAGTTGTAGGCAGTACCCAAATTTCTCATGGAATAATCAAGGAAGCAACAATCAAACTGTAAATTACAGGCCACAACAAAATAATTCTGACCATCAACATTTTCAAAATCAACATCATCAGTAGCCCTGGCAGAACAATAAAGGTATAGCTTCTTCCTCTAACACTCATTCTAATACTAACTCCTTGGAATCATCCTTGCAGGAATTCATGGCCTCGATAAAAGATTTCATGGCTTCTACAAAGACCTTGATGCACGAACATTCTGCAACAATTAAAAATCAAGGAAATTTTTTACAAAGCCAAGCAACACTGTTGCAAAGCCATAGTTCATCTCTTAGAGCGCTGGAGAATCAAGTGGGACAAATTGCCACGGCATTACATTCTCGCCCACACGAAAATCTCCCTAGTGATACTGAAGTCACTAAGTATCATGGGAAGGAGCAATACAATGTACTAACGCTAAGGAGTGGAAAACAAGTCGACCAAGATGACAAGTTTGGGGGACACCTGAACAAATCTTGCCAAGGCATAACACAACTTGATCAATCTGAGAATGCTGAATGAGAGCAAGTGTTTGAAGAGAATGAAAAAAGTGAATGCTCGGAAAAGCATCAACCAGATAACAAGAAATTCATGGTCACGGCCAGTGATTCCTCAGCACCATTAGCAGTAGATATGAGACCTCCACCACCGTTCCCTCAACAGTTAAAGAAGTATGATGATGACATCCATTTCAAGAAATTCGTTGATGTTCTGGATCAGTTGTGTGTATCAATGTGCCCCTACTTGAAGCCATTGACCAAATGTCTTCCTATGCCAAGTTTCTAAAAGAAATTGTTACAAAAAAAAAGGAATGTAGAACGTGTCGTCACGGCAACGGAAATCTGCTCAGCAGTGAGCAAACTCCCACTAAAGCAAAAAGACCCTGATAGCTTAGTGATACCATGTTCCATTAGTAATGACTTCATAGGACGAGCTCTTATTGATTTGGCTAGAGTAACACCGAAGAAACCTGGTGTTCCGCTTTGACTTGCTAGAAAACTAGAGATTTCGCAATAAACTCAGACACCTCTATCTTCCTACCTGACCAAAAATACAATTGTCGAAGCTCTTGGTACATCTTTTTATTACCAGGGTAAACTGAAAGGGGATTATAATGGGCCTTGTGAAGGATCTTGATACGTAATTTCTCGTTCTCATATACATATAAACGCCTCCTAAAGAATAACACATCATCATCTTATAACTCGAACCCTGGGGCCTCACCTCTGTGACTTGATCTACACGATCCCTTAAATGGTTGTCTAAACTTTTCAGTCTCTTGGCCAATCTCACTAACTCGGGTTCTACTCGAAGCTCATCTAACAATATCGAATATACTTAGGTGAACTAAAAAGGCTCTCAGTTCTGACATCAACTTACGACTCAGTGCGTCTTCTACGATATATGTTTTCCCTGGGTAGTAATCTGTAACTTAGTCACAATCCTTAAACAACTCAACCCATCTACACTTCCTTAAGTTTAACTCTTTCTAAGTGAGTAGATACTTTAAGCTCTTATGGTCGATGAAGATGTGGGACTTCTCCCCTAACAGATAGTGCCTCCAAATTTTGAGCGCGAAGACTACGGCTGAAAGCTCTAAATCGATGGAGGTAACTTCGTTGTGAGGTATAAGCTGACAGGATGCATAAGCAACCACATTTCCCTCTTGTATCAACATGTATCCCATGTTGTTTAGTGAAGCATCACTAAACACAATGAACTTTTTTTCTGACTCAGGCAGGGTTAAAACTAGAGCTTCGATTAAAAGGTTTTTTAACTACTCAAAGCTAATATGTTGTTTCTCACCCCACACAAATTTCTCTTCTTTCTGAAGCAACTTAGTCATTGGGGTTGCTATCATCGAAAAGCCCTTTACAAATCGACGATAATAGCCTACAATACCTAAGAAACTATACACCTCAATCACGCTCTTTGGTCGCTCCCACTCAAGTACCACGTGAATCTTTTGAGGATCAACTCGGGTAACCAAAAGTCGCACTTCCCAAACATAACAAATAACAGACGATCTCGAAGGTTTTGAAGAACTATGTGATGATGTTGGTTATGCTTGTCCTCAGATCGTGAGTATACCAAGATTTCATCAATAGAAACCACCATGAAATGGTCTAAGTACAATTGGAAAACCCAGTTCATGAGGTCTATGAATATTACCGGAGCATTGGTGAGTTCAAACGACATTACAAGGAACTCATAGTGATCGTATCTTGTCCTGAACACCATTTTTACGATATCTACCTCGTTAACCTTTATTTGATAGTATCAGAATATCGAATCAATTTTAAGGAAAACATACACTCCCTTGAGCTGGTCAAAGAGATCATCAATTCTAGGAAGGGGATAATTGTTCTTGATTGTCAACTTGTTTAACTATCGGTAATCGATGCATAGCCTCATTGTTCCATCATTCTTCTTAACGAAGAGAACCGACGCTCCCTATGGAGAAATATTTGGATGAATGAACCCTTTTTCCAACAACTCTTAAAGTTATGACTTCAACTCTTTTAGTTTCATCGGTGCCTTGCGATTGGGAGCAATGGACACTTGAGAGGACCCTGACATTACTTCTATTCCAAACTTTAATGCTCGGCCCGACGGTAATCCTGGCAACTCCTCAGGAAACACATCTAGGAAGTGTCTGACAGTTTATATGTCTTCAATCCTCATAACTACAACTCTGATGTCGACTATATGACTAAGAAGGCTTTGCAACCCTTGTACCCTCTAAAGAAGAACTCGAGACGTATTCTACTCTTATTCTTGGTCTGGATCAAGGCTGAAGAAAAGTGCTCCTCTACTAATCTATATAACAAAACAAATTCCAAATGCTTAGTTAAGTAGCCCAGTGTCACACTAACAACTAAATCATACTAAAAGTGCATTAGAAAAATGCTCAAGCTATCATATATTATGCATTAGTGAGTATACTCGTATACTCACTCTCTAATTTAGGTAGACATCATAGTACGATTGATGGTTCTACATCTCAGAGCTCACACACCCCTCTAGTTTACCATGGATGTGGCATGGAATCTCTACATCGGACCAACACCTTTGACTAACCCACCTCTTGCATGTGTCGGACCTCACGCCCTAGTTAATCAGTTTAAAGTTCCTTGCACTTTACCTAAGGATATCTGGACTGTTTCTATACATCGACATCGCTATCTTTACTGAAGGAGCTCGAGTGTCCTGATCGTTTCTCGAGCATAAATCAAGGCTAGTTTTATGTCACCTTAATTGATCTCGTTTCTAAGTGTAATTTAGCATTATTATTGTTCACACTTGTAGTCCTATTTAAGAGTAATTATAGAGTTTTTGGGAAACTTATTTCTCTCTTACAATCCCCTAAAATTTATGTTCCAAAATATACGATGGTACCGATACTGGACCTTCGGTATCGGTACTAATCCCTTAGTACCGATACCTTTCTTTAGGTATCGATACTCCATTCTATTTTCAACTGATAAGGAAAAGATGTACGATACCTCTCGAATGGTATCGATACTTCTAAGCTGAGGTACCGATACTAATAGGGCATCGATACCAAAATTAGTTTCGATGTTTTTAAAAATTCCCCAGTATCAATACTTACCCTTTGAGTATCGATGCTCCCTCTATAACTTAAGAAAATTTGCATTATGGAAGAACAATATTGGTATTGTTCTTACATTACCGATACCCGCTGCTCAAAAGGGCATTACTTAGGCTCAAATTCTATACTCAAACTCACTCATATTTCTATTTTGAGGTTCTTAATTATTATTATTATATTATATGAGAATAGAGGTTCATAAATAAGGCTTTAAAAACATTTCATAACTCTAAATCATTTAATCTACCCTGAAAACAACTCATCATGCCTCAACTCAATTTCTTATCTATAAAACACTTTAAATGACTCACAAATGGTATGAGAAAGTTGTGAGTGTCTTTCCTTGCTTATTTGGCTGCTAGAAAAACCCTCAAATCAATCAAGAGACATTTTCTCTTTTCTCATTGCTCTTGAGTTTTCACCGCCTTCTTTCGCTAATCAAAAGTAAGAAAATGAATTACTAAACTTACTAGGTGGTTGAATTAAAAACAATGACACTTACTAAAACTTGAATCTATAAAAAAACAACCTAGAATCTATATATTCTCCTAAACCTCCTAAAAACCCTATTTTTGGAAAATAAATGTAAAACTTGAGAAATGGAGCTTAAATTGAAGCTATTTTATTGTAGATTACTATACTTAACTAAACTCAACTAAGCTTGAAATCTTCACTTTAATGAGGAATGAGGAGAAGAAAAGCTACCCAATTCAAAACCACCTGACAATCTAATTCTTTCTGTAATGGAGTGCAGCAACTCCACCCTGGCTCGAAGAAAACCTTCAAAGCTATTAACATAGCAAATAACTCTACAAACTTTGGACCCTAATCAAATAAAGGACCAAAAAATAATACTTTAATTTCACCATTTGAGGTTCTTAAGACACCATCATAGCCTACTAGGCATCGGTTTAAAGCTCCATCTATATTAAATTTTACAACACTACTCTAAGGAGCAACCCAGTAATTGAAACAAGATTTTCAAAAAAAAAAGGACAAACATGAAATCGGGTCAATCCACCAGTTCTCTTCACATAATGAGATGTTTTCATTAATAGCTTTGATCCAAATGAACCATCGTATTTTTTAATAGAAGATAAGATCGCTAAGAAAAGTGTCTTTACCTTTGTGAGAAAGGTGACATAGTGGTCAGAGTAAACAAATGGAGGAGGAGAAAAAGTAAAGAGAGAGACGACATAAGTTTTTTCTTTATTGAATAGTGGATAAAATCTATCTTTGACCTAATACAAAAGTATGGCTTATATAGCTCAAATAACCAACAAATCATGTAAAACGACCTAACAAACTAAGGTCTAACTAGTAACAAATTAACTAATAATCTTATTTCTAACATTCTCCATGCTTCTTCAGATCTTGATATTCTTGAACTCTGTTAGCATGAAATTTTAAAGAAAAATGGAGTCTTCTTTCTTTCTTCATTCACCTTACTTCTTCACCCTTCTTTGATAATTTGAAATGCTATTCTTCTCCACTTAACTGAATACTACAGTGAGTTGGTTCACAGCTTCTTCTTCAACACTACATTTATGAAACTGTTTTCCGTAAACAAATATGTTATTCTAATTTATTGGGACTTTATTTTTAGTGGAAGCAAGGTCGTTAAGCTTTGAGCTCCCGAGTACAGTCTGATGCCTCTCTTGGGCAAGAAAGCACTCTATTTTGTCTGGTTAAGGAGAAAGATTGTTAAACACTTGACTCTACCCAAATATTTTCTTCTCATTTATTGGGACTTTCTTTTTGGTGGAATCAAGGTTGTTAAGCTTCAAGCTCCCGAGTGTAATATGAAGTCTCTCTTGGACAAGAAAACACCCTATTTTGGCTGGTCAAAGAGAACAAGACTGTTAAGCTCTTAAACCCTCCCCATAAATTTTCTTTTATGGTAACTTGGTTATTAAGCTTCCAAGTTTCATGTCAAACTTTGGAGAAGAAATAACAGTCAATGTAGAAACCAAAATGTCAATAGTTGAGCAAAGCAATGTCGTACCAATGTCCATTATTCAACATCAACTTACAACACTAGTTTACAACAAACAATGCAACACATAACAAAACTTGTCCTCAAAAGAAGCAAAGAATTGGACTCACAATAATATCACTGAAGTATTTAGCTGAGCACATTGGAGGCATGCACACAAAAAACTGCAATTTACTTGTCACTTAAAGAATCAAACATTAGAGGATCCAATCTAAGAAAAAAATCAAGAATCTCATCGATAGTGGAAGTTATGGTAAAGAAAGGTGAAATTGTCGAACAACATTTGACGACAAATTAAACCATTCAACACCACTTTCTCAACATGCATGATAAGCTCAATTGAAGCAGAGAAGCGCAGAACAACCAAAAATCAAAGTGATAAATAGCAAGTGGGGAAATATAACAACACCAACCATTGGCAAACAATTGATGAATCCACACTATCAAGAACAAAAATCAGATATTAATAGAGCCAGAAAAATAAGAACACATTACCAGTCATACTCATCAAAAGATGAATTCTGATAGTCAAACTGATTCAGATTTGAAACTACCGACGGAAAATCGATGTCAAGGAAGAAGAAAGTAGCTCGTTGATGCATGAGTGAAACTTAATGATCGAAACAGCATCACCGTCAATGACGGTGGAGAAGTGAGAACAGTAGCGGCGATAACTATAATCTAAGGATAGAAAAACAAGGAACTTATAACATGTAGAAACAACAGATGATGCAATTGGTGGTGCAAATGAAATTTGTAATGAAGTAAGCAAGGGAAGCGGCAGGATCCGCAAAAACAAGTAACAACGACTGGCGTGAGAACATCGATCAGATCGAAGAACTGATCTAAGAACTGGAGATTGGTAGGATCTAAAAACTTTGCATTAGCAACAATGACGGTGGAATAGCAATCTTGTTGTGGCATCAACGGCGTTAGAGAAAGGAACCCAATCGTCAATAGATGGTGCAACGGCAGAAGGAAAAAAACGGTGTCAATATCTTTTTAGCGAATGATACCATGTAAGAAATGTGGCATGGTACAAATTAACTACTAATCTTATTTCTAACAACCTTTAGAGGTTTTTTCATTTCTAGCAATCCAAAGACTCCACAAAGTTGTTACTATGGAGATTAACCAAATCGATTTTAACTGCCTAACCAAGTAATTGGATTAAGGTATAACATTAGCAATGGTAATTTATTAAAATATTAAACTATGTCAATTAAAATATACAAACTAAAATAATAAATATGAGGGTTAAAGATAAGAAAAGCTGCACTATTATAAGAGAATTTAGATTCTAGTCTAGTAGATGACAAACTCTTAACCTGGACTGTAAAATGGACACAAAAGATACTAGAAGAATTTTAAAATTAAATCTTCAAGTTGAGTGTAGTATGGACACTAAAATCACAATTTGACCAATCTTGAAATATACTGGATACATGCATGCATTATTCAAATTAAATTTTGAGTTGGAAATATTTCTAATAAAAAGAAATAAGATATACGAAGAAATGACTTCTTTATAAAGAAAAGCTTTCATTATGCCTAGGAATACTAATCCATCAACCAAATTAATGTGTATTGTATTCTCAAAAATTGTCATGAGGTCAGGAATGAACCGATTCGGATGTTAAGGGTCAGTCGTTTCCTTAAAAAATTTAAATTCTCATATAATTTAGATTTTTTTGTATTTTCTATCTAAAATTTTGTAAGTTTGTTTCATTTAAAATTTTATAAGTTTGATACCTATGATAAAATCATGCATTTATCCTTCTTAGGGTTCAACTAACAAAAAGATTCGGCGTTCATTTATGCTAGTTGACACCAATCCAACAAAGTTTAGTTTTTTAAAAGGATGGGATGCGATTCCTATTGTCAACACCAATTTGTCAAAATTTGGCACCATAAACATATTGTAATCTCCAGTTAACAAGGCAATCTTTAAAATTAAGCTTACATGTAAAAGATAAAAAATTCTGACGTTGATTTAAAAAGAAATAAAGAGAAATATTAAAAAATATGAGAAAGAAGAATATTATTCTCGTTCATATAAACTTTTTCTTTCAGTACTTGTTTGAAAATTAAATTTATACATATATCTTATTATAGGATAAATATAATATTAAAAGTTTTGAAAACGTATTTTTTTAATTTAAATTACATTGAAAAATTCAAAATGAGTTTAAAATTTAAAAACATATAAAATTAATGAAGTCTAAAATTTACCTTCGATATAATGTTTGAATTTGAATTGGTATTATGTTAAAGAATCCATTTCGAGCTTTACTTTGTTACAAGGGTGGGCAGCTCCTCCATCATTCATCATTATTGGTGTTTAGAGTGCTTCATGCATGTCCATTCAATGAGGGACGAATAGGTGGTCGTCTCATGAAAAAATTTAAAATCTCGTATATTTTATATAATTTTATATTTTTTATTGATTATCTATTTTCGTTCCCTAAAATTCTTTAAGTCTATCTCATGATATAAAATCTTACATTTGTTCTCTCTCCTATTGAAGACCTATTGAGTGTTGCCATTCGAGTGCAGGTTGGAGATATTCTACCATCCCCGTTTTTTTATGCACATTGGGTTCCACCGATTCTAAGGCTAAGCTATCCTGATGTTGATATGACATAATTACAAGCTTTGAGGTATGCTTCCCCCCCCCCCCTTTTGTAAGATGTACCTTGCTTTATATAATTGATGTATATTTAAAATCCAAGTCGCGGTATATGCTCCAGCCACCTCAATACCATAGAAATAAAAAAAAAAGAAAATCTGGATCCTAAATTTTGAGTTAGTAATATTCTGGGGAATCGACTTTCGGTAGCTTCGTTCACCATTCCAAGTATAGGCAAAAGAATCAGACCATTACATTTTCTATTTTTCTTTTTTTTCCCCCAAAGAAAAAAGTTCTAATTTGACATTGGGGTCAAAGGGAATCGAGTTCTAAAGTATATGCCATATGATCCATGGAGATTTTCTAATTCCTCCTGATATCGTTAGACATTGCAATCTCAAAACCCAATATTCCTTCCCTTGAAAAGACATGGCATCGTTGCCGATTCTAAAGCCGATCGATAGTCTGATTAGATTTAATTGGTTTACATTTACGATCAAAAGAGTATGAAGACGCTTCTATTAAGAAAGTATATTTTAAGCAAAACGAAATCAGGTGTTGATGTTGTGGTGAAAGGAAAACAAGAACAAATTAAGCAATCGGAAACTATAACTTTTAATTATCAAATTAAACTATGCACACTGTCTCCACCGAAAATATAGTTAATAGAACCCAAAGCAACTATAACCACAAGACAATTTATTATATTGGGCTGAGCCGAGAATTTAATGGTCCGATCACCATTGGTCATAGTCTTATTTTCTTTCTCTCATTTGCCTAGAATCTAAAGCCCAGTATGTTTCCTAAGAGAAAGAGTACCATTTTTAGATAACGATATCTTGAAGGACAAACTATACATTTAGTACTTAAATTATTATTTTTATTTTGTTTTAGTACGTAAACTTTAATTTATTTCAAAATTATACATAATTTTATTTTTTATTTCATTTTAATACATCGTCGTCAAAAACATAACACCTGAGTTGTATTTGGCATCTTTTTCCGGGTAAATTACAATATTCTTCACTCAATTATCTTCTCATTCGTATTTTGGTCACTAAAGTTTTATTTTTAATTTAATCGATTAACTTTCAAATTACTCACAATTCAATCACTCTAACGTTTCAATTTAATTTTTTATTTTTATTTTATATTAATAAAATAATAATAATAATAAAGTTTCTGTTACAAAAATTATTAATAAAATAAATTTTAGTGACAGGGTTATATAGAAATGAAATCTTGTTCAATGGAAAGATTTCTGAGAATAAGCTGTTTGAGATTGCTACGTGCCAGGGTTGGTGTCTGGTGCAAAAGTCGATGGCCATATGCAATTCCAAACATTGTAGATTTTATTCGTAGTCCTAATGTGCATGAGCTCGGGTATGGGTATGTATACAGGGTGTAAAGGTACATGGGGCCCTGTGGAATAGCGTGGGTTGCGGGGGTGTTTTGTTTTGCTCGGAATGTTCATATAGCAATTTAATTGCAGAATTTCTCTTAGTTAGATGATACTAGCTAGTCGGTTACCGAGGGAAGGCGATTTGTGGAGATGCCATTTGTCCTTGGAGATTTTATTTTTCTTTTTTATTAAGATGCTGCCGATGTGAAAGTTGAGTGAAGCGAGGTGAAGCAGATGAATGGGCTTCTAGTTGGTCGTATGCTGTGCTGGTTTGTCGCGGAATGGATGGAGGCTAGGCGCATCATTGGTCCGAATGTTCTCTGATCGAGTGAGAGGGTAGTATATAATGAATGGCTGTTCTGGTTTGAAATGCGTAGTTCTCGGGCTTTGTTTTGCCGTGTACAGTTCTGGTGTTAATGTTTATGTGCAGTATGTGTATCGTAACAAGAGTAAAAGCTTGACCTGTAACATTGACATGGTGCACTCTTTTTCCTTCAAGTAGGATTAGGGAAGTTTTTTAACGAGTCTCGTGTCTTTGTATTGTTTTGTATGTGTTCGTTTCTCAACCATGCAAAACTACTTTAAAAAAATTGAAAATGTTTTAACTTTAGCGACCGAAATAGGAGTGAAAATATAGTTGAATGATAAATTATGTAATTTGCACATAAAAATACAGTGTGGTTAAGTTTTTACAGCAGAGTACTAAAATGAAATAAAAAGTAAATGTTAAGTATGATTTTAAAATAAATAAAAGTTTAGGTATTAAAACGAAATAAAACTGATAGCTTAGATACCAAACATGTAGTTTATCCTGTATATAATTATAAATGAACCGGTTTTGAATAGAAATAATTTTCTTTATTTATTTATTTTAAATTTTATATTCTATTTATTTATTTAAAATTATTTATTTTATATTCATTTTTATCTAATTTAAATTAATATATTCTTCAACATTAAACGAACATACGAGCATATTCATAAAAATTAGGGGAGAAGCTAGAAAGTTTTATTAGGAAACTAAGATAAACGAGTCCAGTCGAGTTTGAGTAGTATTGAGCTTTACTTGGCTCAAAAAGTATAAAATTGGGTTGGATTCAATTTGAAAACTTTTTGAGATTAAAATTGTCAAGTTCGACTTGAACTCAAAATAAAAAATTGAAACTTGACTCGACTAAAAAGCTCATGCGCTTAAAACTTTCAAGTTGAACATGAAATAAAAAATTAAAGCTCGACTCGACTCAAAATATCACAAGCTTAAAAATTTTAAGTTTGACTTCGAGCTTGAAAAAAACTTGAACCTGAAATCTTCTTAGACTTAAATCGATTGAAGTTGAAACTCGAACTTGAACATAAACTTTAAATATATGAAAGCCTTATATTGTATTTTTTTAGGAAAAAATATTTTAAATATTAATATTAATAATACTTTAATTTAAAAATTAAAAAATTTATTATTTTTTTTCGAGTTGGTTATGAGTTTTTCAAGTAGAATATCAAGTAGCTACCTTTGACTTGTTAAAAATTCAAATCTAGTTCGAGCTCGAATCAAGTCTATTCAATTCAAGAATTAGCCAAACTTTGACTAAATCGATCTCAAGTAACTAGTGATTTGTCTTATCTCATTTACATCCTTAATAAAAAATGTTTAGGACCAAAAACTTTATAATTTTGGGAGACAAAAGAACTATTTCACTAAACTAAGGGTTGATTTGGTTTACTAAATGTAAGATTACCTTTAGGGCGCGTTTGGTTCACGGAATGTAAGATTACTAGTGGGAATGTAAGATTATCAGACAATAGGATTACTGGGAATGTTGTATTTTGTGCTTGGTTAGTTTAGCAGGAATGCAAGATTATCGTGTTTCGTTACAGGAATAAAAGATTATTGGAATGTATATTTGACCAAATTGTCCTTATTATATATTTGTTTTTTTTAACAAGTTAAAAAATATTTATATATTTTCTTTAAAAAATATTTATATATTTTAAATAAAAAAATTAAATTCATAAAATTTATATATATTTTTTTACAAAATTGAAAATATAAAAGGTTTAATGAAAGGGTAACATTTTATTTTAACCCTTGAACTTCATATAAAATTTTAATTATAGATTTTTTTTCGTAAATCTAAAATAGTTTAAGGATAAATTTGAAATTTAACCTTCGTAGAATTTTTATTATTCAATGACATAAGAAGGGTATTTTGAAAAAAAAAATTAAGGGCATTTTAGTCCAAAACGCCGGTAATCCAATAATACCTAAGGAAAGAGAGATAATGACATTCTCGGTAATATATCCCAAAAAATCTACTATTGGTAATAAAACATTACCGGGAATGAGATTCTCGGCCAACCAAACATGGGAATTTGGATTCCATTCTCATGGGAATCTCACATTCCTTTAACCAAACAACCCCTTAGGAATAAGATTATCGGGATGTTATATTATTAAAATATTTCTGGGAATGTTGTATTTCCTTGTTTTATTTGTTTGGTATTAATGTAAGATTTCAATATTTGATTGAAAGAATATAAAATGGGAAAATGTATGTTTTACCAAATTGTATTTGAGATATATTTTCTTTTGTAACAAGTTGAATTCTAAATATTAAAATAAAAACATTTACCTAAAAGTATTTTCTATTATTTCTAATTTATATATTTTTTTAATAAAATTTGTACACTAATAATTTAATATATTTTTTGTTTTTAATTTTTTATTTCTCTAAAAATAAAGAAACATACTTAGATCAATATAATTATGTGTTTATTTTTAGGTACCAAGATATTGAGAGATATACATACTTAGATCGGTGTACGTATGTGCTAATTGATATACTTTTTATTTTATTCGTGCAACATGAATGAGTTGTATAATGAAATATTATATCAAATTATTTGACAAAATTAATAGAAAACATAAAAAAATATAATATAAAAAATCTTTTTATGAAAATTAATCCTGAAAAATAAATGCAATAAAATACATATAAAAAAATAAACTTGAATCAAGCTCAAAATAAAATAAAATTTTAGTTTTTTCTTCACTTTTTATTATATGCATCATATTATTTTATATTAAATATTAACAAATTAGAACCATAATAAAAAAATAAAATAAATAAAATAGATTTATAGCAATGTAATTATCCACTTTCGGTAGCTTCGTCCACCATTCCATGTATAGGCAAAAGAATCAAACCATTACATTTTCCTTTTTATATATATATATATATAAACTCTAATTTGACATTGGGGCAAAGGGAATCGTGTTCTGAAATATGTGTTATATGATTCATAGAGATTTTCTATAGACAGTGAATTTTATAGTAATTCTGAAGTATATGCTATATGATCCATGGAGATTTTCTATAGATAGAGAAATTTATAGTTGGGGGTTAATTAACTCTAATTTGACATTAGGGTCAGAGGGAATCGAGTTATGAAGTATATGCTATATGATCCATGGAGATTTCCTATAGACAGTGAAATTTATAGTTAGGGGTTAATTAACTCTAATCTGACATTGAGGTCAAAGGGAATCCAGTTCTGAAGTATATGCTATATGATCTATAGAGATTTTCTATACACAGTGAAATTTATACTTGGAGATTTTCTAATATTAGACATTGCAATCTCAAAACCCAATATTCCTCCCCCTGGAAAAGACATGGTCGCGATGCCGATTCCAAAGCCAATGGTCTGATTAGATTTATTGGTTTAGATTTATGATCAAAAGAGTATGAAGATGCTTCAATTAACAAAGTATATTTAAGCAAAAGGAAATCAGGTATTGATGTTGTTGGGGGGGGGGGTGTAAACGAGCCGAGACAAACTCGAGTAGTGCTGAGCTCGACTCGACTCGACTCAAAAACTTTGAAATGAAGCTCGACTCGACTCGAAAAATCGTGAGCTTAAAATTTTCAAGTTCGACTCGAACTCGAAATCTTGAATTGAAGCTCGTGAGCAGCTCGAAAATACTAGAAATGAAGGAAAAAAAATTTCTTAAACTTAACTCGATTAAAGCCTCAAACTCAAACTCGAACCTGAACCTTAAATACATGAAAATCTTACCGTTTTTAAAAAAAATAAATATATAAATGTTAATATTATTAATAATTTATTTTTAAAAAAAAATAAAATCTTAATATATTATGTTTTCAAGCTGCTCACGAGCTTTTCGAGTCGAATATCAAGTAGCTCATTTCGGCTCATTAAGAACTCGAGCTCGAGTCGAGTCCATTCGATCCGAGTATTTATCGAGTCTTGATCGAATCGATCTCGAGTAGTTCGCGATATGTCTCATCTCATTTACTGCCCTAGATGTTGTGGCGAAAGAAAAACAAGAATCTCGTAGCACAAAACAAATTAAGCATTTCCTAAAACAAATTCAGCAATCGGAAACTATATTTTTTTAATTATCAAATTAAAATAATTAAATTATGCACACTAGCTCTGCCGAAAATAATTCATACTGTAAGGGTGACTATTCGATCGAGTCAAATCGAGTAAAAAAATTTGAGTTATTTGAGTTTACGAGTCTTATTTTACAGCTCAAACGCATCTTGAAATTTTTTTCGAGCCGAGTTATTCGAGTTTCTATACTAATTTTATTATGATTATTTATAGTATTATGATAAGTATTTATTCCAATTTTTTTTTTACTTTTTATGACCATATAAGATATATATTATATTATATTTTTACATTATAATATTATTTAATATATCAAATATAATCTAGAATTATAAAATATACTCATAATATTATATTTTAAAGAAAGTATTTTGAGGATAAAATATTGATGAGAGTATAAATGAGTCAAGGAATTGATGAGAAGAAATAATTTGCAAACAATTACAGTCAAAAGATCAAATTGAGTAAAATATAAAGTTAAAGGACTAAATAAAAAAGAGAGTATATTGTTTACAAAAATAGTAAGAATTGAAGCTACATATGTATTTCATCGTATTATATGAGCATGTTGTTCAAATTTGGTAAAAAAACTTAAAATAAAGGATGTATTAAAGAAATAAATAAATAATGAAAAATTGAGGGACTAAATTGAAAAAAAAATTGTTATCAAAAAGAGGTATTTGGCTCAAAATTGGTAAAAATGAGGTATTTAAAGTACATTTCTATTATACGATGGTTTAGGAGCATTTGGCTCAAAATTAGTAAAAGAAAAAAGACTGAAAATGAAAGATGAATTAAAGAAATAATGAAATTATGGACTAAATCGTAAAAATATCAAAATACTTAGTCAAATTTTCTGTTTTTCAAGTAACTCGAAATTTTAAATTTTCAATTAGACTCAAAATTGAAAACCAAATTGATAATTCAATTTGACTAGAATAACTTACCTTGAATAACTCAAAATTAAAAAAATTGATCTTTCAAATCGAGTCTAATTTTGTTCATCTCTAATTAATAGAACCCAATCAACTATAACCACATGACAATCTATTATATTGGGCTGAGCCAGGAATTTAATGGTCTGAGAACCATTGGTCCTTAGTGTTTTTTTCTTTTTCTTTTTTTCATTTGCCTAGAATCTAAAGCCCAGTGTGTTTCCGAATGGAAAAGAGTACCATTTTAAGACAACGAAATCTTGAAGGGGTACACTTATGAATTTCAAAAAGTAAATATATATATATATATATATCTTGAAGGGTAAACTACACATTTAGTATCTAAATTGTCAATTATGTTTCATTTTAGTACCTAAATTTGCATCTGTTTTAAAACTATACTTAATATTTACTTTTTCAGTACCTCACCATTAAAAAACAGGTGAGTTGTTTGTGGTATCTATCTTATTGGCAAATTGTATTATTGATCAATCAACTATCTTCTCACTCATATTTTGGTCACTAAAGTTTAATTTTTTAATGTAATTATTTAACTTTCGAATTACTCTAATTTAATCACTCTAACTTTTAAATTTAATTTTTTTAATTTTAATTATATATTAATAAAATAATAATATTAAATTTCATATAAAAAATATTAATAAAATAAATTACAGTGATTTAAATAGGGGCAATTTGAAAGTTGAGTAGTTAAATTGAAAATTTTCAACTTTAGTGACCAAAATAGGAATGAGAAGATAATTGAGTGATGAATGATGTAATTTTTCTATAAAAAAATGCAGTGTCGATAAATTTTTAACGGTATGATACTAAAATGAAACAAAAAGTAAATTTTAAGTATGCTTTTGAAACAAATGAAAATTTAAGTATTAAAACGAAATAAAACTAATAGTTTAAGTATTAAACTTGTAGTTTAGCATATTTTAAATTATAAATAAACTGGTTTTGAATAGAAATAATTTCCTTTCTTTATTTATTTATTTTAAATTTTATGTTCTATTTATTTGTTTAAAATTATATATTTTATATTCATTTATTTAAATTAAATTAATATGTTCTTGATATTAAACGAACATTCAGGAGCATAAGGGAGAAGCTAGAAATTTTATTACATAATCAAGATAAACAAGCCGAGTCGCGTTCGAATAGTATTGAGCCTGACTAGATTCAAAAAGTATAAAATTGAGTTGGACTCAATTCGAAAACTCATGAGCTTAAAATTGTCAAGTTCCACATGAACTTAAAATAAAAAAAAATGAAGCTCGTGAGCTTAAATTTTTCAAATTGTACTCGAAATAAAAAAAATTAAAGCTCAACTCGACCCAAAAGATCAAAAGCTTAAAATTTTCAAGTTTGACTCAAAATAAAAAACTGAAGCTCGACTCAAAATCAAAAACTGAAGCTTGACTCAAGCTTGAAAAAACTTGAACTCGAACCTAACACTTAAATATATGAAAGCCTTATATTGTTTTTTTTATAAAAAAAAGAACATGTAAATGTTAATGTTAATAATAATTTAATTTAAAAATTTTAAAAATTAATATATTATTTTTCGAGCTGATCGTGAGATTTTAGACTCGAGTATCAAGTAGCTCATTTCGGCTTGTTAAAAATTCATATCGAGTTCGAGCACGAGTTGTGTCTATTCGGTTCAAGAATTGGCCCAGATTTGACTGAGTCAATCTCGAATAACTTATAATATGTCTTGTCTCATTTATATATCTAATCATAAATTTATGGGACCAAAATATTTTGGGGGAGACCAAAAGAACTATTCCACTTAACTAAGATGTTATTTGGTTTATGAAATGTAAAATTATCTTTAGGAATAAAATTATCAGAATGTTACATTACTGAACATATTATTGGGAACATTGTATTTCCTTGGTTGGTTTGTTTGACACGAATGTTAGATTACAATGTTTGGTTGAAAAATATAAGATACAAAAATGTATGTTTCACCAAATTATCTTTGAGATATATATATATATATATATATATATATATATATATTACAAGTTAAATTATGAATATTAAAAGTAAATTTATTTATTTGAAAGTTCAAAAATATAATTTTTTTTTATTTCTAATTTATATACTTTTAATAAAATTTGTACATAGATAACTTAACATATATTTTATTAGTTTTAATTTTTATTTCTTTAAAAATATAGAAACATACTTATATCAATATAATTATGTGTTTATTTTTAGATGTCAAGATAACATACTTAGATCGGTGTAAGTATGTGTTAATTGTTACAATTTTTTTATTTTATTTATGCTATATGTATGAGTTATACAACAAAATATCATATCAAGTTATATGAAAAAATTAATAAAAAACATAAAAAAATATAATATAGAAAATATTTTATGGAAATGATACCTAAAAAATAAACCTAATAAAAACAAATCAAAAATAAAACTTGAATCAATCACATACATAATAAACACTCAAAATAAAATAAAATTTTAGCATCTTTTTACTTTTTATTATATGCATCATATTATTTTATGATAAGTATTAAAATAATTAGAACCACAATAAAAAATAAAAGAAAAAAAATAGATTTATACTAATGTAATTATGCACAAAATAAACGATTATTTTCAAATAGTTATATTACTTCAAAGGCATTCTTTTCTTAAAGGGAGAAATAGTCTAAACCTAATAAAACAAGTGAATGTCATTCCCGAGAAAAGCCCACGAAAATAGCATTGCAGAGAATGCTTTATTATTCCTAGAGGAAATGTTCCTAAACTGAACGTAGGCATGTGGTTCCGGACAAAGATTATTTCCTAGATATGATATTTTCTTCCAACCAAATACCTCCTAAAAATCAAAATAACAATTATATGGTTTTGTTAACAAAAAATAATAATTTTTAATCATATATTATAAATCTTAAACTTCTAAACTTTAAACAGGACATAAATCTTAGAATATCTAAATTTATATAAATGATTTTTTTCTAAGTTAGTTATGGTTGAATGATGTGCACCTTTTGGTTGCTTTGTTCCTGCGCTTTAAATATGAAGGAAGATTTAGGCGAATGGGTCCATTTTTTATATGGTGATCTGTCTCTCTTTCCCAGCTCGCATGCTGTTGCCTTTTAAGTTGCAAAACTTCATCTTTCTTTTATTATCTCAGCTGAAATAATTCCATTTTTAAAGCTGAAAATTACAAAGCGTTAACTGCTTTTACGGACATTTCCCTCAACTTGGCTTCCCCAACCACTCTTTTTCCTTTTGTGTTGAGGGGTCACATCCTATGAAGTTTGTCCTAAAGAAGACATTATGAATAGACTTCGGCTTTAACAGTTAAAGCTTCAATACTACTTTGAGAGACTCCATTAAGCAGTTGATATGAGATCACTTTCACTGTTCCTATGCTCACTAAAATACCATCAAATAACTTATTCATTCTTTGTAAACACTTACTATTATTCTTTTTCCTATTAAATAAATAACATATTTTTTATTAGTTTGTGATGATTATAAGATATTATTATCCAAAAGACTCAACAATTGTTGTTAAGTTTAATTTGACACGAGTGATTAAAATAAAATCCCACACAATTGTTGTCATGTTTAATTTAACACGAATGATTAAAATGAAAATAAAATCTAATGTGAATGATTAAAATGTCAACAAAATTTATTCGATTTAATGATGAATGATTAAAATGAAAACGTTTTTGAACGGTGGTACCTAATTGCAAACTTTTTTGTGCCAAAATAGAATTTATGGAAGTTTGATGATCAATTGTGTAATTTATCCTTTAAAATTTAGTTCTCTAAATAATATTTATTTTATAATATTATCTTTAGGTTTAAATTAATGGCTAAAATATTTTAAAAAACAAAAAAAATATAAAATTAAACTATATCAAATTAAAAAAACAACTTTCAAATTTTAATAGGATACATGACTATCAATTTTTAATAATATACAAATATTTTCCTATCATATAAACAACTGCTATAGTACTTTAACGTATGAAGCAAAATTTTCTGCAACATATATGGAATTTTCTTTAAAAAGTTATCAAACAAATATATAATAATACTGATTTTTTTTTTAAAAAAAGGAAAATCATGAAAGACTTTAAGTTTAGGACTCTTTATCAGCTTTTGTACCCTTTATTTATTATTATTATTATTATTTTTAAAGTAATAACATGATTAAAGAAGATTAAATCTTACATGAAGCATAGACATGAATCTCGATAAAAAAATCTCTCTAACCTACGTAGAGAAAAAAGAGTTCATGTCAATGCAAAATCAAAACAAAACAAACAACATATAGAGATTGATTATCCGTATTAAGATCACTATATACATAATCTCGAAGTCCTATAGAAACACTCACTTCTAAAAAAGAAAACATTACACTCAACACCCGAAACTCAGCATCAAGACGAGACCCAAAAAGCTACAAAAAGGGACCAAAAACCTTCAGCCAAATAGAGCACTACCTAAACACGTCATCTCTTAAAAAAAGTGTACAGTTCCCATGGCTGCATGATTTTCTGATTTAGAAAATAGCAGTTTGGTTTAGGGTACTTTTATATGTTTTGAGGATTATATATATATATATATATATATATATATATATATATATATATATATATATATATATATATATATTCACTAGAAGAAGAATATTAATGAAACATACTCTGAATGTGATTCTCTTTATAAAATATGTATTATTTTCTTTTAGCTTTGACACTTCAAATTGAAAATGAAAAAGAGAATTGAGCTTTGGGGTCCATTCCCACAATTTCCAGCTAGTTTCAATATGGTTTGAATTTTATTTTTTTTCCTTTTTTGGCCAAATTAATTTCATTTAGGCTGATTTTAATAAATTTGTACAATTATATATATTTTTTAAAATTTTAATAAAATATTGAGAGATTTTAATAAATTGCAGACTTCGTCCCAGCTTAAGTTCATGATTAATATTTTGAATTGCGAACACCTACAATGGAGAAAGCTGGGGAACGAAGATATATTGCCGTGGATTATATCGAAATTTTAAAGATTTTTCACTTAGCACGCGCGTTAATTTATGCACGAGCATCAGTTAATCTCTAAATATCATAATCCATGCAACCAAACTAAAAAAAAAGTTTTCCCTAAAATCTGTAGCATTTACAATTGAACTCTAAATCGGCATGTGTTGTATGTAATTAGCTTTTGCACATTCAGGGGATTCATATATGTATTATAAGTAAATACATATGTAAGGTTTTATGTTATGAGACGAACTTTTAAAATTTTAGAAGTGACAAACTTATAATATTTTAAGATAACAAAACCAGATTATCAATAGAAAACATAAATAAAGTATCTAAATATATGACAATTTTAAATTTTCAGTGGAACACTTGCTGATTATAAGGTACAATAATATATGCGGATCCTGCTGTCAATGGGAAAAGAAGCTCTTGCTGCTGGTAGGCGAAAAGGAAACTCATACTGAGACCAAACCCTTGGATAATTGAAAACTTTTAACCCAATGACATTGGAGGGAAAAAGGACAGAGAGAGAGAGATGTGAATACAATCAAGTTGAAGTGCGTGGAAAATCAAAATTGAACACTTTTGCAAAAGCTGAAGAAAACTACAGTCTCTTGACCCCTACAAAAATCGAACATGATTATTAGTAAGATTATAAACGAGTCACTATGCTTCAAAATGTTACAAATGAGTTGATTAAGTGACATGATTGTTACAATTCTTAAACAGTGTCTCGATTGTAACAAAAAAGGTTAACATTTGTTTCAGTTTTAATAGCAGGGTGGTATATTTGTAACAATAGATTAATTGTGAATTATTTTAACCTTTTGAATTCAATGACGTGGTGAAATTTATCCTTTTATTAGGGTAGTGAACCCGATATATGATGATGGAAAAATGAACCTTTTGTAACACCCTAAATCAAACTCAGAATATCCAACGGGCCCACAAGTGTTAAATTCGTGCCCCCAGAGTTACCTACAAAATTTCATTTGAAAACCGAATTTAATTCAGATAACTAAATGAATTTACAATCCCAAATCAAATGAGTTCAAAGCATTTTGCAAAACTGAAGATCCACAACTTACAACAATTATATAAAATACTATATTAAGATTAACTGGGTGTCCAGTTTCGGATAGTCAATATGCAGTGATCTGTTTTGCTGTGCTTATCGAGTGATTTCAAGATTGTATGTTTCATGCCTACTTGTGTTGAGTTTGAACTTGAGATGTTAGAATCCTATCGAGGAATGATATTGTACCTTCGACAGCAGTGTGGTCTTAGGTCCGTTCTTTAGTCCATTTTCGTTAGATATGTGTCTGCCTTGTAATAATTTGTGGGTTGTGCTGTGCAGGAGCTTTTTTGCATTCCATCTCTTGAACATATTCATGGCGCACTCGTTTTCTTCTAATAGGGTTTGTAAACACTAATTTTTGTCCTTACATATGTTATATATATATATATATATATATATATAATATTTAAATAATAATAATGATACATGTTATCTTTTTTTTATAGGCCCGAAAACCCGAGTACGAAATCAATAACCCAGAAAAAGATGCAACTCGTGACCCAGATCCAGTGGGAGCACCCGAACTGACCCGGATCTGAACGAGTTAGGGTTTTAAAACCCTAACCCTTCCTTTTCTCCACAGCGCCGCAACCTTACCCCAGCCGTTCAGTCAACCACCAATTTTCACGCTCCACGCCTCAAGTCAGCCGAACATCTCGGTTCAACAAACAAACTGTGCGTTAGTAGGACTTTAAAGCCACGAAAACACCAATTAAATCAGGAGTTTCAGTTCGAATGATACTCAATATTCGAACTAAAAATAGTAAACTTCTAGGCTATAAATTTGCATGTAACAACACACCATGGGGAGGAGAGATACGAAAACAACGAGCAAGAGAACGACAGTAACGAAAAGACTCCAACGGCAGCGAACAACACAACAACCAGTAGACAACCAAAAGGAAAATAAGGGAGAGAGGACTTACCACGGTCGTCGGAGCCTTCACGCACCACCGGAGAAACGAGACATCAAAGGTAAAATTTATAGATCTACGTCGTTAGGATACGTTTCAGTTGAAAACAAGGCCGGAGTGCTTCTGAGATTGAAACTTTTTGTAGATCTCATTTTGTAAGAGTGAGAACGAGAATGGAAAAAGGTTGGAAGAGTTAATGTGGTTACCTATTTTTAATCATTATAAGAAATAAAAACAGGATCAAATTCGTCCATAAGAGCACAATATTCAAGATTGGTGGGTTATTTCTCTGCCATCATACTCACTTTGCCCCCACACCATCACATGGCTCTCATAATTGCTTTACTGCTATGGCACACTAACTTTGAATTTAAAATATTATTATTATGTTTATTCAATCTATTTTTATTTTGCTTCTCTTTCCTTAATTTCAATAATACTAATGTTAGGTTCTTAATGGTGTAAAATGGGTAAAGCATATAATATTTATTTATTTTTATTTATTAATAATACATATACATCATATAAATACCATTAGTATATCATAATAGTTAAGTTTCGGGATTGCATTTCTATGTGTTTTTTTTATTATTATATTTTTGTATTATTTTTTCTCACTTTTTATTTCATTTTCTCTTCTTTTAACGTCTTTTTTTAACAGTTTTTCCTATGTTTCGTTTTTAAACATTATTATATATAACAATTCTTTATATTTTATTTATTTATTTATTTATCTATTTTCCCCTTTTATTTAATTAATTATTCGATGTTTTCTATTCTATTATCTAACATATTTTTGATTTTTTTCAGTAGTAATTTCAATCGATCAAAGGTAATTAATTAGAATTAAATATTTTAAATTTCAATTTAAATTCCTAATTTTTCGCAATTAAAGACAACCGACAAATTAATTGGTACCGAAAGGGCGGTTCAAGGGTGCTAATCCTTCCTTGACCGTAACCGACTCCCGAACCCGACACGTTTTTGGTACAACGCAGATCAGGTAAGATGGTGTCCGACCCACCTAAATTCGTTTTAAAATGATCGGTGGCGACTCTAACACAATCAAAACCATTTCATTTAAGTCGAAGCCCAATTCCGGGCCCAACCGAAAGACGGTTCCGACAGCTTGGCGACTCTGCTGGGGACAAGTAAGTGAGTCAGGCCGAAAATAATTTTTGGTTGTCTTTTTATACGAAAATGTTAAATTTTAATTTTTATTTATTTATTTGATTCCAATTATTTATCTTTGATTATTTTGTTTCAAATAAATAGTTGCACTGATGTTTTTTTTAATGATTTCAGATTTTTTTCTAAGCTCTAAACCCGAGCTCCGAACCCGTTTTAAGTGGGGGTGAAAGCGACGCATTCGTGTGAATTTATTCACCGCATATGCCTAGCAAGTAGCCTTCAGGATTCATATACCTTATGTCTTCGTGTGAATTTATTCACCGTGCGGGCATAAGGGAATGTGTCCTCTCGAGTTTAACTTAGTCCACACAAGCTTGTAATAGGCTTAGGACTAAGGGTCTGGCAAGCCCAAGGGGGCATCGGCAAGGAGAACTCGAGTACCTTTTTAGAACCTAAACCGGGAGAGTGCAGGGAATTAGAGCTCACCCCAAGACCTCATTCCAAACCCTAGGATGCTTTGTTTCCTGCTTTATTTTCTGTTCAAAGCATGCGAACTAGACAAATATGCGGCTAGGATTTGTCTGAAATTAGCATGCGGGATAGAAATCATGTCTGTGTAGGAATATTAAGCATGTTCGGGTAGATTATCATGTGGGGTAGGATTTTTTATTTATTTATTTTGAGTTACCTCACTAACCCCTTTTATTTTTTGTTGTTCTATTTCATTTTGTTTTCATCATTCGCATCATTTAAAACGAGGTGTTGATCCACCAAAAATGTGTTTGTTAAACATGAATAATCTGCATTAATGGATAAAGGGATTATATAATACAAAGAGATAAAAAGCTCAGAAGCCCAGCCGTGGTCAAAGAATACTCGGAGGCAAAGGGTGTAGGGGCAAGATAAGGAAAATGTTACTGACCCGGAGAGTCCTTTCGAAAACTGCGAGATCAAGATAGCGAAACCCTAGCTAAGCTGGAGATCATTATTGATAAATTCTAGAAACAAGTCGATAAACTTTGGGTGGAGGGCTCCGATGGCACTTTCGTTTGGAACAAGCTCGACATAGAGTGAAAGCCGGTGATGCAGTCCTTTGAGACCTTTTGGGGGCAAGCAGCTCATTATTTGCATATTTTAGCCAAATGAGCTGGAACGGTTTGACAGGGTATTCAACCGGTGACAGACGAAGGCAGAAGACTAGTCAACCTATCAGAAGTTGTTCGGGGTCTATGCCTTCAAAATATTTTTGTCTCTTAAGACGTAACACTTTTGCCCCAATAAGGATTATTTATAATAACAGGTATATTTTTTGGATCAATGCCTCGAACATTTCATGCATCATGCATTCAGACATATTGTGCATTTTGTTATTTTTCTTTACATTCGCATTATTTTTCCTTTTTTTTACATTCACATGTCTCATCAAAAATGAGAACATTTTGATCCTATGACATATAAGGAGCTTTACCAACAGTTGTTTGACGCACACGTGGTGTCACCATATCCAGAGAAATCCATGAAGCCCCGTACCCCAGGTAGTATGATGAGAACGCTCATTGCGAAAATCATAGCGGAGTCCCAGGGTGCACTATCGAGAATTACTCCACAATCAAGAGAATCATACATAAAATACGTAACAAGAATCAGATCGACTTCAACAACTTGGGGGCATCCAAGTGAGGAAGACCATTTCATCATTTGAGACATTTTGTTTGAATTTGTTTTTTCATTTTTTTCTCAAGTTTTTGTAAGGACTTTTAAATAAATTTATGTTACTTTAAAGATGTTAAACAATGAATCACATTTGCAAACTTGCAATTCTTTGAATATCATCTTAATTAAGAAACTCTGAAATGGTTCAAAGTTACATATCTTTGACGAAGTAACATGATTTAAAACAAGGAATTTGACTTTACCCAGAATATACACTCAAACACCGTACCCTGCTCTTGTAATTAACCAATATAACATTTTCCTTTCATAAGGTGCGGACAACATGGGGCATCCTTTTGCATATGACATTATTATACTTTTTATTTAAGACGTTCAGTGATGATAATGATCTTCACAGATGGAATAGTCGAGTAAGTGAATCTAGTTTAGGTCAGTTGCTTGAAAATTGAACTCTAAAGATGAAATTTTTTACTTTCAACAAACACCTAGACTATAACAGGTTCTTCTTGACAATCTTAAGAAATTAAATCCGTAAAACTGAGCTATTCCACTAAGGCAATTGGTTACAGAGGAAACTCGAAAGCCCTGACTTTATGAATAGATTGTATTCAAACCATAACATTGCTCGGACACTTGGCAATTCGGTGTTTGCTCCACTGCTTTTGTCAGGCCGAAGACTTTGTGATGAGATGAACCCTTCAGTTAAACCTGATAAAAGTGATTATAATGTTAAGCTGTCCCTCTAAAGTATTTGGTTAAACGCCCCGACTTTATGGATTCAACTAGCCAGACAATGGAAAATTAAATCAAATTTATCTGAGCAAGAAATTTTCGGTAATGTTGGACTAAGGGAGTTAAGGAACACCTGTTATAGTCGACTACACACGAGCACTTAAGAATTTCATTTTTAGACCGATATTTTTCGCACTGCCTTTGTTGGAGGAGCCTACAAAGCTTGAGCAAATGGAAGATTTCAGAGGACCGAAATAAAATGTCTAGTAATTGGTCATTCTAGTTGCGTCATTATGTCCGCACCTAAATGAAATGCCAAAGCATATTTTGATATTTAAAAAAAATGAAATTTTGGGTTACCAAAACCTTAGAAAGGAGGCTAACCTAAAGCCAACTCATCCATTTGAACATTTGTCAAATATTTGTAACTCTGAAAGCATTAAAAGAGCTCTTGATTTCTTTGATATTTTTTGAACTCACATTTACAATTTGATTCAATTGCGAACAATATTTTACAATATTTTTATCATGTCTCTCTCCTAAACCAAGAAAAAGGAGAAAAACATTTTCAAGCAGAACAATCTCAGATATGAAAGGTCTGTAAAGCCAAAGCTCGGGAAGCAAATGGGGCACAATCCATTCCAATGACCTGATTGACAGACAAAGCACGAGACTCTATCCAGAAGATAACACATAATTCATTTATATTGCATGCATCTTAAACATACTTAGGTGCATCACATTCATCATTTTAGCATAAACGTTTTTGCAGCTTTTAGAGTCAAGTTTTGACTTCAGGATGAAGGATACTCGATTCTCAAATGCCTTCAAAGAAGGATGGTGGTTGATTAACTCGGTAGTAAGAAGCTACACCTCAACCGACGTGACATCTTAGAACCAATTTCAGATAGGTTCGAGAACCAGTTCAAAACAAATCCAGTTCGACACAAACTCAACCATGAGCAGTATGTTTCCAGTTAACACTTTCAAGCCATATTTCAATTCCACGACGAAAGATATATGGCTCACAAAATTTGGCGAAAGGGGCCATCATTCATTTAAAGGAAATTTACAGCACAACTTAAGTCAAGAAAAGTTGTCTGTCAACAAACAACTTCCCAATTTTAGAGCCAATTTCAACTTCACAGCGAAGGATATTGGACTCCAGACAACGCATGTTCAACTTCACGACGAAGGGACTACTGGTTGTCAACAAACAACTTCTCAATTTCAGAGCCAATTTCAACTTCACAACGAAGGATATTGGACTCCAGACAACACAAGTTCAACTTCACGACGAGGGGACCGCTGGTTGTCAATAAACAATTTCCCAATTTCAACTTCACAACGAAGGATATTGGACTCCAGACAACGCAAGTTCAACTTCACGACGAAGGGACCGCTGGTTGTCAATAAACAATTTTCCAATTCTAGAGTCAATTTCAACTTCACAACGAAGGACATTGGACTCCAGACAACGCAAGTTCAACTTCACGACGAAGGGACCGCTGGTTGTCAACAAACAATTTCCAAATTTCAACTTCACAACGAATGACATTGGACTCTAGACAACGCAAGTTCAACTTCACGACGAAGGGACCGCTGGTTGTCAACAAACAATTTCCCAATTTCAACTTCACAACGAAGGACATTGGACTCCAGACAACGCAAGTTCAACTTCACGACGAAGGGACCGCTGGTTGTCAAAAAACAATTTCCCAATTTCAACTTCACAACGAAGGGCATTGGACTCCAGACAACGCAAGTTCAACTTCACGACGAAGGGACCGCTGGTTGTCAACAAATAATTTCCCAATTTCAACTTCACAACGAAGGACATTGGACTCCAGACAACGCAAGTTCAACTTCACGACGAAGGGACCGCTGGTTGTCAACAAACAATTAGCCAATTTCAACTTCACAACGAAGGATATTGGACTCAAGACAACACAAGCTCAACTTCGCAGCGAAGTGGCGGCTGACTTTCAACAAACAACTTCCCAATTTCAGAGCCAATTTTAACTTCACAATGAAGGATATTGGACTCCAGGCAACGCAAGTTCAACTTCACAACGAAGGGACCGCTGATTTTCAATAAACAATTTTCCAGTTCCAGAGCCAATTTCAACTTCACGGTAGAGGATATTGGACTTGGAACAATACAACTTACTTGGATTTCAACTTCACGATGAAGGATATCCAATTCCAGGCTCAGCTTAATGACGAACGGGCCACCCACGGTTTCAACTTCATGACGAAGGGAATCGTGCACACAAGCAGCATCAATCTCTAGATTGGATTTCAACTTCACGTCGAGGGATATCCAACTCAAAGAAGGAGTGTCTGCCAACAAAAAACCTTTGAGTTCGACTACGCTCAGCTCAATGGCACATCATTTACAGCATAGCTTAAGTCGAGAAGGGCTATCTGCCAAAGACCCCCGAGTTTGATTGCACTCAGCTTCGAGGGCATATCATTTACAGTATAACTCAAGGCTAGAAGGGTTATTTGTGACCAAAAGACCTTCGAGTTCGACTCCGCTCAGCTCCAAGGCATATCATTTGCAGCATAACTTAAGTCGAGAAGGGTTATCTGCCAACCAAAGACCTTCGAATTCGACTACGCTCAGCTCCAAGGCATATCATTTGCAGTACAACTTAAGTCTAGAAGGGTTGTCTGCCAAGAAAAGACCTTTGAGTTCGACTACGCTCAGCTCCAAGACATATCATTTGCAGTATAACTTAAGTCGAGAAGGGTTATCTGCCAACCGAAGACCTTCGAGTTCGATTACACTCAGCTCAGAGGCAAACCAAGTTTAGTTCAAGGCAAGAAGGGCTATATGTCAAAAAATTGTCGAGTTCGATTCCAATCAGCTCGATGACACTTCAATCACACTACTGTCCGGCTACAATCGAGGTCTTTAAACCGAGAAGAAGATCGAAGTGGACTACAGAAGCCACATTCTGATTCAAATTATGAACAATGACTATCATTTCAAGATGGGCTCGACTTCACGACGGATGAGCCATCCACAACTCAATTCGATAGGGAGTTATTCTTAATTAAAATATCAGAGTCAATTTTTCAACTTCACCAAACAAAAATCTGTGTCCTTTTATTTTTGTCATATTTTTCGTTCCACGAAAAAGGACAAAGAGGGGCAGCTGTAAACACTAATTTTTGTCCTTACATGTGTTATATATATATATATATATATATAATATTTAAATAATAATAATGATACATGTTATCTTTTTTTTACAGGCCCGAAAACCCGAGTACGAAATCAATAACCCAGAACAAGATGCAACTCGTGACCCAGATCCAGTGGGAGCACCCGAACTGACCCGTATCTGAACGAGTTAGGGTTTTAAAACCCTAACCCTTCATTTTCTCCACAGTGCCGCAACCTTACCCCAGCCGTTCAGTCAACCACCAATTTTCACGCTCCACGCCTCAAGTCAGCCGAACATCTCGGTTCAACAAGCAAACTGTGCGTTAGTAGGACTTTAAAGCCACGAAAACACCCATAAAATCAGGAGTTTCAGTTCGAATGATACTCAATATTCGAACTAAAAATAGTAAACTTCTAGGCTATAAATTTGTATGTAACAACACACCATGGGGAGGAGAGATACGAAAACAACGAGAGCAAGAGCAAGAGAACGACAGTAACGAAAAGACTCCAACGGCAGCGAACAACACAACAACCAGTAGACAACCAAAAGGAAAATAAGGGAGAGAGGACTTACCACGGTTGTCGGAGCCTTCACGTACCACCGGAGAAACGAGACATCAAAGGTAAAATTTATAGATCTACGTCGTTAGGATACGTTTCAGTTGAAAACAAGGCCGGAGTGCTTCTGAGATTGAAACTTTTTGTAGATCTCATTTTGTAAGAGTGAGAACGAGAATGGAAAAAGGTTGGAAGAGTTAATGTGGTTACCTATTTTTAATCATTATAAGAAATAAAAGCAGGATCAAATTCGTCCATAAGAGCACAATATTCAAGATTGGTAGGTTATTTCTCTGCCATCATACTCACTTTGCCCCCACACCATCACATGGCTCTCATAATTGCTTTACTGCTATGGCACACTAACTTTGAATTTAAAATATTATTATTATGTTTATTCAATCTATTTTTATTTTGCTTCTCTTTCCTTAATTTCAATAATACTAATGTTAGGTTCTTAATGGTGTAAAATGGTTAAAGCATATAACATTTATTTATTTTTATTTATTAATAATACATATACATCATATAAATACCATTAGTATATCATAATAGTTAAGTTTCGGGATTGCATTTCTATGTGTTTTTTTATTATTATATTTTTGTATTATTTTTTCTCACTTTTTATTTCATTTTCTCTTCTTTTAACGTCTTTTTTTAACAGTTTTTCCTCTGTTTCGTTTTTAAACATTATTATATATAACAATTCTTTATATTTTATTTATTTATTTATTTATCTATTTTCCCCTTTTATTTAATTAATTATTCGATGTTTTCTATTCTATTATCTAACATATTTTTGATTTTTTTCAGTAGTAATTTCAATCGATCAAAGGTAATTAATTAGAATTAAATATTTTAAATTTCAATTTAAATTCCTAATTTTTCGCAATTAAAGACAACCGACAAATTAATTGGTACCGAAAGGGCGGTTCAAAGGTGCTAATCCTTCCTTGACCGTAACCGACTCCCGAACCCGACACGTTTTTGGTACAACGCAGATCAGGTAAGATGGTGTCCGACCCACCTAAATTTGTTTTAAAATGATCGGTGGCGACTCTAACACAATCAAAACCATTTCATTTAAGTCGAAGCCTAATTCCGGGCCCAACTGAAAGACGGTTCCGACAGGGTTAGAGAGATTTTTTAACGATGTCCATGTATATGCTTTGTTCTGTATGAATCTGGTCAATAAAACATACAAAACTGCCTTTCAAAAAAAAAGTATTGTACTTGACAATGGCTGTTGGATCCTTCAATGATGTTGATACCTTGACTCAAACGTAAATAGAATCTATACATGTGAGGAGTAATAATTTGGATGTTGAAATTTATAAAATTCAATAGTAGACATCCCTCGATAAATACAACATGAAACAAGTAATGCAAACATGTTAAATACAAGCATGATATGAAGTGTTAAAGGTATAAAACATGATTTATAACACAAATTGAAACGTAACTTAGGCTCTGACCACAAAGCTAGTTATTATCCGTTAACAGACATAATTCTAAATACGCTTAGAACCATCATGTTATTATTAACAGCTTGATAAGTCAAAAACATAAAAGACGGAATGAATTATCACACATAAAGTTGAGTTAGTTATACAATAATTGTTGTTACCGAGGCGATCGAATTGTTGCTGATTCAAAGCATATTACTATTCTTCGTAAAAATTTGTCATCATTGTGTGCATAAAATCATACAATCTATATAAACAAATCATCATGAACCCAACAAGCATGTTACGATTGAATTAAGATTTTGAAAAAAAATAAGTAATATTATGGATATTATATACGACAATATATATGCGTGAACCAATGCTACATAGGCCAGCATAACAATTGGGAGGGACCGCGTGCATTTGTCACTCGTATATAAAATCACCCAGAAAACTGTATATATTCAGAGTAAACATTAACAAAACCATTACCTAAGGCAGTAATTGAGGCAAATGTCTTATTTTTAGCAGCCCATTTTCTCTCCAATTTGGAAGCATTCTTTCCGTGTCTTCATTTCAATATTTAATATTACTATAGCTACTTAGCTAAATAGTTTGTTCATCATACTCAACGGTTACTGTTGAAAGAAAATAATCACATTAGAGAATATATTGAATGGTCTTAGTGATTAAATAGAGTATTATATTCTCTTGAAATTCTAAGAACGAGTAGTTGTTTCTATGTCTACAAAGTGTGTAAGTTGTCGATGACTAAAAAAAATATAATTAGATACTTTCTTTTAATAACCCCAAGCTATAAAAAAAACAATTACACTAGAGAACATCACTAGAGTATTGATAACATCTAGTTTTGTGGGCATTGCCCAACATCTAGTTTCAATAACTGCATTATGCCATCCATTCTAAATCAGCAACTGTTGCTTCAATCGACGCCGCAAAGACCAGAGAATTACGTCCTGCAATCACATCACAAGAGAAATACCTGCAAGGGATGATCGACCATCATGAGAAGAATCACAATTCGATTTCCAAAGAGACGGAGAGGACTTTGCCTTTCAACCATGGTTCTAATACGATGAGGAGAAAATATACTGTCAATTATCCACATCACAGTACTCCCTGAAGAGTCGAGAAGCTTTATGCTATATTGAGATAGGGTCAGTCATAGATCTATTGAAAAAATAATCCTTATTTGTTGAACCTCTCCTCCTCTGCAGAGGAGTCATTCTAGAGAAGTTATCTTCTTATTGTTAGGAATTTAAGAGCGAAAGAAATAACTAAAGTAATATAAACATAAAATAAAATATGTACGATGAGATTTTACGTGATTCTGTCTTGTCTACCTCCACGTGCAAGATGAACAATAATCCACTATAAGCGTAGAGAATACGAAGAGTACAAATATATGATATCACATGTATTTTATAACAAAACCCGATATAGCCCAAAACACTTTTCCAACATCCCTAAAAATATATCTGCAATATAAACCCCAAAAGTTATAGAAATCTCAAAAACGGTTACATCACTCCAAAATAATTATCTCTCACATCTTTTAAAGGATGAGACATCTCTATTTATATAGTCAAATATTTAGTCACCAAGTAGTATTCAACCGTTAGAATTACAATAAAATCCAACTTAATTACCAATTATAATTTATATTAAAATATAAAAAAAATATTTCCCTTTATCTAAATTTCATAAAAAATTGGTTTTGCATGTCTCCAAAATCGCTAACAAAATTCGCATCAAAAAAATTTCTTTAAAATTCTATAGCCAGAACTATAGCTTTGATACCACTTATTAGAAATTTGATAATGAAAAAAAAAATCATTGCAATATCAACATAAAATAAGACATGTATAAGAGACAAGATTTAACGTGGTTCAGTCTAGGGGTGTTCATTTTTTTTATTTTAACCGAATTAAACGATCGAACCGAATTAGTTTGGTTAATTCGATTGGTCACCGAATCAGTTCGGTAGGAGAATGATCAATAATTTTTTTAGAAATCAATTAACAGTTAATTCAATTCGAAATCAGTTAATTAACCAAAATTAAATATTAATATTATATATAATATATAGGCTCACCCAAACCATTTAAAACTCAATTGATAATTTAAAATCTAATAACTTTTAAACCTAAATGAATATTAATTAATTAAATAAAACTCAAAACTAAAAACTCACGATTAAACCTAAACCTTAAGACAAACATCCTATCTTTCTCTACCTCTCAATCTCGCGCAGTTACCCATATTTACCCACCGTTTGTGCAGTGTTTTTTGCTGATTCATATGCTGACTTCGTAGGATAAGTTTCTTCAAAGATTGTATCAATTACCGTCTTGGGCTTTTCATTAATTTTCTAAAGGTTAGAGTTTTTTTTATTTCGTCGCTTTTTGTTTGTCTCAATCTCACGTCGTTTTTGCTAAATATTTTTTAATCAATGTTTATAGGGTTAGATACTGTCATTACTTTTTATATTATGCCCAAATTACAAATTTAGTTACTACCTTAGATAATTTCTGCCATTGCTTTTAGTAGCTCTTGCTGTTTGCTAGTTCTGTTTTTCATTGGATCCTAGTTTATTTGGATAATCAATGTTTTCTGTAAGGTGTTCCTTTTCTTGAAGGTGAATGATGATTTGGTCTAAAGGTAAGATCAATTTTTGGCCTAATGCAGGATGTGATATTGAGACCTTAGTTGCTATGGTTTTACTCTTATTTTCTCTTGCGTGTTATTAATCATGTATAAGTAAATTAAGGGATTATATTTATAGAGTTGGAAGCAATTTACAGTGAGTAGTTAAGTGGAAGTAATAAAGGTTAGGAGAAAATAAATTATTGAGCTATATACCTTTAATTTAATCACATTAAATAATAATATGTAGTAAAGAAGTAGAGTTTTGGACAGATTGTCCCATCCAACAAAGTAACAATAGAATACTCTGCAACTAATATTGAAATTACTGCCTTGGATAATTTATTGCATTCTGGTTCAATAATTAAGAGATTGATTTATTGTTTTGATCAGTACATTCTGGTTTATATAGAACTTGTGCAATTTAATTAATGCGTTTATTTTTATAATTTAGTCAATTTCTTTTGTTTTATATGTCCAATATGACAGCGTCTGTTGAGGATAATGTTTCACCCCCTTTGATTAATTCTAGAAATTTAACGGCTGTAACTTCAAGTCAAATCAACAACACAAAGGGGACTGCAACTAAACGAAAAGCTATTCTTTTAAGGTCAGAAGTATGGTCTCATTTTACAAAGTTTGTTAATAGTGAGGGTGAAAGTAAGGGTAGATGGAATTGTCACGCCCTCAGAACCTTCAAGCCCAAACCGTCGAAATATCAGAGATAAGGTCTGACGGGTCGTGCGGCCTTAGACGCTTCTTGACGTTTCTTGGTCTTCCCTACGACTAAGTAAGCCTTACCCAAGCCTAGTGAGCATGCAAACTCACAAAGGGTGGAACCAAGCCCTTAAGGCTTCTAGGATTGCGGAAGCTTGAACACCAACGTGACTACTCCAAGCCGCAAGGGTTGGACTATCGTGTGGAAGTGCAAACACAAGTGTGACTACTCCTGGCCACCAAGATAGGCAACAACACTAAGAGAATAATGAACAAAGAACACTGAAAGTAAAGCAAATGCCTCAAAGCTTTATTACTCTCTCCCAATAGAATGGAGGAGTGAATGAAAGAATGGGTGATACAAATAAGGAGGAGAAGTTATCTATTTACAGTTGAGCTCTCTCTCAATCAATGACCCAGATTGTTTTACATCAACGGCTAAGATCTACCCAATTAATAACAAATCCCCTAAATCAAGGAATTACGACAAAATCCTACCTAATTACATCTATTAGTAGGATTCTTTCCTTGGATAAGTGTTCACATCGGATATGGTAAGATTCTCCCATAATATCTTCCTGATTTTGTTATTTATTTCCATATTTACCGAGCTTCTGTGATCATCTTTGGATATGATACCACTTTCTTTTTCTGTATGGCCAATGTGAACGGGCTCCACATCATTCTCCAAGTGATTAGCCAAGTCTGGTGGTCTTGGCAAGCCCGATACTCTATTTTGAACCTCATTGTCGGACAATTACACCAATGTCTCGGACCTAAGTATCACAACCTGTGACATTGCACATAAGGCCGCGTGACCCATCAGACCTCAACTCTAATATTCCGATAGTTTGGGCTTGAAGGTTCTGAGGGCGTGACAAGTGGTATCAGAGAAATGTGGTGCCCAGAGATTTTCAGAGGCCATAACTATAGTCGAAAAGTTGACCGAGCTTGCGGGAGACAAGCCAACTAACGTTGTGTCATCCGGGCACATGCCCATGGATAGTGGTAATAGTGGGGGAGACTGGGAAAATGTGCAGCTGAGAGATGGCAAAGGAAGCTCTTTGAATGGCTAAGGTGAGTCATTGACTGTTCGTAGCTGGGGAAAGAATGACAAGGCTAAGTTCGGTGTGAACAAGAAGGAGATCAAGGAAAAGATGAAGTGCTACTTTTGTGATGGTCCTCACTTGATTAGAGGATGTCCTGAGAAGTGTCGCCTTGCAACCATCATGAAGAGGATGGAGAACGAGAAGTAGCAGGAATTGGAGTGGGTGCAAGTGTTAGAGCTGCCAAGCCAGAGAAAAGACTTGGTCTGATTGAGGGGGCCAATGCAAGTAAGGAATAAAATGAGGTTCGATTGTGGATATAGAGGCAGCCAAACCTAGAAGACAACCAGATGCGATTACGAGTGTCCAAGCAATCAAGTCAGGAGAAGGACTTGGTGAGGCTCCATGTTCCAAAGTAGCCGAATCAAGATGGAAGCATGGTGCGACTACAAGATCTCAAGTAGTCAACCCAGGATCGAGACGAGACTGTAAGTATTAAAGTAGTCAAACGCAGAAAAGAACCTAGTGCGATAGCGAAAGATAAAGCCATCAAGCCGAGGGTGCAAAGTGAGCAAGTTCATTCATAATATGCTAGGATGGAGGCGTGGTCCAAATTGAGGCGTCTCACTGATTCAGAAAACTCATGCTCAAAGTCCCGAGTTTGACTGAAGAATATGGGTTAGTTAACTTCATGTTCGGATTGAAGCCATGGGCGAAGAAAGTGTTAGACCGAATGGAAGTCAAGGAATTGTCTAAAGCCTTGACAACCGTTGAATCCATCAAAGAATTTGGATTTAAGACGAACAAGACTTCCAAAGCAAATCCGAAAGTCGAGGGTATTGGCAATGAATTCCGTGATGAAGGCAAGTCAAAAGATGAAGAATGTTATTCCTCGAGTGGCAGAGAAAGTTCACTCAATGATGAACGAGTTGGTGAGTCTGGGGAAATTGTGTGTAGAGTTGGCTCAAGTTCAATTGTCAAAGATGCTAAGCCGAGGGTAAGAATCGAACAAACGAAGGGGCACAAAATTAAGATGCCAGAAGTGTTGCAAGATTACCCAAGGGGAGTCGAGTTATCCAAGGTGATGGATGAGCCCAGGTTCGAGTTTTCCAGAGAAGAGAATGAACCCAGGATCGAAGAGGCGTTGAGACTTGGATCAATAAGATTCGTTTTTGCCAAGGGATCCTAGACTTTTTCGTAAGGCCAAGAGAGTCCAAGCTGAAGCAAATCAAGACTTGAGGGAAAGAGTTTCTACGACGTAGGTGTACTTATGGGAGTGTTAGCCAATTTCATCAATTGGTGGCAAGATCCGAAGCAAGAATAACCTTTATTGGAAGGTCAAGTCCTTATGGAGGACGTGAGCAAGTGGAGACATCGAAAGGTAACCGAGTTGATGTGAAGTATGGCGCGAGGGATGGTGAAGTTACATGCGGTAGAAGCCAAGGCAAACAGTTCGTATGGGAGGATTGCAACAAGCCAAGGCATTGAGAAGTACCCAAGGTGATGTTGCCCATGATCATTGTTTACAGCGACGAGAGCATCGCTAGGTTTGGTGGGGGAGAGTGTCAGGGGCTGTGATACTTAGGATCAATATATTGGTGTAAGTGTCCGACAAGGAGGTTCAAGATAGAGTATCAGGCTTGCCAAGACCACCACACTTGGTCCATCACTTGGAGAATATTGTGGAGCCCGTTCACATTGGCCGTACAGAAAAGGAAAGTGGCATCATATTCGAAGATGATCACAGAAGCTCGATAAATATGGCAAGAGATAAAAAAATCAGGAAGATATTATGGTAGAATCTTACCATATCCGGTGTGAAAACCTATCCAAGGAAAGAATTCTACTAATGGATGTAATTAGGTAGGATTTGGTTATAATTCCTTGATTTAGGGGATTTGTTATTAATTGGGCAGATCTTAGCTGTTGATGTAAAATGATCTGGGCCATTGATTGAGAGGGAGCTCAACTATAAATAGAGAGCCTCTCATCCTCATTTGAATAATCCATTTTCTTGGGAGAGAGTAATAAAGCCATGAGGCATTTACTCTACTTTCAGTGTTTTTTATTCTTTATTCTCTTAGTATTGTTGCCTATCTTGGTAGCCAGGAGTAGCCACACTTGTGTTTGCTCTTCCACACGATAGTCCAACCATGGTGGCTTAGAGTAGCCACGTTGGTATTGAAGCTTCCTCAATCCAAGAAGCCTTGAGGGCTTGGTTCCAACCTTTATAAGTTTGCATGCTTACTAGGCTTAGGTAAGGCTTACTTAGTCATAGAGAATACCAAGAACTATCAAGAAGCGTTTAAGGCCGCACGACCAGTCAGACCTGAACTATGATATTCCAACGGTTTGGGCTTGAAGGTTCTGAAGGCGTGACAGAATCATTGTGATAAAGATTTTTGTTGTGATCAGAAAAAATGGAACTGGGTCATTGATATATCACATGAAGCAATGCCAGAAAAATCCTAATTGACACCAATCAAATTAATTTAGTGTTACCTAGTAAGGGTCTTCAAGGGGAAATAGGACATCTAACAACTTGGAAATTTGATCAAGAATAAACTAGAAAAGTTTTAGCCCAAATGATTGTGATTGATGAATTGCCTTTCAAGTTTGTTGATAGTGAATGATTTAGAAAATTTATGTCTGTAACATGCCCCAAGTTCTTTGATCGAGTAGTTTCAATTTCAATTTTTATTCGATTCGTTTATATTTTCATAATTCTTTTTACATATTCATAATTTATAGATTTTATATTTCTAACTATTATTTATTTGATTGATTCTTTGTCATGAATAATTTTGTCGAAAACACTAATTTTTGGCTAAGTTCTCAAATCATATTTCCTTAGTTATCTTTTTTTATATTTTTCTCATTATTCATTGTGTTTATCTTTATTATTTTATTCTTAATCTATTGTTTTTATTTTTTTCAAGAACTTTTCCCTTTAAATAACTTAATTGTTGCCACTCTCCCTTCACCCATGTTCTTTGAGCAAGTCTAGATCTTTAAGCTTGAATTCTTCAACTGTGAGCAATGTTCAACAATTCATTGCTATCTCTTAGAAGTTTTCCACATAAAATCTCGGCGTCTATTTTATTGGGTGATTATTATGTATATCGTTACCTTATAATAAATTGGTATCAGAGATCTGGGTCATTTGAATCGATCATGATAATGATATCTTTGAAGTCTGAGAAGTCGTCGCCATACTCACATTATAGAAGATAGAGGTAGTAAATTTGTAAGAGATCTCTTATTCTAATGAAAGAACAAAGATACACTGTTAAAATTTATATTATATAGGGTTCAACGATTCTAGAGTTTGTTTAACCACTGATACATGGACATCTATGCAAAGAGTTAATTATATGTGTCTCACTGTGCACTTTATTGATAATGATTGAAAATTGAATAAGAAAATCATAAGTTTTTATCCAATTTCTAGTAATAAAGGAGATGATATAGGGATGATAACTGATAAATGCTTATTAAATTGGGGGATTGATAAGTTGTTCACTGTCACCATTGACAATACAACTTCGAATTATATTGTTATTGCTTATTTAAGAAAGAGATTTAATCCTCGAGAGGGTTGCATTGGAAATGGCAAATACCTTCGTATAATATATATTGCACATATAGTAAATTTGATTGTTGTTGAAGGTTTAAATGAAATGAAAACAATATCTTGCACATGTTAGGGGTTAGGGGGCTGTGAAATATATGAGATTATCTCTAGCTAGAATTAAAAAGTTCATGGAGTGTGATTGGACTAGTGCTAGAAACTTGAGGAATTTCTTGAAACACTTTTATGAAGTCACTTTGCGAGTTTCAGACACTTCATATGTCGTATCTAACAAAATTTTTGACGAACTTACTAAAATTAATATACTTTTAAGGGATGTTGAATTAAGTGTTTATATGGAATTTAGTGTTATGGACATGACGATAAAAGACAAATATGAAAAATATTAAGGTGGCATTGAGAAGATGAATATGCTTGTTTTTGTTGTTGTGTTCTATATCCTAGGGAGAAATTAAGTTATCTTGAATTTGCACTTAGTGAGATATATGGTTCTGAAAGAAGTTTTGAAGTGATGAAAAAGTTGAAGGAGGCTTTGAATGAATTGTATGATGAGTATAATCCTCGAGTCTCTAGTGATGACAACCAATTAAATGTGAGAAGTTCTTTAAGTGAACACAACAAAAAGTGAAAAGACACATGAAAGATTTATATAAAAGGTGTGTGATTAAAACTCGTGGAGAGGATCAAACACCTGAATTGGATAAATATTTAAGGGAGACGGTTAAGAACTATGATGATGAATTTTATATCTTGTCATGGTGGAAAGTCAATAGCCTTAGATTTTCCAGATCTGTCAAATATAACCAAAGATGTATTAGTTATACCACTTTATACCGTTGCTTCAGAGTCTACATTTAGTACCTATGGACGTGTGCTTGATCAATTTATGAGTTCTTTACCTCCTTAAATGGTGAAAGCCCTTGTGTGTACTCAGGATTATATTAAAAATTTATCAACCGAATAGGAGATATGAAGATCGAAGAACAAATTCAAGAGTTTGATAAGATTGATAATGGTATGCTGATTATTTATTTATTAACTTTAATTTAATAAGTGAATTTATTTTGAGTAGAATTGACACACCATTAATTGATTTAATCATTTGGAAGGGATAACAACTTATGGAAACTTTTTGAGAGGATATAACCAGTGAAAGTGGAGTATTTTGAATGTTGTTATATTTTGGTTTTTGTGGTAATTTCTTTAGTTATATTCCTTTTAATTTCATCAGTTGCAATAACAACATTTTATTTATTACCTTTTATGTATTATTTCAATAGAGTAGATAAAATTATTAGATTTGTTGTTAATATGATAGACTAGTTGTTAGCATAGTTCTGATGACATTTAGTATATTCGTGATTTGAATAAGATTGTATTGTAAATATGACTACATTTTCTTTGAACAAATATTTGTTGTTTAACTTGAATTATTGAGTTAGCACTTATAACTTTTGTATTGGTTGATACTTAATATATATATTTGCATCTCTTTATTTTTATGTTGTGCAGGTAATATGTTTTCTTAGGATATGAAATGTTGAAACTTGATAGAGAACATCTTGGTTTTTATCATCAGCTTAGCACTTTAGCATTACCTTTCTACACCATTATCTGTTTATTTTGTAGAATTTCAAATTAGTTGGGTTTTTAACTAAATTGATAGATACATTTATCTTATTTTAATATAATGTTTTCTTTAATCAAATTTTAATGTTTTTTATTTTATAATTAGATAATATTTAAATTAATTGTAAATTGTTTTTTAATTAAAAATGCTCAATTGCTATATAAATTAGGATAATTATAATAAATTTCGATTAATTCCAAAATTGACCAAATTAATTGAAATTTGATTGATTCGATTAATAATTTTCAAATAAATTTCAGTTCAGTTAATGTTAAATAAAAATTTTCGATTAATTCTGTTTTGGTTAATTTGGTTCGGTCGGTGATCGAATTAACCGTTTGAACACCCCTAGTTCAGCCTTGCCTACATCCACGAGCGAGATGACCAATAATCCACTATAAACGTAGAGAACACAAAGAGTACAAATACCTTATATCACATATATCTCAAAAACCGATATAGTTATCAACACCCGATATATCCTAAAGCACTCTTCCAACATCCCTACAAAACTATCTTTGCAACATAAATCCCAAAAGTTGTAGAAATCCCAAAAAAGATTACATCTTTTCAAAAAATAGTTCTCTCATATTTTCTAAGGACTAAGACATTATCTCTATTTATATAGTCAAATACTTGTTCACTAATAATTCTTATGGATTAAAATAAATTTTTTACTTTATTAAATTAACATAATTACAAAGTAATCTTCAACCATTAGAATTAGGCTTCATTATAAATTAATTGCTCAACCTATACCACTTTTCACAAATACTTACTCAATTTTTTTGAACCATTCAGGTGTCTAACACTACAAACATTACCACTTTAAGTGCCTGGACCATAACCGCCGCCAAATTCTACCGTTAAAGGACACAGGTCACATTTTGATAATTTTAAAAATTTTATTTAAAATCAAATAATTAAAAATTATATTTTAAAAAACATAATTTTTGAAATAGTTTTAAAAAGAACCAAAAGTTTGAAAACCCTTATTTCAACCCCTAAACCCACGCTAGCTGCCGCCCTTTATCGCCGATGAAGCTCTGCCCAACTTCACCTTCCCCGGCGATCAGTAACCCTATGAAATCACGACCAATTGACATTTGTACCCTATGAACCTTTAACTTAAAATCGCAACCCCATGCAATCCCGATGGCCAATCAACGACAGCTATGTCGGTGTATTACTAGGAAGATGGCAAAAACTATGTCGACAAAGGTGACATTGGCCGAAAAGGGTGATGTTAGTGGTTTAAGGTTAGGGATTTAGTATTTTTTTTATAAATTTGGGTTTCTTTTGTAATTTAAGATAAATTAGGGTTTCTTAATAATTATAATATATATTTTTAATTTTTTTAAAACATGAAATTTTCAAAATTACCAGAATGTGACATGTATCACTTAACGGAAACATTTAACAGTAGTTATGGTTCGGGCACCTAAAGTGGTAATGTTTATAACGTTAGGCACCTGAATTATTCAAAAAAAAAATTAGGTACCTATTTGGATAAAAACAATATAGTTTGGGCACTTACTTTATAACTAAGCCGTAGAATTACAATAAAATCCAACTTAATTACCAATTATAATTGAGGTTAAAATACAAAACATTTGTTAGAGTTTGACTCAAATTCAAAATGACACAAATTATTTAAATTAATTGGGGAAAACAAGAAAGCTAGTTTGATTAAAAGTAAAACTTTTTTCCTTTTATGTAGAAAATCTACTTTAAGTAGATTTTCATTTTAAATTTCCTTTATAATCAAGTATTTATCTCTATAAATAAATATTAAGGGTTAAATCTAGAGATTATGTTGTCCATGAGGACTCCTCTTTTATTCTTCTTCTCTTGACATTAATAAAATTTTCTTCTCTTCTTCCCGTGATTTTTCTCGAAAGGTTTTTCTATACATGCACCACAAACCTCACATCAAAGGAAGAGGGGATAATTCTTCCAATTAATCTACATGTACAAGCCTTGGAATAGAAGAACAAAACAACAATATACTTGGTACGACTTTTTGAATGGGATTCATGTGTTATTTTATCGACATAACTACTAGACATACGATCGACTATCTCTTAGCTTTCTAACTGTACATGAAATGTGTTAACCCGATCTTGAGAACTCAATATACATCCATTTTAGCGAAGAAAACACATGCAGAAATTCTTATACGTGATTAATACAAAATTTTGTAAATATTACGAATTATCAATATTTCTATTGATTATTTGTAATATAATTTGATATATGATGCTTTACTATCTTTTAGGATTATATTTATTATTTTAGTATGAATTAGAATCAAAACATCTTTAGTTAATTATTATTTTATTCATTAGTTACTTATGACTTTTGGAACTCCTCACCTATATAAAGAATAAACCATTCATCATTATAAAATAAATTTCTTTGATTGATAATACAACGTTGAGTAAGTTCATGAAAGTGTTGATAGTTTTTTTCCTTCAAAGCATTCTTCATCATTAAGTTCTTCAAGTTCTTTGTGAGAGAGATCTCCATACTCTGATCTACCTTTTCATTGAGATTAAGAGGGTTTGTTAGAGTTAATTATCAAATTTTCCTCGTCAATTATGATTGTGAGGGTTTGTAGACATCTGTCTATCAATCGTCATTATCATTTTTATAATCAAAACATCATACACACCCATCACCACCCCCTAGCTTTTGTGTTAGCCCATCCTTACTAGGAGAAATTTTCAATTTTAATTTTTCATTCGATTCGTTTATCTTTTCATATTTCTTTTTACATGTTCATAATTTATAGATTATTATCTTTCTAACGAGTATTTATTTTGTTGATTATGTGTCATGAACAATTTTGCCGAAAACACTAATTTTTGGCTAAATTCTCATATCATATTTTCTTAGTTATCTTTGTTTATCTCAGTCTCATTATTATTTGTCTTGATCTTTATTATCATATTCTTAATCTATTGTTCTTATTTTTTTCAACAACTTTCCCCTTCAAAAACCCTAATTGTAATTGTACACCCTTTTTTCGTTCTCTCAAGTTCTTTGATTGAGTCTAGATCTTTAATCTTGAATTCTTCAACTACAAGGAATGTTTAAGCACTGTCCCTCTTTTTCCGAGCGTTCTATGCCATCAACTGATAAAATAGTGGTCCCAAAAATGCTTGTATTTATCAGCAAAATCACACGCACACAAGCAAAGAAAATTGTAAAAATTTCATATTTTTCAGCTTACGATTGTAACCCAAGAATGGTTTATTTAAACCCCCGAAATCATTTATAATGGGCAGGACTCTCCCCATTAGGAAAAAACATTTGTAAAATGGGAACTCTACCATATTTTTTCTTTCGAGAAAGGCAATACAAAAAATACATTTTCAGAGCAACAATTTTTCGTTCGAAATACAAGACATTTTCTCTTTTTTTAGGAACACAGAGCAATAGGTATTTTTTAGCAACGTTTTTTATTAATTCAAATAAGAAAAATGGGGAGGGTTTTGAGTTTCTTGTCGAGTGTGGCTGATAGGGAAGCGGTGGCGGATTAATGAACGTTGCACTTGTTGAAGAATCAAACCTAGAAAGCTCTAGACTCGATGAATAACAAAGGGGGATGAATAGTAGAAGGTGACTCATTGAACGGTAATGATGATGATAGTGAGGATGAATTTGTGGAAAATAGATGGATAAGTGTCTAATCGAACCCTCCTAGTCGTAATGAAAAGAAAAACTCAATAATATGGCTCTAACCAACCCTCTTAGTCGCAATGAAAAGGCAAATTGGAGTGTGAAGATTAATCTCCCTCACAAGAACTTGAAAGAACTCTAGGAGAAGAAGCTTCGAAGGCACAAGGCAATCAGCACTTGCAAAAACGAACTCTCGTTGTATTATTAATCAAAGAAATATGTCTTACAAAGTTGAAAGAAGCCTCCTTTATATAAGGGCTGAGTTCTAAAAGTCCTAAATAACTAATGAATAAAATAATAACAAACTAAACATGTCTTAACTCTAATTCCTAATAAAATAATAATAACTAAAATTAATGTTTTAACTCAACCTTAATTCCTAATAAAATAATAAATCTAATCTTAAAAGATAATTCATCATCCTATATTAAATTATATTACAAATAATCAATATAAATATTGAAAATTCGTAATATTTACAAAATCTCGTATTAATCTTGTATAGGAATTTCTGCATGTGTTGTCCTCACTAAAATGAATGTATCTTGTGTTCCCGATATCGGATTGATGCGATTAAAGAACTGTTGAAAATATAAGAGACATACGGTTGTATATATAGAAGAAAATTTGACCAAATAAGATTAGGATCCCATTCAAAAAGTCATTGCAAGTCTGTTCGTGTTCTTATCTTCTTTTCCAAGGCTTGGACAAGTGGATCATTTGCAAGAGTTATTACTTCTTCCTTTGATGTGAGCCTTGAGATGCATGTATCATCCTCCCTTTCTTCAAAAAGATTCGACCTCAAATCTAAAACATTAAAGGGAGCAACATTAGAATAGTTTAATGATTCACATTATGCTTATCAAATAGATATGCTTTGAATCTTCGAGACTTTGTTCTTTTAATAGATTCGAGTAGAAACATTAGTCCAAAGAAGCATGTATTAATGACTCTGGTGCATGTATCATTCCCCTACTTCTTAAAAAGATTCATCATTGAATCTGAAAATAGAAGAGAAAGAGCATTAGATGTGTTGAAAGGAAAACTTGTGAAACATTTACCAGGATCAATTTGATGTGTCTTTATGTGTTTTAGTCGAGGTTTCTTCTTTGTAGGAATTGATTTCTTGTAGTCTTGAAATCCTCTTTTGCATACAAGTCTTGTAATATAATGTATAGGTTGAAATTCAACATGGCGCCGACCACTGTTGGCTTTCTATATGATTGCTTCGGATAATTTATCCATGGTTTTATTCGTGTGTGGAGAGAATGAGTGTCTAAAAACCATGTCATCTGGTTTGTTAAATTAATCCCTTAAGTATTTTAAGTGTGGTTCATGAATTAAGAATTCTAGGGAGGAGATTTATGGACTATTGAACATTTATGGTAGTGTATCGTCTACTATGTTTTGCTTACCTCGATCTTTAGACTCTCGTAAATCGTGAATCTTCATTGATATGACATAGTAATTAGGGTTTTAGGTGGTAACCCATCAGGGGGGTTATCTAACACTATTCGACAACACTTGGCGATGGAAGATGGTGTGGGCAGTTCTGTGATACATTCACTTTTTCATCATTTACATGGATTCCCTGTACACGAACTATAAAGCCTGTGGAGTTGTTCAAATCATGTTTCTTCATTAAGATGGCGTCACAACTAAGTCTTTCCTAGATGTAGCAGTTTTGTAACAAATCTAACTCTTTGGTTTCTTCGAGATTGTATGTTTTATGAGGTATGATGGAACCTTGAATTAGATTGTTTTGGTTTCATTTTCCTTTTTCTGGTGGTAATCGGTTAGGCGGATCACCTAACACTTCTCGAAAATCCTGTAAAAGAGATGAAAACACACTAGGCAAATCCTTGTTAATGTTAGAAATCTAAACAATTGATTCACTAAAGCAAACAAGGATGCAAGGCTATTAGTAAAGAAGGTTCTCTCTCAATTCTTTTGTGCTCACATATAGATTTTGAGTCACTTTTTTCTTCTCACAATTCGGTTCATTCACCTCCCATGGGTCATTATTCTCTTGGCTTTTGTAACTAGTGGCCTCTTTCTCAGATTTTTCTTTTTCTTCTTTCCCTACCTCCTTACAAATTCTCATTTGATCTTTCAGGATTTCTTTTGGTGGCATTGGCCTGAAAGTGTAAGGCTTAACGTCAAGGTTCAAAGTGTAGTTGTTTGTCTTACCATAGTAAGTAACATCATTGTCCTATTTCAATGGTCTTCCCATAAGGATGTGAGAAGCTTGCCTTGGAATCACGTCACACCAAATTTTGTCACAATACTTGCCCATTTGTAGTTTGACTAGGCATTGTTTGGTGACTTTCATCTCAGACTCTTTATTATCCATTGCGGATAATATGATTTTGGATGTTGTTGACAAGGTAGGGTTGAGTGCCTCTACCAAGTAGCTAATCACCATGTTTGCACAACTTCCATTATCGATTATTATGGAGTAAGGTTTACCGTGTATCAAACATGGGAAATGGAATAAGTTTGTTCTTTGAATATCAGCTTCTTCCGTATCTTCAATGCTTAAAGACCGACGTATAACCATACAATTAGGTCTAAAAAATTGCCCTGGTTTAAACATCCTTAAAATCACAACACTCAACAAAACATTTAAAGTAAAATAAAAATGAAAGAAAGAATATTCAACAAAGCAAGAAACCTCACAAGTTACTCCAAGAAAGTAACATAGCGAGAGGCAAGTAAGCTAATCTTGTACTCTTTAAAACTCACTTTACCATGTATTCTTCCACAGTTTGTATCATAGTTTGATTAATAACAAAGGCGATAAGAAAACCTAAAAGCTCTAAAAGGCCAAACAAGGTTTAGACTCCAAGAGAACTAGAATGCAAAGAAGGAAGAAGCATGCAAACTCTTTAATCCTACTAACACAAGAAAGATAATGTGTTAGAAAATGCAAAAGAACAATAAAAAGGAAAAACAAAAGAACCTAAAGCACTAAGAGTCAAAGAAAACAAAAAGAACCAAACCAGAAACCTAGAAAACGCTGGGTAAATTTGAGCAACGTTTTTAAGGAGGTTATCAGTGTCCAAAAACTTTTGGAAAAATTCTTGAATGTTGTTAAATGTGTGTAGAAATCACCTGTAAAATTTCAGAATAAAATACCTTCATTAGTATCCAGTAGACACTGTTGAAAGGTGAGTCCTCAAACACTCTATTTTTCGTGATCGCTTTGTTCGAAGGTGTTATAGATCTTCAAAAATTTTGAATTTTTGTGTGAATAATATTCAATATATTTAGTTTCAATATGGAAATTTAAATCATGAAATTATTCCTTTATAATTTTAACCAAATTTAACAAGATTCTAGATCGAATCTGCCAATGAAACTTGAACAATGTATTTGAAGGCTCTACTGAACTTCGATCGGAGTGAATTTCGTATTGGAGATTACTATTACGATGAATATGCGATCTGGAGAAAATCAGCCCTAAATTCTTTCGTTTGCAATTTTTTATTTTTTATTTTTCGGTCTTTTTTTTAAAAAAAGAAACTAACAAGAAAGATTTGAATCTAAATTAAAATTAAATAAAAAGAGCCAGAAACGATGAATCTTTTTGCGAACTAGCTCCGTTAGGGTACCTTGACGGTTTTGTGTGCAAGAAAAAACAAGATTGCTTGCTTCTTTCCAAGAATCAGTCCAAATCTGATACCAATTGATAGGGAGGCGGTGGAGGATTACTGAACATTTCTCTTGTTGAAGAATCAAACCTAGAAAGCTCTAGACTCGATGAAGAACAAAGGGGATGAATAGTAGAATTTGAGTCACTTATAAAGGTGAACGATAAATATGATGATGGTGAGGATGGATTTCTTGAAAATAGATGGATAAGTGTCCTATCAAAATCCTCCTAGTTGCAATGAAAATGAAAACTCGATAATATGGCTATAACCTACCCTCATAGTCACGATGAAAAGGAAAATTGGAGTGTGAAGATTAATCTCCCTCACAAGAACTTGAAAGAACTCCATGAGAAGAAGCTTCGAAGGCACCAGGCAATCAACACTTGAAAAAACAAACTCTCGTTGTATTATTAATCAAAGAAATATGTCTTACAAAGTTGAATGAAGCCTCCTTTATATAGGGGTTGAGTTCTAAAAGTCCTAAATAACTAATGAATAAAATAATAACAAACTAAACATGTCTTAACTCTAATTCCTAATAAAATAATAATAACTAAAATTAATGTTTTAACTCAACCTTAATTCCTAATAAAAATAATAAATCTAATCCTAAAAGATAATTCATCATCCTATATTAAATTATATTACACATAATCATTATAAATATTGAAAATTTGTAATATTTACAAAATCACGTATTAATCTCGTATAAGAATTTTTGCATGTTAGGTCTTCACTAAAATGAATGTATCTTGAGTTCTCGATATCGGATTGATGTGATTCAAGAACCGTTGGAAAGATAAGAGACAGAAACTTGTATATCCAGAATAAATTTTGACCAAATAAGATCAAGATCCTATTCAAAAAGTCATCGCAAGTCTTCTCTTGTTATGATCTTCTTTCCCAAGGCTTGGACGAGTGGATCATTTGGAAGAGTTATTACTTCTTCCTTTGATGTGATACTTGCGATGCATGTATCAGTGACTCACAGTGAGGTATCGTTGGTCTCAATCCATGGCTATTCGAGGTCTCATCGGAGAGGGAGGAGAAAACCAAAAGCGTGGGGGTTGCCATAGTCCGAAGATGGTAGGGAGTTGGGTTTTGCTTCGGGGAGGTTTTGTATGTCCTTTTTAGGCATAGATCTAGGTGATGAGGGTAGATCAGAGAGTTGTAAGGTTATTAGGAGTTTAACGTCGCCAGAGTTTGAGGGAGTCGAGAAGTTTCGTGGTCCTTTTATGGAGCTAAGTGTCGAATTATGTAAAAACTGAGCCCCGATCTATAATCACAACATCAAGATGAGTCAAACGATATGTTTCGGCCATTAACAGCCACAGGCAATCGTGACGGCGCGGCGGTCGGTGACGACCAAGTTGTGAATAGCGCGAGTTTGGTGAGTCTTGGTTTAGGGAGGGTTGAGAGAAATGGAAGGTTTTTAAGGATTCTTTTACAAAATGAAGCTAAAATAAAAAGTGGGTTTATATAGAAGAGGTTTAGGGGTAAATTAGCCTGCAGTCCTTCTACTCTTGTTGCGTATTTGCATTTTAGTCACCTGCTGTGACTTCTTCGTAATTATTTTAATCTTTATTGCCTAATTTTGTGATTTTACCTATTATGATTGTCAGTATATTTCATGTTGGGAAAAAAGAAAATTACACACAGGTCATTGATAATTTAACGCATTTTTACGAATTGGTCCCTACTTGCCTTTATTTTGTTTTTAAATTCGAATGTATGAGCATTGTTTGCATGATTTTCCATCTTTTTGTTAGCTTACAAAAAATAGGAAAATTTATCTTACATCCCTGAAAACTACTGTGTTTTTGCGTTTTGATCACCTGCGATAACAAAAAAAAATAATATTTTACCTTTTTTTAATTGCAACAATTTCGTTATTTATCCTTTTTACTCATGTCATGAGTGCTTGGTATATCTGCTCTCGTACCCCTGAACCTTTAGCGTGTTTTTTACACTTTAGTCACCAAATTTTTTTTATTTTGATTTTGGCACTCTGTTTTATGTCTTTTAAATTTAGTCAATATGTTGTTATGTTATTTCTCTGAAATTAACTGTTGAATTTTATATTTATTCATTTTAGCCACTGTTTGGACTCTGCTTCTTTATTTTATTTATGTTTTGGATATGATAGTTCTAATTTATACATTCTAGTTACTTTTTTATTTCTGATTTGGCTACTATTTATTTATTTTATTTTATTTCATTTTGGTCACTTATTGTTTATATTCGAATATTAAACCTTAATACAACCTTGTGACAACCTGCCTTGGGGTATGACTCGTATTATTTATGGTCTGGGTAATAATTAAATTAGCCCCTAACCCTTTTTATTCGATTAATTTATTTCCGTTATTTATAATTTTACATTTAAATTTCAGTTATTTTAGTTTATATATTTACTTTTCAGTATTTACATTTCAATCATTTAAATTCAAAATTTTAATTTTATGTAATTTGTTAATTTAAACTTTATGTTCTGATTTCTTTCATTTAATCCTTTATTTAATGTTAAAATTTTTAGTTATACATTTTTACATTATTCCTATTCAATCCTTATATATGTGTTAGTTGTTTTTTTAATTTTTGGTCTTCAACTTCAATTTCTTTAAATTAGTCCTAGAATTTTAAGTTTTAAATTAAACCTTTTGATTTAGATTTTTAATATTTTAGTCATAATCTAGATTACTTATATTCTTAATTTAGTCCTTAAATTAGGCGACTTCTTAATTTGGTTCATACTTTTGCTTGAGGTTCCACTTTAATTATTCGAATTGCAATACTGATTAAAATTAATTTAAGTTAATATTATACCCTTCACTTTAGGTTTAATTTCTTTATTCCTCTAATTTAGGGGATGATTCAATTTTAGTTCTCACATTTAGATGCCCGAGGGATCTTTCAATTATTCTATTTAATAAAGAATGATAATTGATTAGGGTCAATAAGTATAGCCTTAATCTTGGTTTCTCACTTTTTAGTCCTTGAATCGTTTTATTTAGATACTCCTTTAACATAATCCTTTTGGATAATTAGAGCATCCACTTTAGTCCATTTAATTTAGGGAATAATCTGAGTTGGCCCTCGTCTAAATGCTCAAGGGATCATATTGTTTATTTGATTCAATAACTGGTTAAAATCAAATAGGATTAATATTAGAGTCTACATTTTTAGGTTTATGCCTATAGGTTCTTTAATTATTCATAATTTGATACTTTAAGCTAGAGAAAGCCTTAATATACTCTTAGTTTAATTAGGGTTAATAAAAAAATTGTTTGATTGTATCATGGTTTAAAACCTAAGGCAATGTTCACTTATTAGGGAGTCAATAGTATATCTCTCGCGAGTATGCTAAGCACCTGAATAATGGTGATTCCCGAAATAGATCGACATCATTTTCAAGACCGCATCATGATTTCTAAAATATCGAGGCAATGTCCAGTTATCAGGCACAATAGTTGATCTTCTGTATTCATGCCAGGGTGCGAATGCTATTGGCTTTAATAAACGAATAATATTTTCAACTTTGCATCCATAATGTTTTTTTTAATTAGATAAAGTTCGAACTCAAAATTTTAAGTCTAAATATGGGGTAATTAACTAGGTACCAATTTTTGGGCTCTATGGGGGTACAAATCATTCCCCACGAGTAACTGACTACCGAACCTATTTTTTGGTTTTCGTAGACCCTAAACTTGGTATTTTAATAAAAATAAAATTTTTTATTAAAATTACCCAATTTTTATGGTCTCTCGATCGCACCTTAAAATGATTGGTGGTAACTCATCACATTTCAAAATCTTTTCAAAGAAAACCCCCTAAGTCATACTGGTTTTTTCCCAACCCGTGAGAAAAACGGTGTCGACAGCTTGGCGATTCCGCTAGGAAAATTTTGTTTTTTTCAAATAACTTCATAGTCGAGCCATGAGTTGGTTACCTTATATTTAGGATTCTGAAAATTATGAGTTCGATTTTATTTAATTTATAGTTCATTATGTTATTTCAAGAAAAAAAGATTTTCTCTCTGGTTAATGCTTACACTTCACAGGGAGCATTGGGCTTCCTCGTGTGGATTATGCAATGTTTTATATCATAGCTCTAAACTTGAGCTCAAACCCGATTTATTTAAGTAGGGGAAACGTCACACCTCATCCTCATGTGGGTCTGAAAAACTACCTCTAGAAAGAATCCTAAGTTTCGTGTCCGGATATCAGTTCTGAGGCGTACTTTTAGCAGTATGATCCCCAGAGCCGAATCTGATTTACAGGTATGTGATGGGTCAGAATCGGAGTCAACCCTAGCAGTTTGTAAAGATGTCTTGGGAACCTTTGCTAGAACCCAACCTCATGTAGAGAATTTAGTAAACCTACCCCGCTAGAGCCATTTGGAAAACGTAAGAGAACTAGAATGCATGCGGTTATGAATCTTAATTTCCTTTGTATGCTTTATTTTTTTCAGTCTCAGTATTAAGTCATATTTAATTATTTTTGCTAAGATTACATTTCTTTGAATAATCATTTTAACTAACTTGATTCTTTTTGTCTTGTTTCTACTAACTTTGTTTCCTTTTGTCTTGTCTTGTGCTTTGTTGTATTTTTGCATGAACATGACATATCCTCCAAAGGTATTGATCTCTCAAATAACTAATCTTTTAGAAGGTTCTTGAAAAACATTGCCCACAACAATGCCTTTCATTGGGTTAGATAGAATTTCAAAGATACTTTGCGTAGATCGAGTAACGTCAAGAGACATTCTACCTAATAAGGAGACAAGTTGGACATATATCTGCTGAGGTAATAAGTTGGACCTAAGAAGATTCTACGCTGAAGCCAACAGTTGTAGATCGCAAAACAGCTCAATAAATTTCTAAAAGTAGGAGATGATGTGGAAGCTTTGAAGGTTTTCAATATGCATAAGTATGATGAAAGATGACGTAATACCCAAATGCTCGTAGGAGATGGACAACTTGAAGATTGACCAGATTTTCACTTCCCAGTGTACCGAGACATTGTTGGTTTCTCAAGAATTGTTCAAGGAATAGTTACTTTTGGGATCAATTCTTTTGTTGCATTTACATTTGGCATTTTGCATTCCCATTTTTGCATCTTTGCATTAGCATCTATACATTGTAAATTGTATGAGATACATTACATCTCAATGTGCATTAATCACGGATCCTGGGAGTAACTCGAGGAGAATATTGTGACAGAAGTTTTTTAGGTAAATTGAAGTTACCCCATTCGTACATAAAAAAGGATTGAGAATTATGGACGTTATGCTACCGCCGTCTGAAGTTCAAGGCACATCATGGAGATTTGTGGGGCACCGAGGAGCAAGTTCCAAATTTTGTTTGACCCAGTGATTTTGACCTTTAACATGTAATGAGACATCCTGGTGCCAATCAGGAAAAAATTCTTACATCCACAATGAAGCCTTATTGCACTGACTTTGTCCTGTTTGAACGTGTTTTTGTTCTTTCATTGTATACTCTATAAATATTTTATTGCTTGAACTTATGTTATTTTCCAAGGTTATGAGCAACAAATCAAGTTTTAATCCTGCAATTCTTTGAATATTGAATGAATTAAAGATTCTTTACTACTTCATTGATTATATACTTTTGATAAGTGGCAAGATTAGACCTTCCATACCCCATCCAAAGCCGAAAGAATAATTACTTGGTTCCTTACCTGAAATAACATATGTTTACTACCAAAAGACCAAACCTTGACATCACTTCCCGCTGAAACAATAAAGTCATGCCCTTATCCTCCCCAGGGCACCAAAATTCGTACTTTTACCTTCCCAGACAAAGCTGATCCTATACCCTTAATACTACCTTTTCCAAGATAGATGGTTTCAGATTCACTCATTTCCCTTCCTAGACACAGAACCAACATCCATTTCTCAACCTCAGTAAAACCTGGAGGCATAAAGTACAAGATGTTATCGTGTACATGAACCATTCCCATAATATAAGCGAGATGATGTATTGTGGATCGACTCTCCAAACATAAGCTCGATAATTGGGGCATACCAGGAGTGAATGGAAGAAGAAGAAACAAAGGAAATAATTGAAATAATTCTACCATATGTTAATTACATTGTTTTCATATAAATAAGGTTAATCCTGAATACTCGTCCCCCTGGGGATACCTCTTTTACAAGGACTTTCGTGTATGAGATGAATATCTTTGTTTCATTTATCCTTTCAAAAAAGTAAAAAATATATCCCTTATTGTTCCCATTTGAGCCTATAGTATTTTTTCTTCTAATTTAACCCTAAGCAAGGATCACCCTCCATATCGGGGGACAAGGTGAAGGAAACCTGCATATAGAGGCAAGTCATGGTGAAGTAAAGTAAAATATAACAATTGGCTCAATACTCTTCAAACCAAAAGGTTGATCAAGTACGACTAGTTCGAAGATCTTGATTCAATAAGAAGATCAAGAATACGATGGCATAGCGAGATGGAGATGAACTCTAAAACCCAAAAATGGGTAGTCAAGAGGGATCCAGGAAAATGAAATGGTTATAAGCATACTCAAATCAGGAAGAGCAAGATTGAAGATTTCAGCGCTAGTTGATCTTTGGTTCGATCACCCTTAAACACTTGTTTGGGTCTATTTATCCCTTTCTTTCATAATCAAAGCCATGGCATAGTTTACATGCCTGAAAAGTTCTTCTAATCATACACGAGTTTCTAAGTTGAGAAATTATCTTCAGATTTCATTATGCCTCTCGGGGTTAATTTTATTTGAAAAAAAAATAGTTTTCCAAAATATTTAATGCATGATAGGGAAAAATAACAAAATGAGGGTTCAAGATGTAAAATTTTAAATTACGTCTTGAAACCAAAGGAGAATTTGAGTTGAAAACCTAGAAAACACAGCTCGAGTATGAAGATTGTCAACTACTACACAGAAGATGATCTTATATATCTCTTGATAAAACATTGCACGACCCAAAGGCGCTCACGAGGGATGGGAACATGTGAATACTTCGAGAAGATGAGCATAATGATTGCTTTTAACCATTAAGGAATTAAGTTTTCAACCAAAGAAGCCAACCTGGAACATATTACCTCCTTAAATTAACTTGAAACACATTACCTTCTCAAATTAACCAGAAACACATTACCTTCCCTAAATTTATTCATATATTAGCAGAATATAATACACATTTCAAACTCAAATATAAAAACAGAATACCACATAAATGCCCCCTAAACACACGCACCATACTCTGCAAGCAACATCGGTAGAACTCCTTTGCTGATGTCAATAGTTGCACTGGTTCAATCTTTTTAACCTAAAATAGTGATTAACATAGTGGGTTTTGGAATGCTCAATAATACATAACTACCAAGTGATGCTGAAAGACATGCAGATAATAGGCAAGCATAAGTTTCCTTATTAGTTTAGACATCTACAGATTCTTTTGCTGAGCTGAGGCCCCACTGATATCTCGGGTAATAAAAGATATGAAGCTTTCAGTTTAGAGTAAATGTTTGGAGGACTTGTTAAGGAGATTATAATAGGGTGTCTAGTGTGTTCCCACAAAACCAATGAAAATGTACAGATCATTTTTAAAACAGTAGCAATTTAAAACGTATATTTAAAAACCATAGTAAAACCTTTCAACTGAAGGCCAAAATGTAGTTCTCTAGAACTGTATCCATAACGAATTACCCTAGGCCCAAAGGGTGTAGATGCCAACCTAAGGGAACACCTTTGGTCCATAAGATCTTACACTAGCCGAGTAGGTGCCCACTTGAGGGGAGTACCCTAACGCCCATAAGGACTTACCCAATGCACAATAGAGGAGCCACCCTAATAGAGTCCTTTAGGGTCTATAAGGTCTTACCACTAGGCCCAGGAGCCCACCCAAGAGTCACCTTAGGTCTATAAGGAATTATTAGTCGGTGTTGAACCTATAAAAGGAATTACCAGCAATGATTGAACCTGTCAGAGTCTTCAGTCATACCAGAGTCCCAGAGTACCCCGTATAAAAATAATTTCAGTCAGTAAATAAAGATATAAAAAAATCAGAGCAGAGATAAGTGAACAGAAAAAAAAAATCAGAGATCAGAATATATATCAAAGTTTAGAGCAGAAATCAGAGGTCAGACTGTATTTCAAATAATAGAGACATACTTTTGAGATCAGAGAAATATCTGTGTGATCAGGGAACACACTAGAGGTTTCATATATTATTTGGAGGTTATTGGTATTTATCAGATAGGGAGTCATGAAACTTTTGTAAACTGATTAAATTAATAAATGAGATCCCCATAAAAGGGTTTGATAGCTGACGGATTTATCAGTTATTCAGAACGTGATTTATCAGGATCATATAGTATTTGGATATTTTTCGGAGGCACTACGTAATCAGAAAAGTATTCAAAATCCATTGCATCAGAGTTACTCATGTTTCTAGATATGATAGGAGTAATTCCATTATCCAGGAAATTAGGTGCAATTTGGGCATTAGGTTCTTAGAGAATTCTTAGTGATTTGAGCTAATAAAGGAGAAACAAAGATTTAAGGCATTTAAGATTTGTGTCGATTTATCAGAATGTCGAGTTAACTATAACTGTACAAATCCCAGCAATGATATATGTCAACGGGCAAATCGTTGCACTTCAAGGGTATTCACTCTTTAATAAAGACAACTCTTATCAATTGATCATATTTAGAATCATTACTGAATGAATCTTAGGGAGACGAACAAATATTTCAATGGTCTTTATTTCATTTCTACATTTCAGCGATATCAAGAAATTTTGACATGCTTGATTCGTGGTTCAAAACCCTTAAGGAAAAAACAATATATAAGATCATCAGTGTTTCCAGACTTATCCAAGTTATTCATTTAATTCAAGATCATTGGGGTACTTAAATTACTTAGTAATCAAGTTTATCCCAATCACTTAGGAGTTTCCAGAGTAATTCTATCATTTTAACAATTTGAATACGTATAATACTTCCATTCAGTTCAACTTTTTCATTTCGAGAAATTCATACGTGTAAGATACTTTCGATAATATAGCCTCCTAGTGTTCATTCAGGAATTAGAAATTTTAAGTTTTTTACCATCTTGACGATCATGAACGATTAACATGATTATTTTCACTTTCCGGGAAAATCTTTATCTTTTATATCATATTGGTATTTTCGTTGTTTCTTATCCAAGCATTTCCAACATTTAACCTTTAACGATATTAATTAGAATTTACGAGTCCCGATATTGATTGATTTACTAATTAAATCACTGAACTTAGATTTATTTCCGATCGGTCTATCAATTTCTTTTACGAGCCATCTGAGTCTTATACAGTGTTCCATCTTTATTCCAAATTCAATTTGAGTCCAATGATAATTAAATACACCTCACGGATCAATTATTTCCATTCTTTCATTTACAAATTATCAATGTGTGTTTCGGAAAGCATACAAAAGGTAGTAGAGAATTACCTTGATTTTTTAGCTCCACTGATCGAACATTTAAACTCCATTCGATCACTCTCGAACTTGAATTCAACGTCCAACAATTCCTCAGATATATAGCAAAAGAATTTACGTCAAAGCTGAACTTAATTGAGAAACCAACTTGAATATGAAGATAAAACATTGAAAACGGCTTACCAAGTGTGAATTTGGAAAAACCGACTTCAGATTTGTACTCAGGATATCAAAAAACATAAAATAGTATTTTTCAAAAAATTTGACGTTTTTTGTCGAAGTCAAAGTCAACGATCAACGGTCAAACCAATCAAAGTCAACGAGTCAGGTTGGGTTTGGGTCAAACAAACTGGTTCAGAGCGGGTTGGACTGATTCTATAAGGTTTCCAAGGCAGGCAGAAAAATCCCACGAGCACGCGGAGGCACGTGGTAACGACGACGGGCTCGGGTGATCGGCCGATTACTCTTATAACTTCAATTACCTAATTGCAATCAAATTATTAACCAACATCAGCCCAAAATCCATTGGAAATAAAGAAAAGGGTTGAAACATTTATATGTATCGGTAATTGGTGGAAATGACGACGTTGATGCAATCAACCAGTCAGGTTTTGAGCGAAACAGGTCAAGGAATATAGCTATGATGGTGATGAGGTCAACGATTAGCAAGGCGGTCGAATTTCAGGATAAAAAATGAGGCGACAAGGGGGGTTTCGACGTCTATTTCTTTTCTCGATTCGGAAAATTGGTGGCTGACATTGTTGAGCCAACAGACAGGGTTGGGTCGCAGGAGGATGTCAGAGCTAGTGGTGGTCCCAGAGTGCAGTAATGATGTCCAGAGCGGGGTGGATTTGGGAAATGTAGCGGCTAGGGTTCCTAAGTTGGGAATTTGGGTATAATTTGGGGTTTTGGTTCTCAATGCACGAAGGGAGTTCAATTTGGGTATATAATCCCGAGTTAAAATAAATAAAACATATATTTATTATTTTTAGTCACGGACAGTGACTTAGGCTAGTTGGTAGGGGGATGGCCGGCAATACCCTAGGGCACGGGTTCAAGCCTGGCCAGCCCCTTATCTCATATTTTTTATATTTTATTGACAATTGAGGATGGATAAATTATAAGACTAGTCCCTAAACTTTCAAATATAACTCAAAAATCTTAAAAATTATCAATATTAGTCCATCGATTAAATATAATAAAACTAGTCCCAAAATTAGGGTGTGAAAATTCTCCTCTCCTTAAAAGAATTTTTCCTCAAAATTCACTCAAGTTACATAAATACATAAGCGAAGCTTTTAGAAATTTTTCATTATCTTCAAGTAGCTTTTACAGAAGTACTAGTCCTTTACTAATCCTTAACCATCTAAATATACATTCTCGTCAAAACTCTCATTTATTCCCAATAAAAGAATATGAACAAAATTATCCTTGTGGAATCAATTCAACCTTGGTTACGAGCTTAGGTTCATAGAGAGGGAACATATCCCAATTTCATGTCTAGAGTTGGGTCAGAGTTTCTTGGATGAGTAACTCTCACATTACTCGTGAGACACTTTAAAGAATTTAGACAAACGTTACTGGTATTCCTTTATGTATAGGTCAAGCCCTAACAGATAAAAAACTTAGGTTAGCTTATTACAGAGAAGAGCTCGACTTAGGAGTTCTAGCTTAGAGGAGTACAGTTATAGTCTAGGGTCATGTACTGGCCAGATATCCTATAACAGTCGACCGAACAGTCTACCCAGAAGATTCGACTCGACCTAAGCTCTGATATCACTAAATGTAACATGCACTAATCAATGTGGGTGACCCGATCTGATCCAAGGTGTCATATTAAAGCCACCGAAGCGACCTATAGTAAAAATCCCGGAAAAAATTTAAAATTTATTTTAAAACGTGAAAAATCATAAAAAATATAATTTAAAATATAAGTTCAGAAAACCATTCATATAATACAGAAAAAACTAAAATCATACACGTTTCAAACTCAGATATAAAAACATAATACCACCTACATGCCCTTAAACACATGCACCATACTCCGCAAGCAACGCCGGTGGAACTCCTTTACTGATGTTGATCATTGCACTGGTTCAATATTTTAACCTAAAATAGTGAGTAACAGAGTGAATTTGGAAAGCTCTGTAATACAAAACTACCAAGTGATGCTGAAGGACATGCAGATAATAGGCAAGCATAATTTTCCTTATTGGTTCAGACATCTACATATTCTTATGCTGAGCTAAGTTCCCAATGATATCTCAGGTAATAAAAGACAGTAAGCTTTCAGTTCAGATTAAACGTTCAGAGGACTAGATTTAGGATATCAGAATAGGGTGTCTAGTTTGTTCCCACAAATTCAGTGAAAATGTACATATCATTTTAAAACAATAGCAATTTAAAACGTATCTTTAAAAACCATAGTAAAACCCTCCAACCGAACGCCAATATGAAGTTCCCTATAATTTCTCCCTAAGGACTTACCCTAGGCCCAAAGGGCATAGGTGCCAACCTAAGGGAGTATCTTGGGTTTAAAAGGTCTTACCATAGCCGAAGTGTAGGTGCCCACCTGAGGGGAGTGCCCACATGATAGGAGTGCCCTATGGCCCATAAGGACTTACCCAATGCACACAGCAGAGAAACCACCTTAAGAGAGTACCCTAAGGTCCATAAGGGAGTACACTAGGAGCCCAGCCAAGAGTCGCCTTAGGTCCATAATGAATTATCAGTCGGTGCAGATCATATACAAGGAACTACCAGCATTGACTGAACCTGTCAGAGTATTTAGTCAAACGAGAGTCCCAGATTACCCCGTATAAAAATAATTTCAGTCAGTAAAAAGAGATATCAGAAATCATAGCAGAGATTAGAGAACAGACCGAAAATAAGATATCAAAAAATATATCAAAGTTCATAGCAAAAATCAGAGGTCAGATTGTATTTTAGATAACAGAGACATACTTTTAAAATCAGAGAAACATCCATGTGATCAGGGAACACACTAGAGGTTCCATATATTATTCAGAGGTGAATGGCATTTATCATATAGAGAGTCATGAAAATTCTGTAAACTGATTAAATTTAGAGAGGAGATCCTCATAAAAGGGTTTGATAGCTGACGGATTCATCAGTTATTTAGAACGTGATTTATCAGGATCATATAATATTCGAATATTTTTCAGAGGCACTATGTAATCAGAAAAGTATTCAAAATCCTTTGCATCAGAGTTACTCATGTTTTCAGATATGACAGGAGTAATTCCATTATCCAGGAAATTAGATACAATTTAGGCATTAGGTTCTTAAAAAATTCTTAGTGATTTGAGCTAATAAAGGAGAAACGAAGATTTAGGGCATTTAAGATTTGTGTCGATTTATCGGAATATCGAGTTAACTACAATTGTACAAATCCCAGCAATGATACATGTCAACGGGAAAATCGTTGCAGTTCAAGGGTATTCGATCTTTAATACAGACAACTCTTGTCAATTGATAATCTTCAAGATCATCAGTGAATGGATCTTAGGGAGACGAACAAATATTCCAATGGTCTTTATTTCATTTGTACATTTCAACGATGTCAGGAAATGTCGACATGGTCGATTCGTGGTTCAAAACCCTTACGTACGGTACAATATATAAGATCGTCAGTGTTTCCAAACTTATCCAAGTTATTCTCTTAATTCAAGGTCATTGGGGTACTTAAATAACTTAGTAATCAAGTTTATCCTGGACACTTAGGAGTTTCCAAAGTAATTCTATCGTTTTAACAATTCTAATATGTACAGTACTTCCATTCAGTTCAACTTTGTCATTTCGAGAAATTCATATGTGTAAGGTACTTTCGATAATTTAGCCTCCAGGTGTTCGCTCAGGAATTATAAATTTTAATTTTTTTACCTTCTCGATGATCATGAACGATTAACATGATTATTTTCACTTTCCATGAAAATCCTCATCTTTTATATCATACCGGTATTTTTGTTTTTCTTATCCAAGCATTTCCAACATTTAACCTTTAATGAGATTAATCAGAACTTGCGAGTCCCGATATTGATTGATATACTAATTAAATCATTAAACTTAGATTTGTTTTCGATCGGTCTACCAATTTCTTTTATGAGTTGTCTGAGTCTTATACAGTGTTCCATCTTTATTCAAAATTCATTTTAAGTCCAATGATAATTAAATACACCTCACGAACCAATTATTTCCATTCATTCATTTACAAATTATCAATGTGTTCCGGGATGCATACAAAAGGTAGTAGAGTATTACCTCAATTTTTGAGCTCCACCGATCAAACATTTAAACTCCATTCATCACTCTCAAACTTGAATTCAACGTCCAATAATTCCTCGGATACATAGCAAAACGAATTTATGTTAGAAACTGAACTTAATTGAGAAACCAACTTGAATTTGAAGATAAAACACTGAAAAATGGCTTATCGAGTCAAAAAAACTAGTTTGGATTAACCTACGAATTTGGAAAAATGAACTTCAGATTCGGACTCAGGAGTCGAAAAACATAAAATATGACTTTTTTAAAAAATTGACTTTTTTTGTCAAAGTCAACAGTCAACGATCATACTGGTCAAAATCAACAATTAGACCGGTCAATGATAAACGGGACATGTTAAAGTCTACAATTTGGGTCGGGTTAACTCGGTTCGTTTCAGGTTGACACGGTTCGGGTCAAAAAAACTAGTTTGGATCGGGTCAGACCATTCCAGACTGACTAAACCGATTCTAAAAGGTTTTCAGGGCAGGCATAAGAAGCCTACGTGCACGCGTAGGCATGTGGCGACGAGCTTAGGGTGATCGGTCGATTACTCCTATAGCTTCAATTACCCAATTGTAATCAAATTATTTGCCAACATCACCCCAAAATCCATCAAAAAATTAAAGAAAAGGGTCGAAACAGTTACCCACACCAGCGATCGGTGGAGCTGACGATGTTGACATAGCCCACCAATCAGGTTTTGGCGGAACCGGCAGGGGAACACAGCTATGGTGGCAGTGAGGCGCAACGATGAGCAAGGCAACCGAATTTGGGGGGGGGGGGAAATGAAGCAGCGATGGGGGTTTTGGCATCAACTTCTTCTCTCGATTCGGCAAAACGGTGGCCGACATTGGTGAGCCAACAGAAGGGGATGGGTCACGGGAGGACGTCAAAGCTGGTGGTGGTGCCAGAGTGCGATAATGGTGGTCGGAGCAGGGTGGATTTGGGGAGTGGTGGGTAGGGTTCCCAAATTGGGAATTTAGGTTCTCGATGCACGAAGGGGGTTCAATTTGGGTATATAATCCCGGGTTAAAATAAATAAAACATATATTTATTATTTTTAATCATAAATAGTGCCCTAGGATAGTTGGTAGAGGGATGGTTGGCCATACTCTAGGTCACAAGTTCAAGCCTTGCTAACCCCCTATCTCTTATTTGTTTTTATTTTGATAACAAGAGAGGATAGGTAAATTATAAGATTGGTTCCTAAACTTCCCAATCTTTAAAATTTGACTCAGAAATCTTCAAAATTATCAATTTTAGTCCCTCAATTAAATACAATAAATCTAGCCCCTAAATTGGGGTGTGAGACTCAACTTTGATAGTGAGAATTGAAAAGCACTTAATACCCTTCGTGTTACTTTCTCAATTTTCTGCAAAATTGGATTGGCAATAGGCCTTTCCTTAAAAAATAAAAATGCTTTCAAATCAAAAAGATCTCGTTGGCTTGTTAGTTGTTTCAATTTAAAGTTAGGAGGAAGGATCGACTTGTAGCATATTCGACTTCACGTGAACACACTTAGCGGTGGTTTGCTAAGAGAAATTGAGATCGAATTCGATTTTCATTGAGGCAACCTAGTCCGAGTCGGGTTTTTCCAAATTTTTAAACTGAGTTGATGCTTGCGACGATAGTCGTAGTTAGTTGACAAATGGACTAAAATTCAAAGATTGGTTTTGGATTGTTGATTTACCATAGAGAAAAACTATTTACAGGTTGGGCCCTGTAGACTGTAACCGACATGAATTCGAAGTGAAAAATCTTATTCAATGATCGACGAAAATTGAGGCAAAGCGAAGCCTAAGGCTTCTTTTAACAAATCAATTTTTCTTCTCAACTTTTTTTTTTATTTTTTACTTAGATTAAAATCTTTATTTTACTTATTTCAATTCCTTTCAACAAATCCTCCTATTTTACTCTTAATTTTTGCCTAGATCAAGATGAAAGACTTCTACATTAGCAACTTCCTTAGTCTTTGCGGACCGACTCTTACTTTCTCTACTACTATTTCTATTTCTTTTGAGTTTAAGAAAATTTATTTGGTCAAGAAGAACCGTTGATCTTAGTGTTCTAGATCCATCTACTTGAAGACCTTTTATTTAAGCGATGGAGGTGTCCATATATCTCCCACCTCTAGATCGATACTAAAAACACTTCTGGATACCTTAAAATTTTATTTTTGTGGTTCTCCAAAACAAAGGGTGAACAACTACAATCCCTCCCCTATTAAGATCATTGGAATGGTTATGAATCCTTACATGAGTGAAGGAGATATGTCTTTAGATAAGATGCCTTTACTAGAATTTCAATCGGTGAGATGATTTGTGACTCTCCGCTCAAATAAATTAAAGATGAACCACCACAGTCACTAATGGTCTACTTCCTATGTTTGTAAAAACGAAGATACCAATAGGACTCTCACACTGATAGATCGATGCTAAGAAGATCGTAGGAATGTCTATAAATAACATTCATTCATCCATTCTACCGACAACAAAATGAGAATAGAATGCCTCAGATCTTAAAATTCTGGGTTAAATACTCGAGATAAAAAGCTCAACCTATAAAGGCTTAATATCCGCACGCCTTCAACATTAGCACAACTAAGGAAACAAGGAAATAACAAAGAGGGATCATGGTAAAATCACTTGGGTTTTCCTTCGTAGACGTCTTTCACTCTTTGCTTTATTTTGATGGAATGCCAAAGTATCTTCTCACTTTTCTTATGTTGAAAGTGAGGAATACATATATATAGACGCAAGTTCTATAAGAAAACAAAGTTAGGTACTCGCTCTATTTTCATTTTAAAAAGAAAAATTCGCTATTTAGCATGTCAATGTTAATATTTCATCTACAAAATATAATTTATCGATTTTATTCAACAAACTTCCCAAATATTCGACCTAACTTTCTCTAGAAAATTCACAATGTCAAGCTCACAATTTCTTTAGTATGCTTTACATTAGAACATTTCATTTTCTCCGATACCTTACATCTTTCTTATTTCCTTTGATTATACAATTATTTTTGTCGTCATTTTGTGCCCACCCTTGAGTTGGATTTTTCTTCTCACAATAATATTGTATTTATTGTAAAATTCAGATACATATACAGTGAATACGATCATCTTCCAACTCTTGAGGCTCACTTTGATAGGAGCTTTAATTTAACCGATGGTTTTTGATTGAGTCTAATTGATTACAATGATTTAATTGATTTTTTACGTAATAAAATAGATCATGTTGGTGAGTTATTCATTACAATTTTTTATGCTTATATATACACACACACACAGATTGTAAACGTAACCCAATTTAATTAGAATATTAAGTCAAATCGATTGAGTTAATTAAAACTTAAGTTACATATTTGATTTAAAGTAAGGAGTTGATTGATTATTTCGGTTTTATTTTTTTAATCATCGCTCTTCCCTAGGCATCTGAATATTTGATCCGCATTGCTCCAGTTATCATCATGTTTCATCAAGTTTCAATGTTGTCGGCAAACCAATTAGAGATCACATGCGGTTCTAAAAAAGAATCGTTAGCTGAAGTAGGTTGGAGAAAATTAAGGTTATTCATGGATAGATTGGGGATGTTAGAGGATACGGTTTAGAAATGTTAATTTTTTTATATAATTTAAATATTTTTACTAATTATTCTAATTGGTATGTTTTAAAATTTTATATTTTAAATTTTTAGTATAACACTTTTTTATTAATATATAGTAAGTACAATGCAATATCTGTTTAAAGACAACTCTCAACCAATTGATATTGAATGCTCATATATCTGATATTTCTGGTGCTCGAATTTGAGACCTTAAAGAATAATAATAATTCATTTATCACTAAGATTGTTGGTTTGTGCTCTTCAATATAACTTTCTTAGTTCATATTCCTTAACATAAAATCATGTACTCGTTCTTGAGGTTATCTTTGATGATATTACTAAGAAAAAAAGGTGTAGTTGAATGGAAGTGTAATTTAATGAAGCTATAAGGCAAGGGTATGCAATTGATGAGAAAAAGTAAAATGTTTCCATTCCTCCAAATGGAACATAAAAAGGTGGTACAAGATAGTGTAAGGTTAGTGTATTTTGCATTATCCTTGCTCTAATCAGAGTAAGCACGGGAGAACTTTCACGTTCCCTTTGCGTTTTGGAGGAGATAAAATAAACATCCATGTTCCATTTGGGTGTTAAAGCAAAGCATGGGATTGGGTGGTGTTAGCTTATCTGACATGAGCTACTTCAATTATAGTAAACACCAATGGAAAAGCTGGACATCAAATAGGCAACTTGTTTTACTTTTAGCTGATGCATGGCATATGTTAAAGTATATGTTTACACAATCGTATTTATAGTTCAATCAGAAATTAATTGTAAGTAAAGGTTAAAGTGACTATTTAATCAAATATTAATGATTTTTTCGTCTTAAAATGAAACGTCAGAGATTAAAATACTCTGAAAAAGAACAGAGATCAAAGTGACTATTTAATCAAACGTTAAAAATATTTTTTGACATTATGTCATTTATTTTTCAGGTAGATTAGGTTGGTTTTAGTAGGATCAATTTAGGATAAAAATGACATGCAGCTTCATGAAATAAAATACCTAATTAAAGTCAAAACCTTGATGGTTACTTTGAGGATCATTAGCACCATTCCTGGAGCTGTGCTAATGCACATACAGATGCTTTTTGTTTTTGAAAAGTTTAATGAAAAAAAAAGTTTGGTCATATTTAATATATTATATAATTAATAATTATGCTGTGATGGCGTTTCTAAGTATTATATAATTAGGATTCATTCGATTGAAAGAACACGATGCCTTTGCTTTTGTTACCCAACAACTTTTTTTTTTTTTTAAATGTGAACCGAACTTTTACTTTTCAGGTCAAGGGAACTACTTTTTATGTGGATTTTTTATAATTATCTGTATATAATCTATTGAAGATTTAATATAGATTATATATTATATATATAAAAATATATATATTAAGAGTAATTTTTAATTTAATTTATTTTACTCATAATATTAAATTTTAAGTCATGGATGTTGTTTAAATGATTTAATCCATCGTCATGTTAGATCAATTGATTGCTAATATTTTTTAGTTATAATCATTAGTATTTAATCTATTAGTCAATTAATTTAAATTGAGTGTTGTAGAGACTTATTATAAGGACGACCCTTTTAACTTAGCATGCTCCGTTGACATTAGGAATTAAATTTTAAATATTATTTGAGGGATTTGACGTCTCATCTTTAAATGATATGGTACTTGATTTCTAGATAAATTGTTTGCTTAGAAGAAAAGTAAATTAGAAAGACATAAATATCAAAATTATGTGTCGAGAATATCTAAATTAAATATTAGGATTGTTAACTAGATATTTTATTTTGTTAGTTATTAGATAGGATCAGTTTTAATTAGATAGAATCAGTTTTATTCTGTTGTTAATTTTATGCATCTTTTTATGCAAAGTTGTTACATTGTAAACTCTATTTAAGTCGGCCATATTCGGCAGAAATAAAATTGATTCATTCGGAACAAGTTTTTTTTGACTTTATGGTATCCGAGCCAAAAATGGCCAAACTCTACTATGATACCTTTGGTATCACCCTAAACATTGAATCCTTCCAAAACATATTCATCACTTCTCATAAGTTGAATGGAAATAATTTCTTACAGTGGTCATAATCTGTGAAACTGTTTATTCGTGGCCGTGGAAAATTCGGCTATCTCTCAGGTACCACTACGAAACCTGCCGAAGAAGATGAAGAATCTGAAAGATGGGAGGCAGAAAACTCGATGATTATGTCTTGGCTCATAAATTCCATGGATCCGAGTGTAGGGAGAACTTATCTCTTCTTACCTACTGCTCATGACATTTGGAATGCTGTGAACGAGACATATTCTGATCTCGGGAACGTAGGACAATGGTTTAAGCTAAAAACTCAGTTATGGATGCTAAAACAAGGAGAAAAAACTGTCACTCAATACTACACCGACCTCAAGACCTTGTGGCAAGAGGTTGACATGTTCAGCGACTACGAATGGAGTTGTGCTAAGGACAGGGCTCTATTCCAGAAGATGGTGGAAAAAGAACGCGTCTTCGAATTCCTAGTTGGCCTTAACAAGGAATTGGATGAAGTAAGAGGGCGCATTATTGGTCGTGAACCACTACCAAGCACAAGAGAAGTCTTCTCCGAAGTCAAACAAGAGGAGAGGCGGCGGACAGTCATGCTTGGAGGCCACTCACCAAATCCCCCCGAGTCTTCTACCTTGTTCTCGGGTCAGCCACCACGTCGCAACGATCGTCGGAACGACAGAGATCAGCCAATCTGCGAGCACTGCAACAAGTCGGTACACACTAAAGCCAAGTGTTAGAAGCTGCACGGGAAGCCAACCGAGAATTTTTTAGCCAATCAGAATTCTCGTAATGCAAAGGGATTCCATACCTCATCTGAAGAAGCTTCTGAATAGCCGAAACCTGCCTCAGAACCGTCTGCCTTCAGCAAAGAACAGCTAGAGCAATTGTATCAACTAATGAGTTCTCATTCCATATCCAACACTCCTAACCCATCATCTTATATTACCTCTTCATCATTAGCCCAGAAAGGTACATATCCTACAGCTTTCATAGCCGGTTCTAAATCAAACCCTTGGATCATAGATTCAGGGGAAACAGATCACATGACTGGTAGTTCCTCCATATTTTCATCTTATTTTCCTTTATCTGGTAATCTGAAAGTAAAAATTACTGATGGTTCCCTAACCTTTTTAGCTGGAAAAGGCTCTATCATTATTTCTCCATCTCTCACATTACTAAATGTCATACATGTCCCAAAGCTCTCTTGCAATCTCATCTCTGTTAATCGTATTATTCATGATTGCAAATGCATTGCTATAATAACATTTACTGGATTTGAATTTCAGGACCCTTGTTCGGGGAAGATGATTGGCAATGCTAAGGAGGTTGATGGAATCTATCACTTGGTCATGGAAAATCCTTCAGATAAACAAGTTCAGAAACCAAGATGCTTCACTACCTTGTCTTGTGAGAATGAAATAATGTTATGGCATTATAGGTTAGGCCATCCTAGTTTTAATTACTTGAAATATTTGTTTCCAAATCTTTTTAAAAAAAAGGACGGTTTTTCTTTTCAGTGTGAAGTTTGTGAATTGGCAAAACATCATAGATCTGTTTATCCATCTTTAAAGTATATGTCATCAAAACCTTTTTCTCTTGTGCATAGTGATATTTGGGGCCCTTCACGAGTAAAAACAGCCTCAGGATCTAGATGGTTCATCACATTCATTGATGATCAAACTAGAGTCACGTGGATTTATTTACTAAAAGAAAAATCCGAGGCAGCAAGTGTTTTCAAAAATTTTCACTCACTGATCAATACTCAGTTTCAAGCAAATATTCAAGTTCTTAGAATCGATGATGGCCAAGAATATTTTAATGCAATCTTAGGTATTTTTTGAAACAGAAAGAAATTATTCATCACAGTTCTTGCGTTGATACTCCCCAACAAAATGGAGTTACTGAAAGAAAAAATAGGCATTTATTAGAGGTGGTTAGGGCTTTACTGTTTGCTATGAATGTTCCTAATCGTTTTTGGAATGAAGCACTCTTAACAGTGTCTTATTTGATAAATCAAATGCCTACAAGAGTTCTTAATTATATCACTCCTTTGCAAGCTCTAAAGAATATGTTTCCTGAAAATAGATCTTTCACTGATTTAACACCTAAAATTTTTGGTTGCATTGCTTTTGTTCATATACACGGTCAAAATAGAGGAAAACTTGATCCCCGAGCACATAAATGCATATTTCTAGGTTTTTCACCAACACAAAAAGGGTATAAATGCTTTGATCCTAAATCTGGGAAGTATTATTTGAGTATGGATTTAATTTTTTTTGAAAAACAACCTTTTTTTTACAAAAACTCTCTTCAGGGGGAGAATGACTCTGAAATGAGTTTTTGGGAACAAACATCCTTGCCAAAATTGGTTGTAAATAGCTCAGTGGAACCAATTCATATTCCTGTAACTAATCCTAGGATTTCACAACCTATAAATTCACAACCTCGTGAGACTCAGGTAGAAATCGACTTGGAACCACCTACTAAACTTCGTGTTTATTCTATAAGGATGACTCGATCAAGTAATGTTCCACCGGCCTCCAAGGTATGCCAACCATCGGACTCGACTATGGTCCAAGGTACGACTTCTCTTTCTCATATTTCTTCTCCAAATTTAGAGCCTTCTACAGAATTCTTTGAACCCATAGCCTTGCACAAAGGTGTCAGATTATGTACCACAAAACATCCAATATCCAATTTCGTGTCTTATCAGAAACTCTCTCCAGATTTCAAAGATTTTTCCACCAGGATTATGGATGATGAACTACCTAAGTCGATACATGAAGCTCTAGAGGTTCCGAGATGGAGATAGGCAATTTTTGAGGAGTTAAAGGCCCTGAAGAAGAATGACATGTGGGATCTAACTCCTTTACCTGAGGAGAAACGATCTATAGGCACCAAGCGGGTGTTCACCATCAAATACCATGCAGATGGCTCGGTTGAGAGATACAAAGCAAGACTCGTAGCACGAGGCTTCACACAGATATACGGCCTTGACAATGAGAAAACCTTCGCTCTTGTGGCCAAACTAAACACCGTACGTGTCCTACTCTCACTAGCCGCCAATCTGGATTGGACTCTCAGACAGTTTGATGTGAAGAATGTGTTCCTAAATTGTGAGCTAGAAGAAGAGGTGTTTATGGAAGTTCCTCCAGGCTTTGATGAATTGAAGAAGGATGGCAGGGTCTGCAAGCTAAAAAAATCCATTTATGGATTGAAACAATATCCGGGAGTCTGGTTCGAGAGATTCACGAGAGCTGTGAAACAATATGGTTACACTCAGGCCCAGTCCGATCATACTATGTTCTACAAACACAATAATGGTAAAATTACTATTTTAATTGTGTATGTAGATGACATTGTTATGACAGGATATGACACAGTAGAGTTGGAGTCGCTGAAGAACTTCTTATCCAACCAGTTTGAAGTCAAGGATCTAGGATAACTCAAATATTTCCTTGGAATAGAGGTGGCTAGATCCTCAAAAGGTATAATTATCTCGCAAATGAAATATGTCCTCGATATCTTGAAAGAGACTGGATTACTCGGATGTAAACCAGTGGCAACTCCTATTGATCCGAATCAAAAACTCGAAAAAGAAGATGGTGCTGAGCTTGTGGACAAGAATCGATATCAGAAGCTGGTAGGGAAACTGATTTATTTGGCTCATACGAGACCAGATATTGCATTTTTTGTGAGCTTGGTTAGTCAGTTTATGCATTGTCCCTAAGAAAAACACTTCAAGGCTGTTTACCGGATTCTTCATTACTTGAAAGGGAGTCCGGGTAAAGGAATCATGTTTTCGAAGAATGGAAGCCGAAGAGTGGAGATCTTCATTGATGCTAATTGGGGCAGAAGTTCTACAGACAGAAGATCTACCACCGGTTATTGCTTCTTTGTCTGGGGCAACTTAGTAACTACGAGAAGCAAGAAGCAACCAGTTATCTCTAGAAGCAGTGCGGAGGCCGAGTTCAGAGCCATGACGCAAGGAGTATGTGAGCTGTTATGGCTTAGGAGAATCTTGGAGGAGCTGAAGGTTGAAGGAGATAAACCGATGAAGTTGTATTGCGACAACAAATTGGCAATCAGTATTGCTCAGAATCCTGTACAGCATGACAGGACCAAACATGTCGAAATAGATCGATATTTCATCAAGGAGAGGCTGGAAAATGGCGATATATGCATACCGTTTGTTCCATCATCAGAGCAGCTCGCTGATGTTCTCACCAAGGGACTGTTTACTACGATGTTCGAAGGATTTCTGTCCAAGATGGGAATGATCGATATCTATTCTCCAGCTTGAGGGGGTGTCGAGAATATCTAAATTAAATATTAGGATTGTTAACTAGATATTTTATTCTGTTAGTTATTAGATATGATCAGTTTTAATTAGATAGAATCGGTTTTATTCTGTTGCTAATTTTATGCATCTTTTTATGTAAAGTTGTTACATTCTAAACTCTATTTAAGTCAACCATATTCGGCATAAATAAAATAGATTCATTCGGAACAAGTTTTTTTCGACTTTATTATGCATAAACTTTGATGATTTATATGATAAATTACATAAATTTTGGGTACAATAGAAAGTATTTCTAAGCTTTTTATGTTAGGGGATATAAATATCAATCCATAGAATAAGAATCCTCTACTAGAGAGTATGAGTACTGAACCATAGAGTATGGATACTAAAGTATCAATACTATAATAAAACAAAAAAGTCATAATAAGGCTTGAGAATTCACTCTAAAATATCCTAGATATTTGTTTTGAAGTCCTACATGAAGGATAGAAACTTATGGGATCATTAAGACATCATTTAGCATCATTTTAGTATCTTTTAGAGTCAAATCATCAAAAAGACTATCAAAGTAAATTTTACACTCAAAACACCCAACATACATTATATCAAAATGTAAAGTATAGAATTTATGAATTACAAGAAGTATTTTTTAGTATAAAGTATATTACTTCATAAAAAATTAGGCTTCTTTGATTAGCTTCCTTGAATTTAATCTTACCCCTTGCCCTAGATAACTCACCAGCATCTTTCACTAATCAACTAAGTATAGAATGAATTTATAAATCAACAAAAACATTAAGGGGTGTAATGCTACAAATTTAGAATATATAAACATCATGAAAATGGTCTAGAGAAGCTCTTCAAAGTTTAAAATCAAGTATCTTCACACAATCTTTTGGTGAAGATAATGAGTTTTTCTTAAATCTTATGGAGTATAGATGATGATTCTCACATTCTTTAATCTCGGATGATTGATTTGAAATTCTCTCTTGTAGTGTTTAAACTCTAGGGTTAATAGAGAATGATTACATAAGAAAAAGAAGTGAGAAAAATGACATGTTTTCCCACATCCAGACAAGTAAATTGAGCAGAAATTCAATCATGATTTCTTTCTTCTTCTTCTTCTTCTTCTTTTTACTAATTTAGGTTGAATATAAGATAATATTTATTCAAATATATTCAATTATTTGATATTGAACATTCAAACATCCCTGACATACATGGTGCTAAAACTCGAAACCTCAAGGAATAGCAATAATTTCTTAACCATAGAAGTCGTTTGATTTGTGCTCACCCATGATTTTCATAAATAGGTAATGCATATTTTAGTTCTTCCTCTTTCATCCTCAATTAAAAAATTCTTTTCAACTAATTAAATTCAATTCTCATTCAATTAAGTTCATATTTTGTACAACAAATCTAAACACACTTATCAATTTATCTATCCATTATCGAGGTTAATGTTCAAATGTTCACTTATAATTTAGAGAGTTACATTATATACATTTGTTTAACATGTACATATATTATTTATTTCATATTAATTTCACTTTAATTTATTTTTGGCTTGCAAAATTTTTAGTAGTTAGGGAGATAAATTATTTTACAAGTAGTAACAAATAGGATGGGCACGGGCGAGACGGGGCAATTTTTTGTCTGCCCCAACCCCAACCCAAAAATATATTTCCTAAACCTGATCCCTCCTTGTTACGATAAATTTTAGGTTTTCTTCGATTCCGACCCTATTTCAAATTTTAGATTAAAATCTCAATCCCAACCCGATCGAATATATTAATATTTTAAAATAATTAAGATGATATATTTTATAATAATATATTTATAATTATTTATTGTATTTTAAAATATTAAAATAATATATTTTAATAATATAAAAAATAAAAATCCCAGTGATTTTAAATAATAATTATATTGTATCAAGTCGGAATGATTTTTTACCTTAAATTCGGTTTCGCCATCTCTTGTCCCAAAATTGTATACCATATAACCCGTCTCGTCTCGATACCTGAAATTTAAAAAAATCACTATAAGATCAAGTCGGGTTGAGACTCGTCGAGTTGGGATATTTTTACTATCCTTATAACAAATAGAATATATGATGCTAATCAATATTAAATTAGTATTATTTTTAATCCATTGCCTATATTACCCCTTGAAGGGCTTGAAATAACAACGCCATCCCTGAGATTCCTTTTGGTTTTAAGCAACTGTCACATGTCAGAACAACTCCGCAAAACTTAAACGGTTAATTCTGGTACAGGCGGTGAAACTGAGGCAAATGAATTCTTTTACTATTGCAAGCTTATAATTTGTAGAACGAGGCGTTAAAAACACGAACCCCGATTAGTAAAAAAAAATCAATTAAAATATTTAATACAACAAAAATTAAAGTTAAAAATTTTAAAAATCAATTCAAACATGTACCATAGTCAATCGTTTTGACAATTTAATTAAGAGTATTAATCAATATAAAAATGTTATATAAAATTATTACTCTTTTTGTCACATTAAATTTGTTTCTTAGTTGATTTTTTTATCAATTTTTTAACTTTAATTTTTTATTATTTAAAACTTTTTATTTATAAAAATATGAAAAATATCTTTTAACATTTTCTAATGAAGTACTTTTTAAATATATATTTGATAAAATTTAAATTTTAAAAATATTTAAAATAATCGTTTTCAAAGTTTAAAATATTTAATTTTAAAAATAATAAGAAATAAATTTTGTGAGAGGGGGACTGTGACCCCCCTAGACCCGGCCTATGCGTTTCGACTAAGTCTAGTGGATCACATTATAATTATTAAAGACATTTTTCCGAAACCGTTATTCCATTAATATAAAATCACATTATAAATAACATGAAATTATAAACAAATTATATTATCAAAATCCAACTCGTAAATATAGTACCAATAAGTAATAAATTAATTTAAAACATGTCTTCAAATTCAAAATCACAATAAACCGAACAGTAATAGCAAAAGAGTCATCATTATAAAATCCGATATTTTAAAATAAGGTCCATGTCACCAAAATAAAGTCAACTTGCAAAATAAAAACATTACAATCTGATTTACTTCAAGAGATATGTTGATCCTCCAAGTGCTCGAACCGAGGTATCTAACCAACAGTATCTGAAACGGGGAAAACATTTTCGAAAGGTGAGCTAGGCTCAGTGTGTCCCAACATTTCCATAAAATCACAATAGGTACAAATCATAGTCCAGTAAATCTCACAAATTCATAAAAGAGTTTAACTTTTGAAAATCATAGTTTAAACCCTTTTCTGGTACACCATCAGTAGTTCCCAAAATTATTTTCCATATAGCTTACTTTATGCACATAGCAAAAAGAAAGCCGACTTAGGGATAGGCTATGAAGCTTGTATCCTTAAGCCCAAGTCAATAAGTCCATATAGCTTACCCTAAGCACACAGCAAAGGAAAGCTGACCTAATAAAACATCTTGGGGCCCTCAAGAGTCACATTAGGCCCATTTAGCTTGATCAGAGCTATTCCATCGAAATTCAATTCCAAAATTCAATTGCACCATGACATAAATTCCATCAATTCAAAAACATGGTAATCATATACCATTTTAAAACAAAAATTAGATAGCAGCCATATTCCATAAATTGTCACATTAAATTGGTGCATCCATAAAACAATAACTAATGAATTCGGTGTACCACATATTAAAACCAATAAAACAGTTTAGTAATAAGTAGGGAACACACCTCGACAATAGGTTCAAATAGCAAATCTACTGATTGCTGGTTTCACCACGCTCTGCTACAGTTTTCGAACAGGTGAATACTGACACACGTGGTTTAACTGATCTAGAAGAGCTGGGTCGAGCTGTCGAACGATCCGGAGAGTCTCTTGTACCTTCAAACAATAATAATTTATCAATCTCAAATCCTATGTAATTGTTCAAAGCTAAACTTCTTAAGTATATAAGCATTTTTCGGGTTTGACTATAAATTTGGGGTATTTCGAGTCTGAATTTGGCCAAACGGATTGCGGAATCGGAATCAGGACGTCGAAAAACATAAAGTATGAATTTCCGAAAATTCAAATTCTTGGTCAAAGTCAAAGTCAACCAGTTTGACCGTCGATTTGGAGGCTTTCGGGTTCGAATTTGACAAAACGGACCACGGAAACGGATTCGGCACGTCGAAAAATATAAGGATTGGTATACTCGAAAAAGATTAACGATCGTTTAATAGCCGGTCAAAGCCGGTCAAAGGAGGTCAACAAACTGTTGAACATTTTACACAAATAGCACCCTTTTTAAAATAATTACCAAAATAGCACCCATTTCGAATTAATTACCAGAATAGCACCAAAACCAAATTTATTTACCAGAATAACACTAAAATTGAATTATTTACCATAATAGCACCGGTCAACGGTCAACGATCGGGTCGGGTCAACGGGTCAGGTCGTGACAGGTCAAACCCTTAAGAAAACCGGTTGAACCGGTCACTCACTCGCCCTACGGCGGCGCGTGTGGTGCGTGAGGTGTCCTTCGGGGCTCTAAAAATTACGGAAAAATTTCTAAAAATTATTTTGAGTGTTTTCGAGATACTTACAAAGCTCGGTTCAAATTTTTGAACGGCGGAGAGCTCGAATTCATTAAATCGGGAAGTTTGACCGGTTCACCTCCCCACGCGCCGCCGCCGCCGGAGAAAAAGGAGAACACCGGTGAACTCGGAACGGCACAAGGAACACGATGGTGCGGGAGGTGTCGTAAACGGGGGCAACGATCAGCGGTGAATTTAAGATTTTCTCGGCGATAGAGCTAACAAAAACGTCGCTACTTTGACTGTAAATTCCCGACGTTTGGCCGCGTTTCGCTTCAATTAATTTGAAGAGTTTGTTCCTCGCTCGATGATGAACACAACGGTGGTTTCAAAACAACGATTGGAATTCGAACGGCGTCGGGATCGAGTTTGGAAGTTGTGTGCTTGAGGAAGAATTTGTGAATTTGATTTCTGTTTTTCAAAACAGAAATCACGCATAAATAACAAATGTCTGTCGACACTCCAAGGATAAATTCAGGGCTTGGTCCCTGAATTTCTTTAACTCTAAAACAAGCTCCCAGTTTTAAAATCTTTCAATTTAGTCCCAATTTTCGCCAATTTTCACAATTAAACCCTCCTATTTCAATTAAATATTATTTTGAAAATCAGGTTGTTACAATTCTCCCCCTCTATAAGAAATTTCGTCCTCGAAATTTACCTTATGAAAATAGATGAGGAAATTGAGCCTCCATTGACTCCAATGTCTCCCAAGTAGCTTCTAAGGGGCCTCGATTACTCCACTGAACCTTGACCATTGGAATACGTCTATTCCGAAGAACTTGTTCATCTCTCTCTAAGATCTGAATGGGCTCCTCCTCATATGACAAATCAGTTCTCAGCTCTACATCCTCAACCTGAATGATGTGATCTGGATCTGGACGGTATCTCCTCAACATTGATACATGAAAGACATCATGAATACGACTTAGCTTAGAAGGCAACTCAAGCTGATATGCAACAGGTCCTACCCTCTTCAAGATACGAAATGGTCCAATAAATCTTGGACTCAATTTACCCTTACGCCCGAATCTCAATACTTTCTTCCAGGGTGAAACTTTCAAAAAGACCTGATCTCCAACCTCAAACTGTATATCCTTCCTCCTTTGATCTGCATAAGATTTCTGCCTATCAAATGCCTCTTTCAGACGGTCACGGATTAATCTGACTGTGTCCTCCGTCTCTCGCACTAATTCAGGTCCCAACGTTTTCCTATCACGCAACTCAGTCCAACATATCAGAGTGTGACATTTACGCACATAGAGTGCTTCATAGGGTGCCATACGAATGCTGTTCTGATAACTGTTATTGTAAGCAAATTCAGCCAACGGCAAAAAGTTCTCCCAACTACCATGAAAATCAATTACGCAACCCCGCAACATATCCTCCAGAATTTGAATTACTCTCTCAGATTGACCATCAGTTTGTGGATGAAAGGATGTACTATAATCCAATCTTGTTCCCAAAGTCGTATGTAACGCCTTCCAAAATCTCGAAGTAAATCTCGGATCTCGATCAGAAATAATAGACAATGGAACACCATGCAATCTGACAATCTCTGAAATATACAATCTTGCCAGCTTGTCCAAAGTATAATTTACTCGCACAGGAATGAAGTGAGCTGACTTTGTAAGTCTGTCAACAATCACCCAAACTGAATCTTTTTTCGAATGAGTCATAGGCAAGCCAGTAACAAAATCCATAGTAATACGCTCCCATTTCCATTCAGGAATCTTGATAGGCTGTAACAAACCTGATGGATGTTGATGTTCTGCCTTAACTTGTTGACAAGTCAAACACCTAGCCATAAAATCATATATGTCTTTCTTCATCCCAATCCAATGATACCTCTTTCTCAAATTCCGGTACATCTTATCTCCTCCGGGGTGCATAGCATATGGACTACTATGAGCCTCTGTAAGGATAGTCTGCCTCAACTCAGCATCATCAGGCACACAATATCTACCTTTAAAGCATAAAACTTCATCCTGATCAATTGCGTAATCTGAGTTTGTCCCCTGCTCTACTTGCTCAAATATGGAAAGCAAGGAGCTATCAAGGGGCTGCTTAGCCTTGATCTCATCAACCAAGGTCGGCTTAACTTGCAATTCTGCTAACAAAGTGTCATCGTCATATAAATTCATCTTGGCCATTAAAGACCTCAACTCCGATACCGTCTTTTGACTCAAAGCATCTGCTACAATGTTAGCTTTACCAGGGTGATAATCAATCACGCAATCATAATCCTTTAGAAGCTCTAACCAGCGACGTTGTCTCAAATTAAGCTCATTCTGGGTCAGAAGATACTTTAAGCTCTTATGATCCGTGAAAATGTAACACTTCTCTCCATAAAGATAGTGTCTCCAAATCTTCAAGGCAAAAATTACTGCTGCCAACTCCAAATCGTGAGTAGGATAGTTACACTCATGCGGTCGCAGCTGACGGGATGCATAAGCCACCACCTTACTTTCCTGCATTAAAACACAACCAAGTCCTGAATGTGAAGCATCACTATACACTGTAAAATCCTTCCCGGACTCTGGTTGAATCAACACCGGTGCTTGAGTCAAAACCGCCTTTAATTTCTCAAAGCTCTCCTGTTGTGCCTCGCCCCAGTCAAACGGCATATTCTTCCTTAACAACTTTGTCAAAGGAGAAGCAATGATCGAGAAGCCCTCAACAAAACTTAGATAATAACCAGCCAAGCCCAAGAAATTGCGGATCTCAGATACGTTCTTAGGTCGTTTCCAATTCATAATAGCCTCTATCTTGCTGGGATCGACCTGAACACCTCGCGCAGAAATAATATGCCCCAGAAACGACACTTCTTGAAGCCAAAACTCACACTTGCTTAGTTTGGCATATAGACGATGCTCTCTCAAAGTCCGCAGAATGATCTTCAAATGCTCGTTATGCTCTGCCTCAGTACGAGAATAGATCAAAATATCGCCAATGAAGACCACCACAAATTGATCCAAATATGGTCGGAACACCCGATTCATCAAATCCATAAAAGATGCAGGAGCGTTCGTCAAACCAAAAGGCATCACTAAAAATTCATAATGACCATATCTAGTGCGAATGGCCGTTTTTGCAACATCAGATCCTTTAACTTTCAATTGATAATACCCCGAACGAAGATCAATCTTAGAGAATGCAGTAGCTCCTCGCAATTGATCAAATAAGTCATCAATCCTGGGTAGTGGGTATTTATTCTTGACCGTCATCTTGTTCAATTTCCGATAGTCAATACATAATCTTAGCGACCCATCCTTCTTTTTCACGAATAGAACTGGAGCTCCCCATGGTGAAGTACTATGTCGGATAAATCCTCGATCGAATAATTCTTGCAATTGGACTTTCAACTCCTTAAGTTCCTTTGGAGCCATACGATAAGGTGCCATAGAAATAGGTGAAGATCCCGGATAAGTCTCAATCTCGAACTCTACCTCTCTATCAGGAGGTAACCCAGGCAACTCCTCCGAAAAAACATCAGGAAACTCGCTAACTGTATGAATCTCCTCGATCGTGGACAATGCACCTTTGGTGTTCAAAATACAAGCAATGAAGGTCTCATATCCCTTTCGGATCATACGATCAATTTCCATCGCTGAAACTATATTGGAGAGATAGCCACGCCGTTCACCAATTAACACAACAGTCCGACCATCTGAAGTCTTCAGAGTATCCCGCTTGTATTCGCAATCCAGCTTTACCTTGTGTTTATTCAACCAATCCATTCCAAGAATTAGATCGAACTCCTCTAAAGGAAGCTCCATAAGATCAGCGAGAAAAATTTCTCCCTGAACCTCGAGAGGACAACGCCGGAATACTTTATTCACTAATACCGCTTGCCTTACTAGACTTGTAACTGTAACAGTATTTTCAGTGTTCTCGATCGGAATCTGAAGGTTTCGAGATACTGAGCTCGATACATAGGAGTGAGTGGAGCCATTGTCCAATAATGCAAAGTATGGAGTAGAATAAATAGTAAATGTACCCGCAATAACCTTAGGCTCATCTCTGTCATCACGACGTCTAGTGGCATAAACCAAAGCTGGCAATCTAGCCTCAGAAGCTGTTGGCCCTCTATTTTGCTGAGGTCGGGCTCTACTGTCTGTCCTGGACGCTGATCCTCGAGTCTTTCCTTGACTACGATCTCTAATTGGGGTCTGTACTGTAGTCTGCGAACGCACAGGAGTTTAGGTAGCGGTCTGCTCAAACGAAGCTAGCTGAGGAAAATCCCTCCGATAATGACCACTAGATCCACACTGATAGCAAAGACCCATCTTCTTACGACACTCTCCTGTATGTTGTTTACCACAATACTCACAAAGGGGCCCATTATAATATGAAGAAGAACCGCCTCGACTGACAGCTAAAAGTGAGGATGCTGCAGGCCTGAAACGTGTATTGCTTCTCTGAGGGGCCAAAGTACGAGTCCTCTTCCCGGACTGTGCTGATGACTCAACAGGGCCTGAAAATTTATTAGATCGTTCTTGATCAACACACTCTCTACCAGAAGATAAAACCTTCACCTCTTCCGTATCTTTAGCTTTGCCCACCAGCACATCAAATATACCATCCTGATGGGTTACAACTTGCCTACGCAGCTCGTATCTGAGTCCAAGGGCAAATTTACGACATCGATCTCTCACCGTAGGTACCATACTGAATCCATACTTCAGCAACTTCAGGAACTCGATCTCATATTCAGAAACAGTCATGTCTCCCTGAACCAGGTCTTGAAACTGTTGTCGTCTCTGAGCTAAGTAGCGCTCTCCCAGAAAACGGCTCCGAAAGCGATCCTTAAAGAAATTCCAGGTCAAACGATCGGTAGGAACACTACTGGTCACTGACTCCCACCAAGTGTAGGCATTACCATCTAACATCGCCACAGCACCCTGATATCTCTTAGTTGAGTCCAAACCCAACTGATTCATGCGTCTCTCTATATCCTGGAGCCAATCTTCAGCTTCAGAAGGAGCTCCACCAATCTATCCCCCAAAAGTTCTAACTCCATTGGCAATCAACGTCTGTGAAATAGGAACCTCAGATACAACACCAGTAGCTCTGACTGCTCCCTGTATTAATTGCAGAAACTGTCTACTAAAATTCTCATCCAATGTAACTCCGGTAGACTCGGGCTCAATATCCGTCGCTCCTATGTTCGGTGTAGTCATACCAATACCAGTGGCAGGAGGCAGATCCGTTGGGGTCGTAGGAGCATGATCACCTATCGGAGGTAGGGGATCTACCCGTATCTCATCGATCGGATCTGCGAATCTAGCCACTCGACCTCGTCCACGGCTAGTTCGACGACCACGTCTAGCACTCATTTTGATGGATCTCAAGTTTACTACAGAAGATAAAACTTAGGGCTAGATAAACACTTGGAGTCTCAAACACAGTTAAAAATCTTAATAATTTTATGACATGGCCTTTGTAACTTGTTTTGTAAAATATTTCAAAATCGTATTTTCAATGTGGACTCATACACAGTCCGAGGGTTAAAAACCAAAAGCTCTGATACCAATAAATGTAACCCCCTAGACCCGGCCTATGCATTTCGACTAAGTCTAGTGGATCACATTATGATTATTAAAGACATTTTTTCGAAACCGTTATTCCATCAATATAAAATCACATTATAAATAACATGAAATTATAAACAAATTATACTATCAAAATCCAACTCGTAAATATAGTACCAATAAGTAATAAATTAATTTAAAACATGTCTTCAAATTCAAAATCACAATAAACCGAACAGTAATAGCAAAAGAGTCATCATTATAAAATCCGATATTTTAAAATAAGGTCCATGTCACCAAAATAAAGTCAACTTGCAAAATAAAAACATTACAATATGATTTACTTCAAGAGATATGTTGATCCTCCAAGTGCTCGAACCGAGGTATCTAACCAACAGTATCTGAAAGGGGGAAAATATTTTCGAAAGGTGAGCTAGGCTCAGTGTGTCCCAATATTTCCATAAAATCACAATAGGTACAAATCATAGTCCAGTAAATCTCACAAATTCATAAAAGAGTTTAACTTTTGAAAATCATAGTTTAAACCCTTTTCTGGTACACCATCAGTAGTTCCTAAAATTATTTTCCATATAGCTTACTTTATGCACATAGCAAAAAGAAAGTCGACTTAAGGATAGGCTATGAAGCTTGTATCTTTAAGCCCAAGTCAATAAGTCCATATAGCTTACCCTAAGCACACAGCAAAGGAAAGCCGACCTAATGAAACATCTTGGGGCCCTCAAGAGTCATATTAGGCCCATTTAGCTTGATCAGAGCTATTCCATCGAAATTCAATTCCAAAATTCAATTGCACCGTGACATAAATTCCATCAATCCAAAAACATGGTAATCATATACCATTTCAAAACAAAAATTAGATAGCAGCCATATTCCATAAATTGTCACATTAAATTGGTGCATCCATAAAACAATAACTAATGAATTCAGTGTATCACATATTAAAACCAATAAAACAGTTCAGTAATAAGTAGGGAACACACCTCGACAATAGGTTCAAATAGCAAATCTACTGATTGCTAGTTTCACCACGCTTTGATACAGTTTTCGAACGGGTGAATACTGACACACGTGGTTTAACTGATCTAGAAAAGCTGGGTCGAGCTGTCGAACGATCCGGAGAGTCTCTTGTACCTTCAAACAATAATAATTTATCAGTCTCAAATCCTATTTAATTGTTCAAAGCTAAACTTCTTAAGTATATAAGCATTTTTTGGGTTTGACTATCAATTTGGGGTATTTCGAGTATGAATCTGGCCAAACGGATTGCGGAATCAGAATCAGGACGTCGAAAAACATAAAGTATAACTTTCCAAAAATTCAGATTCTTGGTCAAAGTCAAAGTCAACCACTTTGACCGTCGATTTGGAGGCCTTCGGGTTCGAATTTGACAAAACGGACCACGGAAACGGATTCGGCACGTTAAAAACTATCAGGATAGGTATACTCGAAAAAGATTAACGATCGTTTAATAGCCGGTCAAAGCCAGTCAAAGGAGGTCAACAAACTGTTGAACATTTTACACAAATAGCATCCTTTCTAAAATAATTACCAAAATAGCACCCATTTCGAATTAATTACCAGAATAGCACCAAAACTGAATTATTTACCAGAATAGCACCAAAACCGAATTATTTACCAGAATATCACCTGTCAACGGTCAACGATCGGGTCGGGTCAACGGGTCGGGTCGGGTCAACGGGTCAGGTTGTGACCGGTCAAACCCTTAAGAAAACCGATTGAACCGGTCACTCACTCGCCCTACGGCGGCGCGTGTGGCGCGTGAGGTGTCATCCGGGGCTCTAAAAATTACGGAAAATTTTCTAAAAATTATTGAGCGTTTTCAAGATACTTACAAAGCTCGGTTCAAATTTTTGAACGGCGGAGAGCTCGAATTCATCAAATCGGGAAGTTTGACCGGTTCACCTCCCCACGCGTCGCCGCCGCCAGAGAAAAAGGAGAACACCAGTGGACTCGGAACGGCACAAGGAACACGATGGTGCGGGAGGTATCGTAAACGGAGCAACGATCAGCGGTGAATTTAAGATTTTCTCGGCGATAGAGCTAACAAAAATGTCGCTACTTTGACTGTAAATTCCCGACGTTTGGCCGCGTTTCGCTTCAATTAATTTGAAGAGTTTGTTCCTCGCTCGATGATTAACACAACGGTGGTTTCAAAACGATTGGAATTCGGACGGCGTCGGGATCGAGTTTGGAAGTTGTGTGCTTGAGGAAGAATTTGTGAAATTGATTTATGTTTTTCAAAACAGAAATTACGCATAAATAACAAATGTCTGCCGACACTCCAAGGATAAATTCAGGGCTTGGTCCTTAAATTTTCTTTAACTCTAAAACAAGCTCCCAGTTTTAAAATCTTTCAATTTAGTCCCAATTTTCGCCAATTTTCACAATTAAACCCTCCAATTTCAATTAAATATTATTTTGAAAATCGGGTTGTTACAGGGACAATATAATAAATCAATTAGTTGTAACTAAAAATATGTATAATTTAAAAATAGTACATGAAGTAAATATACAATATTAACTCTTAAAATTTTATGGGATTTAATATCGTAAGTAATTGAATAATTACACAACTAGTCAACTAAAAAATCAAAAAAAAATTATTTTTTAGTTGTGTGAATTGATTATAAGTAGTGTACGTTCATAATTTCTCTTAATCATTGATTATATATACTCTACCTACATAATTAGTGGACCTTGAAATTTCTAGAAACAATAACATATTCTTTAATCACTAAAATGATTTAATAGGTTTTGAAACAAAATTTTTATAATCATTAATATTACATTTTTAGTCAGAACTTATTAAAATATGAATATTTTAAATTATTAAATTATTTTTTTTTAAAATTAAAAATAAGATAATTTAATTTTTAAAATTTCAATTATGAAACTTAAAACAAAAGGGTGAAATGCTCCTTATTAATAGTAAAGTACAGTACAAGCAACATTTGAGAATATATATATATATATATATATTTTGTAATGATTAAATAATTTGTATGGTGAGAGTAATGGCGAGCAGCTGGAATTGGACGTATGTGGGAAATTGGTCTCCACCCCACATGCCTAATCGACCCTCATGAAGGAGATTCCAATGCTTTTTGTGTTTATTTTTCTTCTATAAATTCCCTCGTCATTTCTCTCAAAAAATCTCTTCCAGTTTTCTTCTCTTCCCCCCCTCGTAGAAATCCAGGCCTCTTCTTCTTCCTCTTATTCTTCGGCTTTTGTAGAGCCCAAGCTCTGCTGGTTTGGGTTTATCCTCTTAGATTTGTTCATATGCTGTGAAATCTTGATGTTCGAGATTCATGTCTCCAGTTGTGAGTGAAATACTCCGTTCGGGGTTTATGATAAATTCCTCCCTCAGACGCAGGACCCATCTCGTTCAATCTTTCTCTGTTGTTTTCCTCTACTGGTTCTATGTGTTTTCATAAATAATCTCTCTCTAAATCCTTCTCTTTCATATATTACTGCTGCTATCATATATAATATTTAGTATCTCCTTTTTTTCCCAACTTCTCAGCCGTGATTTTGGTGTAAAGATATATATAATTTATGGCTTCGTCTAGTGGAAACTCGAATTCCGCAGGTTCCATGGTGCCATCGGGATCTGAAGAAGTCTTGCACCAGTTGATGGATCAAAGAAAAAGAAAGAGAATGGAGTCCAACCGGGAATCAGCAAGGAGGTCAAGGATGAGGAAACAGAAGCACTTAGACGATTTAATGGCTCAAGTGAGTCAATTAGCCAAGGATAATAGCCAGATCCTCTCTAGCATCACCTTCACCACCCAACACTACCTGAACATGGAGGCTGAGAACTCGGTCCTAAGGGCTCAGATGATGGAACTGAGTCAAAGACTCGAATCTCTCAACGAGATCCTCCATTATCTCAACAATGGGGTGTATGAAACAGAGGGATTTGAAACGAGTGATGAAAGGTTTACCACCAACGCTTTTGATATCCCTCATCTGAACCAACCCATCATGGCATCTGCAGATATGATGTTTGAATACTAGAAAAAAGAAATGGTGAAACTTTGCTGGTATGGGTTGTTTTTGTATTCTCTTTCTTTTGTATTATTATTGAAATTAGTAGCATATTAGGGAAGATGATGTAAAGGATTAGCAGCTGGGTGATTAAAAAATGTGGTATCAAGTATTATGCATGTATGTGGTCTCCCTTTATTATGTATTAATTAATCTACTTCACTTGTTTGTTGTCTTCTTCTTCCCTGAAACAATGATATATTTTGTTCTTCGTACACCTCTCTCTTTGAGAAGAAAAATGGCAAATAATTGCTAATGCCAGAAAAAAGGCACCATTGTTGCTTCTTCAGCAAATCCATTTTATACCCAAAAAGCAAAATCGTGAAATCTTGCCCACGTCAACATTAATTTTTTTAATAATATAGATGAGTATAAGGTAATATTTGTTTATAATATTTTCTAGTTATAGATAATACACTTACAGACTTAATTGCTCAAATATCAAATTTCTGTAAGGAACAACACTCGTCTAGACCACTAAAACCAATTAATGAGTTAAAAAGATTATTGTATTACGTTTAACAATTTTAAAAAAAGTGTTATAAAAACAAGGTTTCATTCTCATGGTTTTTATTCATTATTTTAAAATTAATTTCTACAGGATTTAGAAATCTGACATCTCCAATCAATTTTGGGATCCACTAAACATTATCAAGAGCACGATACCATTAATTATGATATCATGAAAGCAAGGAACTAATTAGTAAAAGATATTATCAAGAAGAAGGGAAAAGATCAAATCAACACAATTTATAGGACTAAACAACAAAAATCGATTAACTGAAAATTAATCCGAATCATAATGTTTAAAACCTTTATAGTCCATAAATTTAAAAATGATGATTATTTGAATAAAATTTTATTTTTATTTAATTTTAATTACTGCATAATATAAAATAAATATTTTATATTTTAAAAATAATAAAATAACTTCAAATGTATTATATGAATTACTAATTATTTTTTCATATATTTGAAAAGGTTTTTTTAGAAATATTTATATATTTTTTAAAAAAAATTAACAAATAATATCTAAAAGACAAAATAAATTTATTTTGTTAAAAGAAAATATTAAATCTCACAATTTAAAATTAATAAAAATGATATTAACCAAATTAAAGATCTATAAACTAATAAAAAAATTTAATAAAATATCGTGTTTGTTTATTCTTCTGCCACCATATGGAAACACTTGTAGTTTTGCTAAAGGTTCAGTGTACAATGTTTAAACCAAAAACACGTGTTATTATCTATAATATATAGGGTAAAATATACAAATAGTCCACCGACAATAGGACAATACTTTGTTGATTTCTATGACTATTAAGAATTACAAAATGATTTTCTCAACAATTCTTTTGTTAAGTCCTTCGACTATTAAAAGTTATAAAATGATTACTAGTCATATATTCCAAACTTTTTTTTGTTAGAAAATCAATGGTCGTTTGATCTGGATGTTTACATACTAACTAGAATATGATAGTTGCTTGAGATTCTATGATCAAATTTTATCATATCTCAGTCAGCAAGTTAACGTCTAACTCGACTCTCATCAATTTTTTAACGAAAAAAGAACATTTTGAAAAATATGAATAGTCGGGGATAACTTTGTAACTTGTCGAGAGACTCAATAAAACAACACCATATAATCAAGGGATCATTTTAAAACTTTTAATATTAGTCTGAATCGGGGATCATTTGATATATATATATATATATATATATATATATATATATATATATATAATTTTGCATAGCTTTACTATTTTAAATTTGTAGAATTTAGAAAAATTGGAACTTTCGTTTTCTGCATCAAAAAATTATGCATCAATCATTCAAATAAATATTTTATGAAGAATATTTAAATATTTTAAATAAATAATATTTGAAATATTAATGATATATTATTCTATACAAAAACAATAAATTAATAATATATTATAAAAAAAATAAATCTAAAATATTTTATTTTAAAATTTTGTAATAACATATTGGCACAAAGAAATATACAGTGAGTATATCATATAATGGTGTGGAACAATATCCGTTTATGAGATTTTGGTCATCCGGGACGAATTTAAAAATATGGTCTCCAATAACAAATAATAAATAATAAAATTTAAGAGTATACATAAAGTTTCCTTTTGTGATTGTATGATTTTTTTTCATTACCGGAAGCATATTTTCGCAGTACTAAAAATGAAGCAAAAATATAGAATAATAGCATCTGAGTCATCTTCGTTGAATTTTACATCACTTTTAGATAAATTAATCGACGAAGTAATACACTCTCACTTACATTTCATAACTAACAAAAGAAAACAATAAAAAAATATAATTGACAACCACAAAGTATAAACATAACAAAAAATTCAGAATATATTTAAAAATTCAGAATATATATATATATATAAATAAAATTAAAACACAATCATAAATTAATAAAATATATTTAACTTAGTTGAGTGACTTTTAACCTTTGTAGCTTAGTTGACAACTGCATTCAAATTCTAATATAAGAAAATATCAAAAGAGAATTACTAGCTTAAAAAAAGTAAGTCTAAGCATAATTTGTTGTAATTTAAAACGAAAAGAAGAAAAATAGTTTTAATTTTTTGATTTAATCTCTCGATAGGGAAAAGGAAAATTAATTTTAACCTTTGATTGGAGGCCTTGGACAGGTACCCTCCTGCCTAGGCCCAAATACGGGTCTACTCCTGATCAGGCCCAGATACAGGTGTGGTGAAACCCCTAAAATAAAATTGCATCATAATGTGTGAATTGAATAACAACTCACATTTTAAAGTCAATATTTGAACTCTAGACTCTCTCTTTTTTTTCCCTTTAAGGTTATGTCATTTTTATAGCTCAGATTAACTTTTTTTCTTTGATTTTATTTAATCGATGGTGGCATCGGTTTAGATGTTGGTTACGACTGTTGATTCTCTCTTTTTTTAATAAGAATAAAATTACTTCATAGCACGTTTTTCTCTGCTTTTGTGAAACATTTTTTGTCTTTTTTATCGTTTGACCGTTCTTTTTATTTTATGTTATCTCATGATTGGATTTGACGACGTCACAACTGATCAAGATAGCTTTTATTTGTGATCCTGTAGATCTTTCCTACTATGAACCCTTAGATTGAATTTGGATAAGCAATTTTACGTTCGTAGATAGTTTCTCATGACGCTTGGATCTGATTTGCAATTCTCGGTGGTATTTCAACAACTTAATACACTTTTATGGCTCATTTACTGATGTAGTCATATTTATTCATATCTATTTTTCGTTTGAGTCTTTTGGATGGTTTTTAACCTTTTCTTTGTGTGGTCCTTGTATAATCTAAAGTGACTAGTTTCTATGTTATAGAAAAATGTCCAAATTATATATTAATTTACGATGATAGTTTTAAACTCTTATTGTAATTTTAAATAATTTTCATTTTTTAATAAGGTTCATATTTAAAGAAAAAGTAAATATTTGTACGTTGACCTGAATTAAGATGAATCAAATAACAACCTTAATTAAGATTAGTGGGCCAAGGTTAGGTTTGATTTTGATTTTAAAAAGAATTGGGCTCAAAATAAGATAGAAAAAAAAAATAAACTATACGAGTGACCATGGTTCCACTTAACAACATGAGTCATTACGAAGACTTTGATGTGTTATAGAAATAGTTTACAAGTTAAAAAAAATATCCAACATGCAAATATTTAACATAAAGCATCACATTTATAACTTTCAAGATGAATTTTAGGGTTAAAGATACACTATCTCAATGTACGACAATATTTAAATCTCTTTTTCTTGCTCTCCAACACTTTCTCATTCTCTCTTGCTTAGGGCTGCTTATCGAGTGAGTCGATCGTGAGTTGGATAATACTCAACGCGTGTTCGTTAAGAATTTTTGTTGCTTGATTCGACTCGTTGCTTATTAATCTCGTTAAAATTTTGCTCGACTCGTGCTCGTCTCTTTACTCATTAAACTCACAAAAAATTTTATCTTGTTTTTTAACTATGGGTAAAATCTACTAATACTATATAGAGCTTAATATAAACATAAATTGATACATTTAATCAAAAGATTATCAAAAGAGTGTATGAAACAAATTGAAAGTCTAAACTCCAGAATAACAATCCATAAATATATTAAAATAATAATTAGGGCTTATTTTTTAGTGTAGTAAAATAATAATAATTAATTATTTATTAGAAAATTAATAAATTATTCATTTTTAGTAAATTAGTAATTTTTAATGAAATGAGTTTTTAATATAACTAGTAAAAAATTATAAAAAATTTAACGAGTTGATCGCTAACTTATCGAGTCGAGTTGGACATTGCTCAACTCAGCTCGTTAAGGTCTAGAGTTCGAGTCGAGTCAACTCGAGTCAAGCTTTTATCAAATTTTGACCGAGTTGAGTTTGAACTACTCACGAGGTGTTCAACTCATTACACACCTCTACTCTTACTATAGAAGTCTCACCAACTTAAATAATGGTTTAATTATTTTTTAGTCCTCCTCGTCCTGAGATCAAAAATTTCCTTTTTACACTAAGTATTTAGCCATAAGTAAACGCATTAAAGAAAAGAAAATGATTATTATGTATATTAACATTGAGTAGATGTTAGTTGATCATTTAATTAAAGACATGTCATCACACAAATGTAAAGATCATGTAATCATATGGGACTCGTTCCCACCTTATAAATTTTCTGTTGTAAGAACAATTATAATGAAATCTATTAAACTTGATTTTTCTTATATTTTATTTGTGTACACATTTGTTTGATTATTTTGAAAAATGACATTAAAATTTGGAATTGAAATAAGCATTATATTGAGATATTATATATTGTGATACAGGAAATATGTAATTCAATTTTTTTTTTAAATATCGTCATAATTCATTCATTATGTCGACTTTTAACGGGAGAATGTTGACTAACCACTTAATAATACTGTTGAGCCATTACCGTTTAGTGGATGATGATTGGTTGATGGTACGTGAATGTAAATTGCAAGCAAAATTGGTCGTGGTGTTCATTGGACATTTCCACATTGATGCCACGTTCACATATTGAGGTCATTTGAAGGTGTTTTTGGTGGGTTTTTTTTTTATGAGGAACCATTCTATAAATAAGTTTTATTCATAGGGTTCCTAAAAAAACGCATGCAAATTATCTTGTGAAATTATACCATAGAAAAAATTCTACAAAGCACGACGTACACTGCAACACATCATTAAAGAGACACACCGAAACACATCATTAATTAAATTATTCTTATTAAGCAAATATTAGAAAGGTAAATTACATGCTTTTTACCTAAATTATCACTTTCGTTTTGTTTTAATAGCTAAACTTTAATTTAATTTAATTTTTTAATGAAAGAGAAATAAGACTAAACATGAAGTATTACATCAAGTTCATGCTTAAACTATCATTATTTAAAAGCTACAAAAGATCGTGGGGGACTTCCACCAAAATGGCAGTGTTTGTGTTCAATTTGACAGCTCCCTTGGCTAAGGAATCAGCGATGATATTGCCCTGACTTGGAAGGTCATACAAGAGGAAGGTCATTAGAAGCAGCATCAGGTTTATCCAAAAGGTTGACTGCTTCACAAGAATCAGATTGTATCAAGAGAAGTTCAAACCTAACACATGCAACACAAGGCTCACATCCAAAGGAAGATGGACTAACACTTCCAATTGATCTACACGACCAAGCCTTGGAAAAAAAGATCAGAATAGCAGCAGACTTGCGACGACTTTTTGAATGGGATCCAGGTGTTATTTGGTCAACATGTCTCCTGAAGATATGGCCGTCTATCTCTTAGCTTCCCCACGGTTCTTGAATTACATCAATCCAGTATTTGGAACTCAAAATACACTTATTTTAGTGAAGACAATGCATACAGAAATTCTTATACGGGATTAATACGATTTTTTGTAATTATTACGAATTTTTATTTTTTTTATTGATTATTTGTAATATAATTTAATATAGGATGATGCATTATCTTTTAGGATTAGATTAATTATGTTATTAGGAATTAAGATAGAGTTAAAACATTATCTTTAGTTTATTATTATTTTATTCAGTAGTTACTTATATTAATGAGACTCCTTACCCTATATAAAGGAGGCTCCATTCACCATTGTAAATCAAATTTCTTTGATTAATAATACAACAATAGTTCGTTTTTGCAAGTGTTGATTGCCTTGTTCGTTCGAAGCATTCTTTACCATTAAGTTCTTTCAAATTCTTCGTGCAGGATATCTTCACACTTTGGTTGCCTTTTCATTGCGATTAGGAGGTATGGTTAAAGTCGAATATCGAGTTTTCCTAGTCAATTACGATTAGGAGGGTTCATAGGACACATATCCATCAATTATCATTATTGTAGCACCCTAATTCAGTCCTACCCGAAGATCCATGGATTACAATGCCACCTGGAACCACCGAAATGGTCAACCCAAAAACTTATTTTTAAAACAGTTTATGATCATCAAAATCATCCATAATTTCATATGTGAAACCAAAAATAAAGTTCACAAAATATGGGAGTCTCCAAAATACATATTGTCGTAACCGGTTTTTGTCCGGGCACGAAATTATTTACTTGGCGTGAAAATAAATGGTTTTTTAAAAAATTTGGGAGTCGCTATCGGCCTTTTGGGTTAGGTAGGTCGAATACCTAAAAAAAATCATCTTTTAAAAGAGTTTTCAAGAAAACATCAGTTAAAAGATAAACTGGTCTGAGTTTATAACCAAAAATTCATTCTTTTTATTAATAATAAGGGATTCGTGGTCGGTTACATTTGGGGAAGGATTATCACCCCACAATGCCCAAAATTGGCACTCATTAATTATAAATTGTCTCTATTATTGGAAATTTAAAAATTCAAAGATTTAATTCATAATTTTGTGATTTCAAATTTATTAGTATCTATATTTTTAAATAAGATATTCGTTTACTTAGAAATATTAGAAAAGGGTTTCTAGGTGCTTTAAGATAGCTCTTTTCTTAATATTAAAATAAATAAATATTAATAAAACATTTATCTAAAAATAATAAAAAATTAAAAATAGATTAACATATATATAATTGATAAAAGTAAAATATTTATTTAGAAATATCAGAAAATGGACATCCAATTGCTTTAAGACTGATATTTCTTAATATTTAAATAAATATTAAAAATAATAATTTTCCTTTATAAAATAAAACAATATGTGTTTTTTGGTTTTGATAAGTAAGATATTTATTTATTTAAAATACCAGAACAGGACATCTAGTTGCTTTAAGATTGCCCTTTTCTTTGATATTAAAAATAAATTATTATTATTTAAACAAATATATATATATACATACATATATATATATATACATATATATATATAAGACTAAAAATAATAATAAAATAATAATTAAAGTATTAAAAGTAATAATAAAATAATATTATAAATAAATAATGAATAAATAAAATTAAAACTATAATATAAACACACTTTAACGTTAATAAAATATCATATATAAGCAATCTTTGTAAATGAATAGAATAAATACTAAAAGAAATTTATATTTTAATAAATAGTAATATAATAAAGTCAAATAGTATTAATGTCTATTATAATTAAAAGGTATGGAAGGGAAAGTAAATTTAAGATACCAATTATAAAAAAATGAAAAGAAAAATAAAGTCAAAGACATAAACATTAAGATTACAAGTAATTAAGGAGAATGAAACATTAAAGGCAAATTAATCATGAATATCTAATTGACAACAAATTTGAGAAAGTTTTTAAACAACAAATAATTGAAATTAAAGCAATTAAATTATATTCATATATAAAATTCATAGTAAAAAATGAGGACTATAAAAATTAGTGATTAAATTATAAACTAATGAAATTAAATACCTAATTCATAATTATTTATTTATAATTACGGGGATTAAACATGTTATTTTACCCATTTATTAATTTGGTGACTAAAATAAAATTATATTAAATTAGCACATCAAATTAAAACATGCAATTCGGGGTTTATAATATTTATTAATAAAATTATGAGGGCTAAATCGGATATTTGCCTAACATATATATATTTACTATAAAGGACTAAATTAGTATAAATTAAAATGGGAAAACCAAATTATAATAAATAAAAACATATTATAATGATCAAATTGCAAGTTTTTAAAGTTACAGTGGCTGCGGAAATAATTTAGTCGTGCGTAAAATTACACAAAAGCCCTCACCAAAACTACGTCGTTTTGGTGAGGGTATTTAAACCCTACTATAGCCGGCCCTAAGGGCCATTTTCTCATTTATTCTTTCTTCTTCTCTCTCTAAACTGAGAGAGTTTTTTTTTAACTCTCTCGCCTCTCTCTAAAACTGATAAAGAGGCGTCGGTAACCACGACCGGCCACCGTTGTTGGTGATCGAAAAATTTCAAAATCCCCCAAAATAAAGATCAGAATGTCCTAAAGACGAATCCGATGTCCTTTTTCTCTAAAAAGCTTTGTAATTACCTAGATCTACAGAAATACTCTCGGTATTTCGGTTATTTTTTGTTGTGCATGGAGGTTTCGATGGCCGCGCTACTCTTGGTAAGTGCTTCTCTTCTTTTGGTTTATGTTTCTGTTGTGGGTTATTTTTTTTTTTGCTCTCTGTAGTTGCTGTCCGTTCGGTATCTCTCGGGTGCTCTCTTCTCTTTCTCTTTTGCAGGTTTGGTAGCTTTATAACCACCATGGTGATGGCCTCGAACCAGTCCAAAAGGGGCTCTTTGGTGAGTCACCAGACTATGGTGGTGACTCACCATAGAGTTGTACCGTGGAGGGGCAGTTGGATCTTCTGGAGCGTTCTGTTGAAGCGGTGGCAGCAGCTTCCTGAGGCGACGGGGTGGTGGCAGCAAGGGAAGCGGCGACGTGGCCCTAGGGTGATGATACCCTAGGGTTTCCTCTAGAGGCTTCTGGATCGTTAGATCTTACCAGATCCAATGGTTGAGATTGAGGCGGCTGGCTGTTGAGGTGATGAGACCCTTGTTGGGTTTAGGGTTTTCTGCTGTTGGGCCTCCAGGATTTGTAATTGGGTTGGGTTGTTTTTTTATTTTTGGCCTGTAAATATAATAATATTAATAAATAATAATAATTATTATTATTATTATAATAAAAATAATAAAACGGGATAAAAATTTAGTGTCTTCAGCTGCCCCTCTTTGCCTATTCTTGTGTTAACAAGAATAGGGCAAAGATGAAAAGACAATAAATTTTTATTCTGTTGACTTCTCTTAATTAAGATGGCAATGTTGAACAAGTTCTTCTCATTATGAACTCTTCCACTGGGGATGTCAATTCATCTCCTTTTGTGATGTAATCTAGCAAAAAGTTTGAACAAGTTCTTCTAATTATGAACTTCTTCTGGAAATGCTGATCCTTGAAAGAGGTGTCATTTATTCAACTTCATATGTGATAAAAATTAAGGCAATGTTGAACAAATTCTTCTCATTATGAATTTCTTCTCCTTCTTCAGATGAGTTCTTCTCATTATGAACACTTCTGGAAATGTTGATGTTGATCTATCTCCTTCTGTGATAGAGTCAAACAAAGGTTGAACAAATTCTTCTTATTATGAACTTCTTCTTCTTCTTCAGATAAGTTCTTCTCATTATGAACTCTTCTCTGGAAAAGTTGATCCATCGAGTGATGAATTCAAACAAAAAGTTGAACAAATTCTTCTCATTATGAATTTATTCTTCCTTCTTCAGATGAGTTCTTCTCATTATGAACTCTACCTGGTAATGTTGATCCATCAAATGATGAATTCAAACAAAAGGTTGAACAAGTTCTTCTCATTATGAACTTCTTCTTCATTCTTCAGATAAGTTCTTCTCATTATGAACTTTCTCTGGCAATGTTAATCCATCTGGTGATGAATTAAAGCAAAAGGTTGAACAAGTTCTTCTCATTATGAACTTCTTTTTCCTTCTTCAGATGAGTTCTTCTCATTATGAACTCTACCTGGCATGTTGATCCATTGAGTGATGGATTTGAATCTTTGCTAAAATCTTTGAAATTCCTGTCAAATATTCAACATGGATAAAATGAATGAAAATGTTCATATTTTGTAAATGTCATGAATGTTGATGCAATCTTCATTTGACTTCAAAGTGGTGAACTCGGTTTTCCTCCACTTCATCATTTATTTCCAGGGTTACCCTTGGATATCAGTGTAGCAACTTATGCTATCAAGTTTGCATTTCTGAAGAACCATTTGATCAACTTGTATCTTGGTGTCTTCTTTGCTTTATTTAAGTCTCAAAAGAAATGTTTCATTTGTGGAACTCTTGTTGTAGTCAGAATTATGACCTTGATGCTCCATTTTGTCTTGTATAACCCCGACTTTGTTTTCTTAGACTTGTGTAGAAATCCAATAAATCTTTCTTCTTTGAAAAGAGAATCTATCATCTTTGAAGAATTTAGACGTAGATATGTCTGACTCAGCAGGGATTAATTAGGAGAGTAGAGTCTGTTCTGATTTGACTCTCGAAACAGATCATAAGGAAGATTTATCCTAATTCATTTCATGTCTCCACATCTAATTGGATCTCGAACAAGGAAACTCAGACCATATCATGTCGAGATGCTTAACAACAACCTATCGTTCAACCTCATTTGGCTCTACTAGTTTCTTATTGTTAAAATTTCCGCTTCCCTTCTGTGAAAAGAAATATTCATTATATCTCACTTCAAAGCTTGGTGTTGAAGAAGAAAGAATTCATCTTGGATCTACAAATGGAAATACCATATGATTGCAACATTGGTTCAACACTAGAATAACTAGTTCGTGAAACATTTTGACAACACATTCATTATTTCTTGTGGCTTCTGCTCCAATGCTCGTAAAATATTTGACAACACATTCATCATCTCATGTGGTTTCTTCTCAGATGTTTGGTCAGGGAAACTCTTTCATAGTTGTTCAGAACTTTTGTATGATGTCACAAGACCACTTGAGAACAAAGATTAGTAGGAATACAAGTGAGATGTTGGCGTGTCTCATGACCAAAACTTGGTCAAATTCACAAAATATGCTAGTTTCGAATTGAATAAGAGACATTAACTGATCTTGATATCATCTTTAAGAAAGGGAAAGTGTGATATCGATCACGTTTTCTTCCATAATGAGTGTTGTAGGACGCAGAAACACATCGGCTATAGGAGCCATGTATAGAACGATATCCATGGAATTCTTTCCGCTGGGGATGAAACGCACATGATAAAACCAAAATAGATGAAAACTCAGTTCACCCTGGCTGGCAATGAAAACCACAGTAACAATGGGAATAAGGGTAATATACATAAGTCAAGCCTCCCTCTTCAATGTCCTCAAGTAGGCAAAACTGATGTGAAAAACGATTTTGTAGTTTCAACAGCACGATTGAAACTAATTGCCAAGAATCTCAAAGAAATATTTTCAATCATCATCAACACATATAATAATATAAAATTCAAAGCCGAGATTTTGAGGAACTGAACCCTGGATCGAGTATTCTGCCTGGGGACCATCTTTATCCATGCAACCGTGATGTGGCTTAACAAAGAACACGCTGTCATGTGACACATGGTTTAAGAAGATTGGGTATTTGAAACCATACTTGCTGAGTAGATATTTGTTCAACAACATGATCATAATGTAACTGCCTAATGAACGAAGCAATTATGTATAGTCAGCTCGACTGTCACTGTTTCACCATTTTCATTCTTCATATCTTTCTATCTCATTGGAATTTTTTGCTTAAAGCAATGATCTTTAACACATAATGATGTGGGTCTTCAGTATGCCCCAATATTTGCTGATACAAACGTTCAAAATGCGTCCAAATTCTTCATTCTGATTGAAAGGGAATTTCAGCATGCCCCAGCATTTGCTGATTGTTGACGTGAGCTTTCAAAATGCCCCACATGTATCTTTCTGAAGTAACCTTTAAAGTGCCCCAACATTTGCTGATACAGATGTTAAAAGTGAGCTCAACCTTACTTCTTGCTGAGATGAGCCTCCAAGAATGCCCAAATAATCATATTACTATGAGCCTTCAAAATGCCACACCATTCTATTTCTGATTGAAATAGGCTTTCAAGATGTCCCGTATGGATCTGTCTGAATTCGGCCTTCACAATGCCCCTGACCTTCTAAACTGTAAGGTCTACTCTCAATGTTTGTTTGATTTCAATATCATGATCCTCACGAGGTCCAATTTTGCTAATGCCCCATTACGGGTACTCGTGGCTCTATCCGTGGCCGAAATCTGTTAATCTTGAATGCTCTCATTCTGGTATTACAAAACATCATTGTTATCAAGTAATTTGAGGAATTCTCTTTATGTTGTCACAAACTTAAGAAGTAATCAATCATTAAGATATGTGCCTCTTCTGAATGAGGTGCCCATTCTTTGGATCTGGAGGGATCTAATTGTACAGAATGGTGTAAATCGCTTGGTAATTCATTTCAGGTTGACACGATGAACCTTGTTTTTAGTGAAGGCTCTTGAAAAGTCTGCACCCATACAACATGTTAATTCTGATAACTACTCATCTGATTATGAAGCAATCTTTCAAGATGATTTCATAGATATTTATAGTTCTTCTGATACCGAGGAAATCCTGAATTCTGATTCTGATGAGGAGAATAAATTGTTATACTTGACAAAAATGGGATACTCAGAGGCTGAGGCCTCAATAGTCATGAAGAGATGTGGTCTGGATTCATCAATTGCAGAGTTTGCAGATTTTATATGTCTTGCTCAAATGGCTAAAGTTGCTGACGCATTTCTTCCAGTAGAAGGTAGGAAGCCTTTATATAATGACCCCAATTACAAGAAAATGCGAAACTCGGGCTATGATTTTTTGGAAAAGGAAGAAGCAGAGGAAGCTTGTAAAAGAAGTTTCTTAATAAAGATGACCATGCATTTCATTTTCCAAATCCAATGATTGGTTTTAGGGTTCCTACCATACCATATCAGATAACTCAAAGAACACTCCCAGAAGATGCTATTGGGCCTCATTATTTCTATTATGAGAATGTGGCGCTTGCTCTAGTTAGTGTTTGGACGAAAATGTCACGGTACTTATACGATGTAGAGTCAGACTTTGTAGATTCAAAGTATTTTTGTACTGCTACACGGAAAAGGGCTACATTCATAATCTGCCAATTAAGAATAGATTTCCTCTTATTCTTCTTCCTCCATGCACCATACATGATGCTTTTCCATTGACAACAAACTGGTAACCTTCCTTTGAATGTCCAGAAGTATGTTCTTGATGAGGAGAATATGGAATTTGGTATGGGTTGGGAGAAATAAAGTTGCCCATTTGAACCTGATGAGGAGGAAATGCTTCTAGATTTCCTAAAAACCATACATGAGGATCTGTATAGAGACATGCTCCATGGTGGTATCAATGTCCTGTCTCTTTTCTCTTGGATCAGTGGTGTAGAGGTTGCCTTCTACCTGTCTTGGCATACCTTTAAAAACATATGCGCAAGAATTAAATGGTGATCGGTTAGAGAAATTGATGAGTAGATTTGGCGGATTCGACCTGGTTGTCGGTGGCATCCATTGTAACAACCTTACTGGAAGAAATAAACATCATCGGGGTGAACTAGAGGATTTCTGTTGGTGCATTTTCTTGCAATGACTGCTACATTGACTTCTACAATAGAGGTAAAATAAACAACAACTTGCTTCAAGGACCTTCCTTATTTGAGACTGTCCTGTTTGAAAATATTTTTCCTTCTTTCTTTATCGAAGAATGAAAGAATTTTGTAAAATGTTGCCTATCACAGGTTCACAATAAAATCAAATCATAAGCATGAATTCAAAGAATATCAAAAGAATCAACAATTCTTTAATGTTTGAGAATTATAGTTTTTTGACAAGTATCAAGATTTGGTTTGGTTTCAGGATGGCTTTCCTATTTTCTATGGTTACATCTATTTAAGATGTCACTCATCTATCGCTCTTTGAGAACTTTGTCACATGCCTCACTTTGGGGACTTGGTATTTTAACTGGATACATACAAAATGACGCAACTAGGATTGCCAATTACTAGACCTTCTAGAGTCTTTCCATTTCAATTCTCTGGAATCTTTCATTTAGACTCATCTAATCAAAGTAGTGAGAAAATATCGGTCTAAAAATGAAATTTATGAGTTCTTGTGTGAAGTTGACTATAACAGGTGTTTCGTAACTCCCTTAGTCCATTTGTTAACATATTTGCCATTTTGGCTAGCTGAATTCAGCTTTATTGTATATAATAATATAATAACCTTTATCAGGTTAATTGAAACTTATCCATAAAGCCGGGGCGATTAATCAATTGCTCTAGAGGGACAATTTTATTGCATATAATAGGTTAGCTTAATATTATCCATAAAGCCGGGGCTATTAACCAATTGCTCTAGAGGGATAACTCAAGCATAATAAACTAGCTGAATATTATCCATAAAGCCGGGGCTATTAACCAATTGCTTTAGGGGGACAACTTAAGCTTTATTGTATATAATAATATAACATGGGTATCCAAATCCAATTTCTTAAGCTTGTTAAGAAGAACCTGTTATAGTCTAGGTGTTTTGGTGGAATTCAAAAAATCTCTTTGTTAGAGTTCAATTTTCAATCAACTGACTTAAACTAGATTTACCTATTTGTAAAAATTATGTTCATCATCGAATGTCATCAATAGAAAAATATTCTAATCGGTTTTGTAATGTAATACATCAACGATGCCCCATGTTGTACGCTCCTATATATATAAATACCAAGCCTTTTTGTAATTTCTTTCAATAGGAGTAGGCTATCTCATATTTGTAATAGGATAGTGTTTGGGTGTATTTCTTCTGAGGTAAGGTCAATGGTCCTTGTTTTTCTGGTTTTTAATCCTGATATTTTGTCAATGATTATAACTCTAATCTTGAAGAGCTTTTTAATTCATTTGATATTCAAAGAACTGCAAGATTGCAAAATTGACTCAATGCTCATAACCTTAATAAGAACCACAAATTTATTTGTTGCACAAAAGGCAGAGAAAGGAACAAAAAACAAGTTTAAACAGGATGCTGAAAATAGAAAAGTACTACAATAGTAGATAACAACTTCCACTTGTTTATTTATTATGCATCATTACTCCTTGAATGTTGGGCGTGTACTTGGCCTAGGATTCTCATCCTTATTTGTCCCCCATTTCTTGATTATTTATTGTGTCAAGACTCCCTTGTCAACGAGCATCTCTATTTCTTTTAACAATGGCTAGCAATTCCCTGTTGAATGCCCAGATACTCCCAAGTGAAAATTACAGAAGCTATTTTGATCATAGCAATGGGCATAAGGATTTGGTGATATTTTCACCAATCTTGGTGTAATGTATTGACCTTTAACCAAATGAGGGTACAGATCTGAGATAGATTCTTGAAACACCTTCAGAGTTTTTTCTCGCTCGAGAGATTATCACTTTCTTTGATCGTTCTGAACGAATAAATGCTCTCCTGTGATCGAGGGGTTTCTGGAAGCTCATTTCAGCTATAACTGGGGTAGTATTAACCAGACTCCTTAAGTTGCCCCTTACTTTACTGGTTTTCGGAAAATATGATATAGGTATCTGATGTGTCTTCTGGGTTATATCTGCTCCATTCTTTCTTAGACCTATGGGCCAATCTCAAATTATTTCCATGGGAGTCTTTTGATTTTCTTGCGCCCGATATTCTTCGCAGGATTTGGTCACATTAGTCTCTATTGAAGCAACGATTTCTGAACATTGAACCTTAACCCCTTCTTTTACCTTATATTTTTGAATTGCTTGCTCTAAAGGATCTTGGAAATTTCCCTCAAGGTTACCAGGAACCTTAGCTGAACAATTTGGAATTCCAGTCTGATTTATCCAAGGAACCTCCTTATAGGTCTAATTCTTATTTGGAGGCCATTGTGGTGGAACAAGTCGTGGAGTAGTTAATCTGGCTGAGAGCATTTTTGAATGCAGTTTTTCACTCGAACAATGGAAGGGAGGAAATTGAAAACCCTGCACATTCGTTTTCTTCTTGACCACTTTATAAGGTTTGGCACTATGTTTAACTGAATAAGACCTCATTATATTAACATCGACTTCTTTCTCGACCTCAGTATCGTCAGATCCGCTTATCTTGCCATTCTTGATAGTTATTTTGATAATTTCTCCAATCATGACGATGTCAAAGAAATTATTAGTGGCAGCCCCTATCATGTGATTAATATAGGGAAATTTTAATATACTGATGAACAAAATAGTGAACTCCCTTTCAGTCAATGGTGGATGCACTTGAAAAGCGACGCCACTCCATCGTTGTGAATACTGTCGAAAACTTTCATTGCACTTCATATTCATGTTTTGCAACATTGTTCGATCAGGACCATATCAGCCATGTGCTTGTATTAACCCAAAAAGGCTTGAGCTAAGTCTCTCCAAGAAAATATTTGAGTACGTTTTAGCTGATTATACCATTTGGATGCAGACCGAGATAAACTGTCTTGGAAACAGTGGATCAACAATTTTTCATTCTCTACATAGCCAGTCATACGACGACAGTACATAGTGATATGATATTCAGGGCATGTGGCCCCATTATACTTCTCAAAATCTGGAATTTTAAAATTTGGTGGGAGAACTAAGTCGGGGACCAAGTTTAGTTCTTTGGCGTCAAACTCATAAAATGACTCAACCGTCTCTCTAGAAGTAGTACAAAATTCATTTGGCTTTAATCCAGAAGCAGTAAGACAGTCAGTGGGGAACGAAACTCCAGCCTGATATTGTTGGTTCTTAACAGTGAAGTGAACTGGTGATTGGATTTCCTGACGTACAGAGGTGTGCTCAAGAATGTGAACAAGTGTAATACCAGAGGATTTGTGGAGTTTTCAACAAGACTCTTCCCAGCAGTCAAATGCTTCTCAATCATTTCTTTCATATTGTTCAGTAGATCGATATGAGAATTAGCTTCGATTTGTGCCAACTTGCTCCTCAATTCTTCATGTATCTCTTTTTTCTCTATCTCTAATTTGGATAGCCTATCATCAGTTTCTTTAGACATTTTTCTTGTGTCGTGCTAAACGTTCTTGCTACAAGGAAAAACCAAGATCACTTCGGTTGAAATCTTTATTTTAATGAATGAATGTTTTAATGTATTATGACAGAAAAATGCAAAGATGCTAAATGCAAATGTAAAAATGTAAATGTAAATTATTTAAAATACCAGAATAGGACATCCAGTTATATTAAGACTGCCATTTTCTTTGATATTGAAAATAAATAAACATTATTATTTAATTAAATATGTTTTAATGCATGATGTAAGTTTAAAAATGTAAATGTAAATACAAACATAAAAATATACAGATGCAAAATGCAAATGCATGTATGAAAAGGTGTTACTCAAGAGTGATCATCTTAGAACAGATTTCATTGAATACAAAAGTTTCCATGCATCAAGCAAAACTTTTACATGCAGGGGAAAACTTTCAGTCATAACTTCAACAAAACTTTACATATAGGGGATAACTTTCCCTCCTAACTTCTCTAAAGCCAAGTTAGTTTCCATTCATGCTCAACAGTTGAATTATCAGTCTGCTTCAATTCCTCATAAAGTCAGGTTGGTCTATCAGCTTATGGGTCATATTGCTTGTCTGGACTGTAGCTTCTTCCATGACATTCTCTTTCATCTTCTGTATCAGTTCTTGGAGTTGCTTATTTTCCCTGGTAAGAGAACCTTTGTGTTCAAGAAGTTCTTGGACAAGATCTTCGTATATGTTGCAGTTCTTTTTCAGCTTGGTGACCCCTGTTATCCACTCTCCTGGGGTGTTTCCTATGCCAGTATTTTGAAAAACTTGACTGATCTTTTGGAAATCTTCAAGCATGGTTTCCACTTCTGTGCTCAATTTCTTGTTTTGGTCATTCAAGTCCTTCAAATAACATGCTTGAGCTTCATAAAAACCTCCTCTACTCTGAATGCCCTGACTGATACTCTTACCATAGAATGCTTTTGGTATCAATCTGGCATGATCTTTGTGGAGTACTTTTGGTATTAATATAACAGGATCTCTATGTGCATTGCTCGCTTCCATCCTCGGAGTTTCCTCAGGATGTCTTTCCTTGGCCGCATCATATTTTGTTTGATCATGAAACTTTTTGTCCATTTACAATTTCTTTCCAATTTAATGAACAGTCTTTCAAGTTAACACCTTTTGATTATGCCATGATCATGCAATGCAAACAAAAGAAATCAATATAAACAAGTTAGAGCAAAATAAAATGTATGAAAAATAAAAATGAGAAAGGAAAAATAAATTGGTTAGTACCAATTAATGGAAAGAAAAAAATCCTATCTATCAAAGTATAAATCCTAACCTCATGCTTTCTAGTTCCATGCTTTGTTTGGAAAAATTAACCTAACCGCATGATTTCTAGTTCACAGTCATTTATTCAGGAAATAATGAACTAAATTAAAAGCTAGAGTTCATTTCTCCTTTGTGTACACCTATTTTGGACAACATTTCGTCATGGCTTCAGTTCGGAAGAGTTTCTAGGGTTTACTATATGCAGAGTTTTAGTTCTAAGAGTAAATGTACCTGAATTGTCTTTGTTAGTGCCCCCTTGGGCTGCTAACCCTTAATCCTAGTCCATCACAGACTAAAGCGGATCGAGTTCAATTCGAGGGGATACACTTCTCTATGCCTGACGCGGAGAATAAATTCTCACGAAGACATAGAGCATATGAATCCCGAAAGCTACTTGCTAGGTCTGACACGTAGAATAAATTCTCACGAAGACGTCGCTTTCACTCCCACTTAAAAGGGACAAGCTTGATTATAAAGCTTATGTTATGCAATGCAAGTGATGTGTGTGAGGAGAAATGTTCAAACCTTTGACAAACAAATAAATAATGAAATTTAATACTTGAAAATAAAAATAAAAATATATAAAAAAAAATAATGTACATATAAATATTATGAAAATAAAAAGTATATATAAAAATTTTGAAAAGAAAGAATTATAAATTAAATATATGAATTTTTAATTTTCTAATTAATAGAGACAATTAATAATTGGTTTTAAAGTTTGACCAGACCCCAGTGGAGTCGCCAAGCTGTCGTAACCGGTTTTTGCCCGGGCACGAAATTATTTACTTGGCGTGAAAATAAATGGTTTATTAAAAAATTTAGGAGTCGCCATCGGCCTTTTGGGGTTAGGTAGGTCGAATACCTAAAAAATCATCTTTTAAAAGAGTTTTCAAGAAAACATCAGTTAAAAGATAAACTGATATGCGTTTATAACCAAAAATTCATTCTTTTTATTAATAACAAGGGATTTGTGGTCGGTTACATTTGGGGAAGGATTAGCACCCCCCACAATGCCCAAAATTGGCACTCATTAATTATAAATTGTCTCTATTATTGGAAATTTAAAAATTCAAAGATTTAATTCATAATTTTGTGATTTCAAATTTATTATTATCTATATTTTTAAATAAGATATTCGTTTACTTAGAAATATCAGAAAATGGCTTCTAGGTGCTTTAAGACAGCTCTTTTCTTAATATTAAAATAAATAAATATTAATAAAATATTTATCTAAAAATAATAAAAACTTAAAAATAGATTAACATATATATAATTGATAAAAGTAAAATATTTATTTAGAAATATCAAAAAATGGACATCCAGTTGCTTTAAGACTGCCATTTTTTAATATTTAAATAAATATTAAAAATAATAATTTTCCTTTATAAAATAAAACAATATGTGTTTTTTGGTCTTGATAAGTAAGATATTTATTTATTTAAAATACCAGAACAGGACATCTAGTTGCTTTAAGATTGCCCTTTTCTTTGATATTAAAAATAAATTATTATTATTTAAACAAATATATATACATATATATATATATAAGACTAAAAACAATAATTAAATAATAATTAAAGTATTAAAAGTAATAATAAAATAATATTACAAATAAATAATGAATAAATAAAATTAAAAATATAATATAAACACACTTTAACGTTAATTAAATACCATATATAAGCAATCTTTGTAAATGAATAGAATAAATACTAAATGAAATTTATATTTTAATAAATAGTAATATAATAAAGTCAAATAGTATTAATGTCTATTATAATTAAAAGCGATGGAAGGGAAAGTAAATTTAAGATACCAATTATAAATAAATGAAAAGAAAAATAAAGTCAAAGACATAAATATTAAGATTACAAGTAATTAAGGAGAATGAAACATTAAAGGCAAATTAATCATGAATATCTAATTGACAACAAATTTGAGAAAGTTTTTAAACAACAAATAATTGAAATTAAAGCAATTAAATTATATTCATATATAAAATTCATAGTAAAAAAATGAGGACTATAAAAATTAGTGATTAAATTATAAACTAATGAAATTAAATACCTAATTCATAATTATTTATTTATAATTATGGGGATTAAACATGTTATTTTACCCATTTATTAATTTGGTGACTAAAATAAAATTATATTAAATTAGCACATCAAATTAAAACATGCAATTCGGGGTTTAAAATATTTATTAATAAAATTATGAGGGCTAAATCGGATATTTGCCTAATATATATATATTTACTATAAAGGACTAAATTAGTATAAATTAAAACGGGAAAACCAAATTATAATAAATAAAAACATACTATAATGATTAAATTACAAGTTTTTAAAGTTACAGTGGCTACGGAAATAGTTTAACCGTGCGTGAAATTACACAAAGGCCCTCACCAAAACTACGTCATTTTGGTGAGGGTATTTAAACCCTTCTATAGCCGGCCCTAAGGGCCATTTTCTCATTTGTTCTTTCTTCTTCTCTCTCTAAACTGAGAGAGTTTTTTTTAACTCTCTCGCCTCTCTCTAAAACTGAGAGAGAGACCACCGGCCGGCAGCCGTGCTCCAGCGTCGGTAACCACTGCCGGTCATCGCTATCGGTGGTCGAAAAATTTCAAAATCCTCCAAAATAAAGATCAGAACGTCCTAAAGATGAATCCGTTGTCCTTTTTCTCTAAAAAGCTTTGTAATTACCTAGATCTACAGAAATAATCTCAGTATTTCGGTTATTTTTTGTTGTGCATGGAGGTTCCGATGGTCGCGCTCCTCTTGGTAAGTGCTTCTCTTCTTTTGGTTTATGTTTCTGTTGCGGGTTTTTTTTTTGCTCTCTGTAGTTGTTGTCTGTTCGGTATCTCTCGGGTGCTCTCTTCTCTTTCTCTTTTGCAGGTTTGGTGGCTTTATAGCCACCATGGTGATGGCCTCGAACCAGTCAAAAAGGGGCTCTTTGGTGAGTCACCAGACTATGGTGGTGGCTCACCATAGAGTTGTAGCGTAGAGGGGCAGCTGGATCTTCTGGAGCGTTCTGTTGAAGCGATGGTAGTAGCTTCCTGAGGCGGCGGGGGTAGTGGCAGCAAGGGAAGCGGCGACGTGGCCCTAGGCTGATGATACTCTAGGGTTTCCTCTGGAGGCTTCTAGATCGTTGGATCTTACCAGATCCAACGGTTGAGATTGAGGCGGCTGGCTGTTGAGGTGATGAAACCCTTGTTGGGTTTAGGGTTTCTTACTGTTGGGCCTCTGGGATTTGTAATTGGGTTGGGTTGTTTTTTTATTTTTGGCCTGTAAATATAATAATATTAATAAATTATTATTATTATTATTATAATAATAAAAATAATAAAACGGGATAAAAATTTAGTGTCTTCACATACAATACAACCATAGAGTTTAAAATCAAATAAAGTTATGACTCGAATATACAAGGTCCATATAGAATACATGCCCTCTACAAATACTCAAGACATACTCTACAAATCGTTCGGTCTGGAATGGTCGAATGCAATAGGCTCCCTCAATGATCCTCTACTAACTTGCACAAGGAAACACATTCCATACGTTGAGCTCACAAGCTCAGTGCCACGAATATAACTATACAATACTACATGCATTCATTACACGAACATGTCGGAATGCAAAGTCATGAACATGCAAAAGTACATATCAAACATGAGATAAGCGAAGCGGTGCGGTCGGAGGAATTTACGTGCATCTCGAAAAACACACTAGCTCGTCTAAAACGGGATAGCTTCGGGGTAAAAACCATAATTTAAGTTTATAAGAACTTATGGTCCTTAGTCTACCTCAGATCCTCGAGAGGTCAGGGTGAGGTCGACATTTACGTGCGTCGGAAGCTCACATCGGATTGCATCACCCGCTAAATTGTTCCTCCAAGCCTTAGGGAAACTACGCCCAATTAGAAAAATATATACCTAGTACATAATCTTAAGGTTGGCCATATCTTAGCATACAAATGTTTCTTATTCTAGAGTGATTTGGGTATCCGTCTGATTTCTTGAACGTCACACAAGGTAAGTCTTATAATTCCCTAAGTTATAGGGTTTCTAGGTGAAATTTAACTTATTTTTACTGTTCTCACTTGATGTCTTACTAAAGGATTAAAGAGTGGTTTGGGTCCCTAAACCCTATTTCTAAAATTCCCAAAGTTTCTTATCTTTTCTCATGAAGTAGTATCGATATTGTCTTATCAGTATCAATATGGACACAGTAGTATCGATACCCCTATTGAAGTATCAATACCCCTATTGAAGTATCAATACCAACATCTTAAAATAGAGCTTGAGAAAACAAGTAGTATCGGTACTCCCATGAGTATTGGTACCAAAATGGTACTATATAATTTTGGTATCGAGACCTTTTCCTCAGGTATCGAGACAAGCCTAGAGTATCGATACTCTATGCATGAGTATCGATATTTCTACTTTATGTTCTTTAGATTTTAACCACACTTATGAACAATATCAATACTCAGTCATCCAGTATGGATAATGACACCTGAAAATGTCCTATTTGGGCAGTTTCAAACCGTCCTAACTCATTCTAAGGCCCTATGAAGCTCCTCATACATTGTTAGTATCTTATTTAAGTTGTTTATGGTCATAAGAAAATATCATATTACTTAACAACACATAAACTTGAGATTTTCTATGAATATATTCTTAAACCTTCAAAGCTAATGCAAGTTACATAAATGCATGGTAAGGCTTACAAATGGTATAGGAAGGTTAGAACAGTGTTACCTTAATGATTTAGCTGAGAAAACTCCCTAAGATCACCCAAGGGTCAACTTTTTTGTCCCCTTGCTTTAGACCCTTCTCTAATTTCTTTCACTAACACATAAAGAAATGACATTACTAACTTATTTATGAGGCTATTGGGAGTCTAAAAACACTTCTTAAAGTTCATCATACCCCAAACATAAATAGAAATCCTTAAATTTCATAACCCTCAATAAAACCCATTTTTTGTTTTAAAATATAAAACTTAACATATGGGGCTTGAAATTAAGCTTTCAAATTGGAGAATGATTTCCTTACCTTAGGCAAACTCAACTAAATGTTGAATCCTCTAAATCTTTACTTAAAAGGATAAGAAGATGAAGACGAAAATAAGAGGAAATGAGAAAGAGTATTTGATGAGTGAAATAGGAGTGGTTTATGTTATTACCAGATAAAATAAGGGGGTTTATCCCTTGATTTGAAAAGGGGAAAATTACACTTTAGGTCATCATCCTTTTAATTTTTTAATAAGCTTATTCCAAACTTTTAATACTTTGGCCCAATTCAAGCCCAAATCTAACTTTATTTAGGTCCAACTGTCTTAAAAAGTCCTTTGGGACCTAATAACGGGTCTTGGGTCAACCTGAACTACTAACCTAAAATTTGGGGTATTACAACTCTCCCCTCCTAAGAAGAAAATTTGTCCTTGAAATTTACCTGCGTGGAAGAGATGCGAATACTGAAGCTGCATATCTTCCTCAATTTCCAAAGTGGCTTCTTCAACACTATGATTCCTCCACAATACTTTCACTAATGGTATCTTTTTGCTTCGCAATTCCTTCACATCATTTACTAGGATCCTTATTGGCTTCTCCTTATACATCATATCTTGGCTTAACTCAACTTGCTCTAGTGACAGAATATGGGAAAGGTCGGAACGATATCTTCTTAACATAGATACGTAGAACACAGTGTGGATACTCTCCAACTCTGAAGGTAGGGCTAACTGATATGGTACATGTTCAATTCTTTCGAGGACCCCATATGGTCCTATAAAGTGCATGGATAACTTTCCTTTGCGTCCAAAACATTTTACCTTTTTCCATGGGGATACTTTAAGGAACACTTGGTCATCTATGTCAAACTCAATGTCCTTATGCTTTAAATCCGCATATGACCTCTGTTTATCGGATACTTCCTTCAGCTAATTATGAATTAATCTAATTTTTTCTTCGGTCTCTCTAATCAAGTTAGGACCCACTGACTTCCTTTCACTAAGTTCAGTCTAACATAGGGGAGTTATACATTTGTGTTCATACAAAGCCTCGTAAGGTTCCATTTAGATGCTAGACTGGTAGCTATTATTGTATGCAAATTCCAATTGTGCCAGATGGTCTTTCCAACTACCTTCAAGGTCCATAATCGTACACCTAAGCATGTCTTCGATAAATTGAATAATATGCTCTAACTGACCATCCACCTGAGGGTGAAAAATAGTACTATAATGCAAGTTGGTGCCTAAAGATTGGTGAAGAACCTTCCAGAATCAATAAGTAAAAGGAAGATCCTTATCGGATATGATCGAAACCAGAACTCCATGCAACCTTACTATTTCACAAATATACAACTATGCTAACCTTTCTAGGGTAAAATCCATCCACACTGGAAAAAAATGAGCTGACTTGGTTAATCGATCTACAATAACCCATATTGTATCATGTCTTTTTCTCATCATAGGTAGCCCGGTTACAAAGTTCATAGTCACTCTCTCCCGTTTACACTAAGGAATTTGAATTAGTTGAAGTAATCCTGAAGGAACCTAGTGTTCCGCCTTAACTTGTTGACATACTAGGCATCTGGCCACAAATTCAGACAGTTCCCTTTCTATACCTGGGCAAAATTATAACGATTGAAGTTCTTGATACATCTTGTTGTTGCCCGGGTACTGAGAACGGACTGAAATGGGCTTCATGCAAAATATTGCTACGCAAAGACTCAACTGCAGGGACACACAACCGACCTCTAAAAAACAATACACCTATATCTCTAAGCTCATACCTGGGGCCTTACCTCGATGAACTTGTTCCATGCGAGCCCTTAAGCAATCGTCGAAACTTTGCAACCTTTTAAATTCCCCCACTAGCTCGGGCTCTACTTGAAGTTTGCTAACAAACTTCTCTGCTCGATCAACCTCAATCATTCTAATAAGGCCCTTAAGTCTGTCATTGGCTTCTTACTTAACTTACCTGCCACTACATTTGCTTTCCCCATATGATAGTCAATTACGCAGTCATAATCCTTTAACAACTTTACCCACCTACACTGCCTTAAATTTAATTCTTTCTGGGTAAGCAGTTACTTGAGACTTTTATTATCTGTGAAGATACGTCACTCTTCCCCAAATATATAATGTCTTCAGATCTTAAGTGCAAACACTACCACTGCTAACTCCAAGTAGTGGGTAGGGTAATTATGCTCGTACGATCTAAGTTAACGGGAGGTAGAAGCTACCACTTTTCCCTCTTACATAAGCACACACCTAAGACCATTCAAGGAGGCATCACTATACACTATGAATTTTTTACCCGATTTTGGCTGGGTTAAAAGTGGTGCTTGGGTTAGAACAAATTTCAATTGCTCAAAGCTTTTCTGGCGCTTTTCATTCCAAACAAACAGAACTCCCTTCTGTAATAACTTCGTCAGATGTGCAGCTATCATTGAGAATCTTTTTACAAACCGATGGTAATAGTATGCAAGACCTAGAAAACTATGAAATTCCATCACATTCGTAGGAGGTTCCCACTCTAACCTGGCTTGAATTTTCTGAGGATCTACCCGTATGCCTTCTGCTGAAACTACATGGCCCAGAAAGGATACTTCAGATAACCAAAACTCACATTTCCCAAGCTTAGCAAACCACTGACGATCTCGCAAGGTCTATAAAACTATACGAAAATGTCGATCATGCTCTTCTTCATACCATGAGTACACCAATATATCATCTATGAAAACTTCCATGAACTGGTATAAGTACGTGTAGAAAACACGATTCATTAAGTCATTGAATATCGTCGGGGTTTTAGTAAGTCCAAGTGACATCACGAGAAACTCATAATGATTGTACCTTGTTCTAAATATGGCATTGGCTACGTCGACATCCTTAACCTTCAGCTGGTAATAACCCAACCTTAGGTCTATTTTTTAGAAGAAACAAGCCCCTTTAAGTTGATCAAAGAGGTAATCTATCCTACGGATAGGATACCGGTTCTCGAGATTTAACTTATTTAACTGATGGTAATTAATACATAACCACATCGACCCATCTTTCATCCATACAAAAAAGATCGATGCTCCCTAAGGAGAGTTACTTGGTCGAATGAACATTTCTCTAGAAGCTTTAACTCTTTAAGCTCCATAAGTGCCATATAATAGGGTGTAATGGACACTATAGCAGAACACGATGTCACCTCAATGTTGAACTCTAATTCTCTATCTGGGGAAACTCTGTCAGTTCCTCAGGAAACACATCCGCTAAATCTCTAACGGTTCTAATGTCCTTAAACAATGGGCTTACAAACCGAGTATTAATCACATGCACTAAGAAAACTTCATAACCATTCTCTATCATCCTCTGAGTCATGATCGTCGAAATCATTCTTGAACACCTAAGCTTTTCACTACTCATAACCACCTTAGTTCCATCATCCTTTCTAAGCTTGAGTCGTCTGACCTTACATCTTAAATTTGTATCATGTTCTGAGAGCTAATCCATACCTAGGATCATATCAAACTCTCTGATCAATAACTCTATAATATCGACGGGGAAGGTTTGGCCGTGGATTTTTGCAGGACATCAATGATGGATCTTATTGACTAGAACATCCAACCCTAATGGACTAGACACTCTAACCCTTATCTTTAAGTTCTCAGTTAGGGGTTTTTTTTCTTGAGCTTGGTCATAACATATAAAAGAATGTGTAGACCTTGGATCTATTAATGATATAATTAGAATGAAAAACATAGTAAATATACCTGAAACACATTGGTTGGGTTACACTCCTCTTGAGCTCTCATAGTGTCATGACGAGAAGCTACCTGCGGCTCTGAACTGGCTACAGACCTAGCAGCACCCCTACCATGCTAGTCGAAAGCATAACTACCACCACTTGAGGGTCCTCTATCCTTTTTTACTAACTGGGTTGATCTCTGTGACTGGTTCAGTGTAGCTCTTTGTTCCTCTGGACAGTCTCAGATGAAATGATCAAGAAAGCCACAACTGTAACATCCTCATGTCCCATAATAACATACTCTGAAATGTTTCTTCCTATAAGTCTGACAGTTAGGATATAGTGATCTTCCCGATCCACCAGAACTAGCCACTAAAGCGATCGCCAATGATCTCCTATGAGACCCAGATCTAACACTATGATTTGAACTCTGACCCCATTCCCTAGACTGGACTAGCCTATCGGGGTTCTCTATAAACCTTAAGAATCCTTGAACCTTTTGGTTGGAGCCTGGGTAGGTCTCGAAGACTCTGTTGTATACTGGTCTTACTCCACAACAGTACTAGAGGCTCTAGCTTTCATCTCCACAACACTCTTTTCTGCCTTAGCTTGACGCACCAATTCAGAAAAGACCCTAAATAGGTTGGCAGCAAAATGAGTGAGGATATCGAGGTGGAGGCCTTCCTTAAACCTTCTACAGTGGTGATACTAATGTCAGAATCATCTTCGACACATAACGACTTAACCGAAGAAACTCTACTTCATACTCTATCACATAGTGGTCGTCTTACTTCAAATTGAGGAATTAATCTCTCAAATTATCTATGTGAGCTTTTCCAATGTACATTTCTCTAAACTCTGATAAGAAAAGCTCCAATGTCAGTGTCTTAGGTTCCAAACATAGCTCTACTGTCTCTCACCACTCGATGGTGTCATTCTTAAGTAAGAAAATGACACACTCTAAATTACCCTCAGGTGCAATTGTCTGAGTGTATGGAGGGTCTCCCTAAGCCACTAATCATCAGCAATTGGGTCATCGTCTCCCAAACCAAAGAATTCAATTATCTTATGCCGGTACAGATGCTCTATCGATGATTCTTGAGGTGACACTATTAGACGAGCTAGAGGTGCAAGTGGGGGAGGTGGCGCGAATGAAGTACTGGGGATTACTCGCACTATATGTCTCAACGTAACTGATAAATCTCTAAAGAATGTTACTTCATCGACCCCAACTGCTTCTGAAACCTCAAACTCAATCTCTGGAATGAACTCATCCCTTGAGTCACCTGCTAGTAGGTGTGACTCTCTACTCTACCTTCTTGGCTATAATTTGAATCACCTTCCATACTTATATTCTGAAACGAATAAGAAAAATGATGGTTACTATGACTATTCCATACTCAAAAGTATATCTCAAGACTCTAGAGGCATGTATGTACATAAACCTTTACTAACTCTAACCCACGGGTCCTAAAAATGACTCAACATGATGCTCTGATACCACTAAATATAACGTTCTAATCTAGTACGACCCAAAGATTGACGGACTATGATGTCACACAGACAACAGTAGTGTTTGACAAAAAAAATTAAACAAAATAATATATTATTTCCATAAATTCATAATTTATCATACATAATTTCATAAATCCATAACGCTTGTTTTAAAAATTTGGAAGCCCCCAAAATAGCTTGAAGTTAAAGTTTACAAATATTTGAATACATACTCTCGACTCAACATAAATGGTTCATTCACAAATACATGCCACTAATACAAAAGTCGAGACATACTCAAAAGCTGACGGCTGGTGCTAGTTAGTCGAGATAAAGGCTTCTCTAAGCTCATGTTTCTAACTTGCGCACGAAAATAAATTCCAAACATTGAGCCTATAAAGTCAGTGCCACATTAATAATCAATCTAAACTATATGCATCCTCAAATGATCATACTTAAAAATGTACTTAAACATAATTAATTCATACTTGTTAGCATATGAGTATGCTAACTAAACATACATACAAAGGTATGCCTCATGGTGCGGCTGAGGGGCTACAAATCGGAGATCACGCACTCCTCTATCCTACCTAGGGTGGAAATCCATAATTCTACATTGGATTGCTTCATCTGCTAACTTGCTCGGTCGAGCTTGGGGTATCTATGCCCAGTTAGGAAAGATGTACATAATGCACAATCTTAGGATTGACCATATCTTAGCATACAAAAGTTCCTTATTCTAGAGTGATTCAGGTGTCCGTATGATTTCTCGAACATCACACAAGGAAAATCTTATGATTCCTTAAGTTATAGGGTTTCTAGGTGAAATTTAACTTATTTTTATCGTTCTCACTTGATGTCTTATTGAAGGATTAAATAGTGGTTTGGGTCTCTCAACCCTATTTCTAAAATTCCTAAAGTTTCTTACCTTTTCTCATGAAGTAGTATCGATATTGTCTTATTAGTATCGATGCTAACATAGTAGCATCGATACCCCTATTAAAGTATCGATACCAATAGCTTAAAATAGACCTTGAGAAAAAAGGTAGTATCGATACTCCTATAGGGAGTATCGATACTCAGCTCTTAGTATCGATACTCCCATGAGTATCGGTACCAAAATGGTATTATGGAATTTTAGTATCGAGATCGGGCCTAGAATATCGATACTCTAGGCTTGAGTATCGATATTTCTACTGTGGGCCTGTCGGCACACCCCATAGCACAGCAGAAACAAAACTCGACGGTCTAACCAGCGATCCAAGTACGAAAAACTAAAATCGGGAGGAAAAGATGCGAATACTTACAGTGGGTTCCTTGAAAAACAACAAGGACAACAATGAATACTGGTAGTGTAGATCAGTTCGAATCTTAAGCCTCCACAAAATCACGTCTCGGCCTCTACTCAGTTCACCCGATTGAGAGCAATCTTTGTTTTCCCCAAAACTCTTTTGAGAGAAAATGGCTGAAGGTTTTGAGTGTGTGTTGTAAAAACGGCTGCTAGACCTAACACACCCTTTTATAGCCAAGTTACCCTAATTATATTATTTCAAATATTTGGGATTATTAAAACATATATTTAATTAACTCTAGATATGTATTTTAGTAACGTATAACAAATTGTACATCTTTGCTCGTTTCAATCCTAGGTTATGACATTGTAGGTTCTTGTAACGTTAGTAGTAATTATTAGAACAATTCTAATATTACATACAATAAGTGACATCTAGCAATATATCATTGTCACCTAAGTTACAAGAAAATATGATTCGACATATCATCTTGGTGATTACTCTTTTATGTATTACATCCTTATGTCCTTTATATCTAGAATAGGTACAAGTCTTGGAATAGTCACACTTGTATAGCCCATCTATTGTTTCTTGATATCTAGAGTAGACTTTAATTAACGAATAGTTTATGATATCTCATATCAACTTATTCGAGCATGGCCATGCGTTTCTAGTCTTACTTAATCAAGTGGCCTGTGATATATTTCCTATTATGTAGGAAGGACAAATCCTATCTTAATCATACACACCCACTACATATATATTGAGATATATTCAATAACAGTCTTTATAGATCAACCAGTTATGGAGCTTGTTTAGCTGCATCAAAACATACAACAATATATGTTGGGATATTATTGATCTCAAGTCTGAGGATCATACATATAGTCATCACCATGAGTAATGTTATGGCTGTCACATAATAATCCAAGACATATGCTCATGGTCAGTCAATCCAATACAGTGTTCTCTAACAATATAATCATGTATCAATTCTGACATCTCTATGTCAATGACAACTCATTGTCATCAATCAATAACATGTTAGTCTTAAGAGTATTATTATTGTCCATGCCCATAATAATACTTGACTGGGGATCTTTTAATAATAACAATTATGTCATTATATGGACTTTATTATCTTAGAATTTATGTTAAACACATATATATAAATGAAAAATAATAGCGGCAATGCCTTTATTCAATAAAATCGGTAAATAAAAGTATTATTTCAATCATCATATGATTGGTCTTTGGGCATACTCTAACATCTACTTTACTTTCTTTAGATTTTTGCCTCACTTATGAACAATATCAATAATCAGTCATCCAGTACTGATACTGACAACCAAAAATGTCCTATTCAGGCATTTTTAAACCTTTTTAACTCATTCTAAGGCCCTATCGACGATCTTCAACCTCGTTGAACAGATGATACAGCGGTAAAACTCTGAGATCGGAGGCAATCTCTGACAAAGTAGTCCAAAAACCCAGAGTTGAAGCAACCTGCAGTCGCTCGGTAACACTCCCCTGGGTTTCTCCTGCCACAAGTCGAGCACACCGGATGATCTGGTGCCCTCTCTGATATGTTGACATTGGACCCGGAAGCTGACAATAATGGTCTCCTACGGAAGCTAGATCTACCTCCACGATCCGAGCTATGTGATACTCCCTAGAAGGCCCTGATAGTGATATCCCTGAACTCTGAGGACCCTTGGCCCTCTTTACAAATGACTGAGACTTCCTAGATGTCTCTAGAGCCCTTCGGCTCTTTCCCACAGAGTCGCTCTCTGACTAAGCTTTCTTGCTTGGAATTCTCTCGATTGCCTTAGCTTGGAGGGTCATATCCAAAAATACGTGAGGGGGATTAGCTGCTAACTGAGTCTAAATTCCCAATAGTAGCCATCCCTGAACCTCCTACAACAGTGAGCCTCAGTCAAAATAAACTATAGTGCATACTTGCACAACCTGAGAAACTCATTTTCATACTCAAGCACTGTCCAGTCCCCTTGTGAAAGATGTAGAAACTGGTCGCGCAAATCTTCAGTGTGGGCCTCCCTAATATACTTCTCACAGAACTCTGACAATAAGTACTCCCATATGGGTTTCTTTGTCTCTATCGCAAGCTTTGTGGTCTCTCACCAATCAATCTCTTCACCCTTCAGAAGTACGGTGATACACTCTAACTTGCCCTTAGGAGTGAGATGCAACTGACAAAGAGTACGGAGTGTCTCTCGAAGCCATTGGTCTGCGGAGATAGGATCGTCATCCTGAGATCCATAGAAATTGGTCGTATTGTACCAATGAAGCCTCTCAATTGGAGATTCCTAAAGCAAAGCACCATAATATGCTAAACGGGTGGCACAGGTGGGAGAAGTGGCATAGTGGACATATTAGGTATGGAAGGGACTATCTGTTGAAGTATCGAGGTCAAATCAAAGGAGAAAGCTACCTTATCAACACCAGCGTCTGCATATGACTCATGATCTAAGTTCGGGGCATACTCGTCACCAAAATCTCCAGCCAGGGAGGCACAACTCTCCTCCTGGCCCTCGTGGCTAGAAGCATCGCAATCGACCATAATCGAATCCTGAAATTAGAAAAAAAAAAGAGGTTACTATTTCTATTCCAGAATCTTAGGTATTCTTGACACTCTAGGGGCATGTATTCACATAGACACTTACTGACACTAACCCGTAGGTCCTGGGAACAACTAAACCTATACGCTATGATACCACTAAATGTAACACTCTAATCCAATCCAACCTGAAGATTCATGGATTACGATGCCACACAGAACCATAGAAATTGTCAACCCAAAATTTTCTTTTCAAAACAATATATAATCATCAAAATCATTCATCATTTCATATGTAGAATCAAAAATAAAGTTCACAAAATATGGGAGTCTCCAAAAATATGTACAATACAACCATATAGTCTAAAATCAAATAAAGTTATGACTCAAATATACAAGATCTATATAGAATACATTTCATTTACAAATAATCAAGACATACTTTATAAATCATCTAGTCTGGAACGATCAAATGTGATAGGCTCCCTCAACTATCCTCTACTAACCTATGCACGGAAACACATTTCATGCGCTGAGCTCACAAGCTCAGTGTCATGAATATAACTATGTAAAACCACATGCATTCATTACATGAACATGTCAGAATGTAGAGTCATGAACATACAAAAGTACATATCAAACATGAGATAGGCCAAGTGGTGCGATCAGAGGAATTTACGTGTATCTCAGACAACACACTAGCTTATCTAAAACGAGATAGCTTTGGGGTAAGAACCAAAATTTATGTGCGTTAAAACTTATAGCCCTTATTCTACCTTGGATCCTCGAATGGTCGAGGTGAGGTCTAAAATTTACGTGCATCAGATGCTCAAATCCCAAACATAGTTGAGAATAAGGCATGATTCTGGAATTTACGTGCATCGAAATTCATGCTGGTATGACCCATAACTTACGTGCATCGGATGTGTACCAATAGATAATATCCTGATATTCAAAAACAAAGGACGATTTTCATAATGCTAGAGTAACTCGAGCGTCTGTATCATTTCCCGAGTGATAGACGATGCTAATCTTATGTCATCATATCTTCCTTGATTTCTAGATGAGAAATTATAAGTTTCACTTGTATTGTATACTTGTAGCTCATATGAACTCATAACACCTAAGCTCAAACCCCTAAATTAATTGAACAAAATTGCCCAAGAATGACTGAGGGTATCGATATTGGGTTATCAGTATCGATACTCATCCCTTAGGTATCGATACACGCCCGACGATACCAAAATTTACTTCTAAGTTTTGAAAAATACTTGGGTATCGATACTCCTTTGGGGAATATCGATACCCTACCCTGGGTATTGATGCTCACATGAGTATCGATACCAAAATTAACTTCGATGTTTTCAAAAATACCTTAGTATCGATAATGGTCATATGTGTGTATCGATACTGGACCTTGAGTATTGATACTTATTAAAGGAGTATCGATATTACTCGTATAAAATGTTGGGTTTTGGCCTTTCACGAAGAACAATATTGGTATTATTCTTCCAGTACCAATACTAACAGACCAGAATACCAGGTTCTGGGCAATAAAATGACTCTAAACCTCACCCATATGCTCTTTAAAGAATAGAAAAGCTTATTAAAGTCTTATTTAAGGTCTTAGAGATTAAAAGTTATCATCTTTCAAGCTTACAAACATCAAAAAATGGAACTTGCCATGAAATTACTCTAGCATGCTTACATGAACAAAACATACCAAAATACACATACAATTATCTACATGTGGTATGGAAAAGTTATAATCGTGTTAACTTGAAGCTAGGTGACTAAAAAACGTCCTCAAATTACCCAAGAACTAACTTCTCCTTGCCTCTAGATTTTGAGCTCCCCCTTGCTATTACACTAATCAAAACATGGAAAATGAGTTATTAGCTCATTTCAAACCTTATAAAGAAGCTAAGAACATTTTCTTACCACCCAAATTCCACAAAACAAACTAGAACTTAGAATTCTTCAAACGCCCATTAAAACTATTTTTTGGCTAGCTAGGCTAAATCTTACAAAAGTGGGGTTTGATGAAAGCTTGGGATGAGTATAATGTAATTCTTACCTTAGAACTCACAATGGATGCTTAGATTTCTTAAATGTCCAACCTTTGTTTGCTTTTTGAAAGGGAAAGAAGATGAAAAAATGGAGGAGGAGAGACAAACAAAAGAATGAAAAAGAAGAGAAGTTGACAGACGTGATATAATCCCAAATAAATGGAATTCAATCTTTGGTTTGAAAAATGGGTTAATTACCCATATAATCCTTCCCCATTTGATGCATGGTAAAAATAATCCATTTTTAGGGTTGTTGGGCTCATCTATAGCCCAATTCAAAACCATTTGGGTATAAAGTTTAATATATTAAGGGAAATTTAATCTAAGCCCAAACGAATAAACCTAAAACTCTTATCCCGTATTTTAGGGCGTTACAACCATCTCTATCATCATCTTCATGATCCAAACAACATTCACACCCACCACCATCCAAAAATCAAGTTTGCATTAGACGCATACCTACGGGGGATTTTCAATTTCAGTTTTCATTAGATTCATTTATCTTTTCGCAATTCCTTTTACATATCTTTTATCTAATTTTTCTTAATTCTGTGTCAGGAATGATTTTGTCGAAAACCATAATTTAGCTAAGTTATTCCTATCTTATTATATTCGTTGTCTCTGTTTTATTTTATTATCTTTATTCTATCTTTATTGTCTTCAACTTACTTCTATTGTTCAATTTTATAGAAAACCTAAACTCCCATAACTCTAGTTGTCACTGAAACTGCCACTCTTGTCCTCTCATTCTTTGATCGAGTCTAGAGCTTTCTAGGTTTGATTCTTCAACAATGAGCAATGTTCATCACTCCGATGTTGTCCCCTATCAAAACCCTTGTTCCCAAGCTAGTTGGAGGCCAATGAAGATAGTACATAGTCTAGCTCAAAGGGGTCGAACCACATCAATTGACTTGTTGAATCTTATAATCCAAGATCCTTCATGGTCCCAGAAGACACCTTCAACAGAGTTGAATCATGTTATAAGAGAAACAACACCATCAACGTTCATGCAAATCCAGCTTGGAACATATGGTCTCTAATTAACTATTTTATTTTGAGTATTGTGATTGGGAGTACGATGATGCTTACTATCAGCGTAATATTTTTGCATAAGTGATGCCCTTATTGCGAACGGTGCAGTTGCATGAGATGTCCAAATAAATTTATTTCTAAAAAAACCATTAATGTAATTTTTATAGGATACATGCACTAGATTCCATAACAATGACAACGCATGCTTCTTTGGACTAATGTTTATACTCAATCTATTAGAAGAACAAAGTCTCGAAGATTCAAAGCATATCCATTCGGTAAGTATAATGTGAGTGAATTCTTAAAAGGTTCGAATGTTTCACCTATTTGATGTTTCAGATTCGAGATCGAATCCTTTTGACAAAAAAATAGGATGATACATGCATCCCAACGCACACGTCAAAGGAAGATGGACTAAAACTTCTAATAGACTCACACTACTAATCCTTGGAAAAGAAGAACAACAGATCATCAGACTTCCAATTGCTTTTTGAATGGGATCTTGATGTTATTTAGTCGATATGTCTTCTGGAGTAATGACTAGTTGTCTCTTAGCTTCCCAAAGGTTATGAAATCACATCAATCTGATATTATGAACTCAAGATATTTCACTTTAGTAAAGATAATGCTTGCAAAATCCCTATACGAGATTATACTGGAATTTGTATTTTTCAATATATTCATCTTAAGAATAGAGGTTAGAAAGGTAATTGAATGTAATAGCCTTGATAGCTTATCACCCTCCATCACCTTGTTATCATAAGCTATGTCATCTATCATCATTATAGAAGCTTGATCTAGACTGTTGATTGCATCCAATGGTGAAGATGAAGTCATACATTTAAACTCCTATTTTCCATCTCCACCATCGGATCAATCACTACATCAAGAGTCCAAACTGATATTACCCACATCACATGAATTAGGATAGTATTTTATTATTATTTTATTCTTTAACCATGTTACAACAAGGACTCCTCAAAACCTATATAAATGATGCTCATCCCATCATTATAAATCACCAAATCTTTTCTTATATACAATACAACGGGAGTTCATTTTTGCAAGAGTTGATTGCCTTATGCCTTCAAAGCTTCTTTTACTTTTAGTTCTTGAGAGAGAGATTTTTACACTCTGGTTTACCTTTTTCATTGCAATTAAGAGGGCAAGTTAGATACATATTATCGACTTTACCTTTTTATTGTGACTAGGAGGGTTCGATTGGACAGTTATCCATCTATTTCCATCATATCCATCATCATCAAATTCACGTATCTACATCATCTCCACCAGCTTTGCGACAATACATGCATACTAGGGGAAATTTTTAAATTCAGTTTTCTCTCTATTCATTCATTATTTTTCAATTTCATTTTCATATTCATATTCCCTATATTATCACCTATCTAATTCCTATATTCTTGTCTCACTGTGTGTCGGGATCAATTATATCGAAACCCCTAATTTAGCTAAGTTATCATATCATATCTTATACATTCTCCTTATTGTCTATTGTCTTTATATTATCTTTATCTATTCCTATCTTAATCTTTCAATTATATCATTTTCCATCAAACCCTAATCCATACAAAACCCTCATTTTTGTTATCCCTTTTGTTCCATCAAATCCCATCATTTTCTTCATCGAGTCTAGACTTTTTCTAGGTTTGATTCTTCAATGAGAGCAATGTTCACTCATCCATTTCTCCTTATCTATCAATTGGTAATAGATTTGGTAAGATTCTTGGGAAGAATCAAAGTCGGATTTGTTCTTCAAGCATCACCCACTGAAATACCACAACAGAGCTAGTTCGCGTAAGTTGATCCTTTTAGGTTCTTTTTCATTTTTTAAAATTTAGTTTCAATTAGTTCTTGTAGTTTGATGATTTTCATTGGAAAAAAATAAAAAAACAAAAAAAAATATAAAAAACAAATCGTAAATGAAGTAATTTGGGGTTAATTTTTTACAGGTACTTGATTTGTCATAAGATTAATCTCTAGTCTAAAATATAGGTCAATTGGACATCAATAGACCCCTCTGATCCATTGTTCAAGATTGTTCAACAGATTTAAGCACAGGTTCTTGACAATTTTTTCTAGAAAGAAATTGGTGTTGAAATTTTCCATATTGAAACTACATCAATTTTATGATATAAAAAATTTCAAAATTTTTGGAGATCAGAAACCCCTTTATAAACACTGCTCAATTTGATCCTGCATTTGATCGGCAAAATTGGGAACTTGTCATTGAAGAATTTTTAGAGAATCTTCCAGAAAGAATATTGTGCTAAATATTTCCATAATTTGGTCTAAATTCATTGAGAAGATTAAAAAAAACAGAATTTTTGAAGACCAGCAACCTCCTAAAAAAACATTGCTCAAGTTGATATATCGATTCAGGGTTTTTTTTCGGGTTTAGGTTTTCTAACTTTTTCTTTGATTCTTATTACTTTAGGTTCCTTTGTCTAACCTTTTATTTGTTTCTCTAAATCATGTAACACATTCTCTTCCTTGAGTTAGTAGGATTACAAGAGTTTACATACTCATTCTTCTTTTGTATTCTCGTTCACTTTAAGTCCTACCTTTCTTTGACCTCTTAGAACTTCTAAGTTTTTTCCCTTTTATTAGTGATCAAACTCTGATACGAACATGAAATACTTCTTGGAGAAGAGAGTTTTAAAGAGTACAAGATTGGTTTTATTGCCTCTCGTTGTGTTGCTTCCTTGGAATGACTTGTAAGGTTTCTTGTTTTTTTCACTTCAAAATTTTCTTGAGTGTTGTGAATTTTTAGGATGACAAAAGATGTAAAAGTATTCGAGGCTTGTTGAGGCCTCATGAACGTTATTTCTCACCAGATGAAAATACTTACCACTCTTTAACAATTACTAGACGCACTTCTTGATCTGAACAGTGGAAGACAACAATAAAAGCACAATATCGACATTCAACCAGGAAAAGCAATAATAATTCCACAATTCAAAGGAAGTTATGACCTATACATCTACATCAATTGGGAGAGCAAAGTTGATTTTATATTTTCCTACCACAACTATCTAAGGGAAGAACTATACCTTTAATAGCTTTAGAATTTTCGAGTTATGCACACACATGGTCGATGCAAACAAAAAAAGCTATTCAAGGAAAAAAGATACAAGAAATCGATTTATGGGAAGCACTTAAACGAGTCATGAGAAAATGTTTTCTTCCAACAAAATACATTTGTGAAGCTAAACAACAACTTCGAATACTATGACAAGGTCCAAGCTCAATAGAAGGCTACTACAATGAGATGGTATCCTTAATCAATCGTGCAGACTTATACAAATCAAACTATTATATAGTGGAAAAATTTGTCAATGGCTTGCATACAAACATTATTGCTCTTATTTACTTACATGGTTATGAAAGCCTTGGAGAAACACTAAAGAAAATAAAGACGACCAAAGCATAATTCCAAAGGAAGTATCACTTTAAAGAAACTTACCAAGGTAATTCATCAACTTCCACTTCATCTTCTACTCCATCTTCTATCGCGATTAAGAAATCAAGGGATAAAAAGCCTAAGGTGTCTAACAAAGACATGATCAAAAACCCAAAAAAGTTTTGAATGAGAGATACCTTATGAATTCAATGCAAAGAATATGATCATGCCAGTCGTGATTATCCGAGTATGAAAAAATAGACAATACAAGAAATTTCGATTGTTTCAACAAAATTATTTATCACTAAAAGTACTAAATTTGTCATGATATATTTATTTTGACTAATTTTATTTGTTACCATATTTGTTAGAACAACCTTGTCATGTAAAGTATATTGTCACAAAATTGTTTTCTTTACCATTTTATATTATTTATTGTAACAATGAAATTGTATTACTATAATTAACTTATCGTAATAAAAATATTTGTTGCAATCAATTAACCATTTCGTCACGAGAACTACATTTTTTCATAATTAACTTATATTTTAACATCAAATATAAAGAGTTTTTGTGACGAAAATATATGTGGTAACAAAAATTATTTGTCACAGTTTCTATTTCGTCACTAAATGTAACTTATAGAGACAAAATATTTGTTAAAATAAAATATTTATTTTATCACAAAAAGTAAATTTTGTCACAATTAACTTAAATTATGACATCAAACAAAAAAACTTTCGTGACAAAAAGACATGTTATAACAAAATTTAATTTATCACTACTTTTATTTCGTCACTAAATATTTTTTATAAATTTTTTCTGTGACTAAATGATCTTGTTGCAATTTGTTATTGTGAAAGAATATTACTTCGTCACAATTTTTTATATTGAGAAATTCATATTTGTTATAAATTGTTATTTTGATTAAATAATTTTGTCAATTTTTATTTTAACAAAATATTGTTGCGAAATATATTTGACATAACTTTTTTATTACGACTACATTTACCGTGTTATTGTAACTAAATAAATTTTTTACAATTTATTATAGTGATAGTGAAAGAATGTTATTTCTCATAATTTTTTATATTGAGAAATTAATATTTGTTATAAATTGTTATTACGACTAAACAAATTTGTCAAAAAAATAATATAATTTTTATTTTGAGTAAATATTATGACAAAATAAATTTAACATAACTTTTTATTTTGATTAAATTTACTAGGATTTTGATTAAATTTAATATGTTATTGTGAGTGAAATCACCTTTTTTTACAATATATACATTAAAAAAGGAAAAATCCAATACAAATTTGGGGCATTTAATACTCAACAATGACTCATGAGCAACCCCAACAATCGAGGAGCACAACAACAAACTTCCTCTCCCTGCCACACATGCAACAATGGTCCTTATCTGCCTTAATAACAGGTGCATCCCATGCTGGTGCCCATGCCCTTGCTGCTAGTGACCATGCTCACTATACCTGTCAGCAAGTTTCTCACAGGCAAACTAGAAAAGAGCGTAACAGAGAAAAGCAATTCAGAGGAAGAAAAGAAAGCTTTTTCATTTTTGTATTTTATTTTTTTGTAATATGGAGAGGTTCTATAAAACCTCCCCGAAAAGCATGCAAAAGGATAAGTCTCTACCTTGATTAAAAAAAGAAAGGAAATCAGGAGCTCCCATTTTCTTCTCTTGAAACAGTGTAAAGGGGTTACCCTTCTTTTCAAAATCAATACAAAGAAGAATTTGTAGAAAACATTTTTGACGAACATTTCACCTTAGTTTTCATATTTTTGGTGAGTGATTTTAGGTGTGTATGTGTTATTCAAAGAAAATAAAAAAGAAGAAAGAAAGGTTTTTAGTTGTTTACAAGTGTCGAGTTCCATTGGTTGGGGTCTCTTTGATTTTTCTCTGCGTTGTTAAAAGTCAAGTCATAGTCTTAGTTGTCGCAGCGTCGAGCGACCAGGTGATGGGGACCGTGAGTTCATAGAAGTTTTAGTTAGAGGAGAAATAAATAAGTTTTAGGTATTTTTTTTGGGTCTCCATGGCCTTCGTTTATGGGTGGTTTTCCTGAACAAAGATCTATCACTAACATACAGTTTATATCATAGTATTATATACTTGAGTTGTATTCAATTCAACGAATCAAAACTCAAACATGAAATATAATATCTGCATATTATAAAAACCCAATCTTGGAAATGAAAAATCAAAACAGAGTATATAACATGAAAATATAATGCCAACGTCATACAAAATATACAAGCATGTGACAATCTGTATATAATACAGACAAATTCATTCAATAAAACAGCGCAATCAGAGCCTGAAAAAAGTGATGTTCTCATCTCATACAAAAATCAATGTTAAATTCAAGTTGTGGCAACTCTGAAATGTCGATTTATGTCCAAATAATAATAACAAGATGAAATCAAGGAAACAAAGAGGAACGTAGGACTAAATGATTTATAAATCACCAAATCTAAATGAATATTGCCAGCGACCTCTTGTCCTAGCAGCAAGAGACTCACATGATACCATTACCTATACTTCTGTCCTTTATATCAAACACGCAAAAAGGAAAAAGAAAACAATGCAAGGGGAAAAAAGGATTTTCAAGACACATTTGAAAGAGACACTATAAACCAAGACTAGGTACCAAAGCCACAATCCTAGGCTCCTAGCTCGAACAAGAAAAACACCAACATTTAAACCGAATCAAATTCCAATAAACACTAACAATTCTACAGTTAAGATTAGTGCATCAAATCACTAACCTTTGTGAGTTCATTCATTTCAAAACTAAAACTTTACTGTTTCAATCAAATGGTCAGTCACCGTCCTTCAATGTTCAAAACTAATCCATTATTTGAATTAATCATCCTTAAACACTTTCATGTATTCAAAAAGATGTAGCTTCAAAAACCCAACGATATAAACAACAAATTATCCACAAAATTAATTACTGGATAAAAAAGAAATTAAAAAAGAGCCAAAAGCTATTTTTCTTCCTAAATTTGCATGAGAGAAAAAAAAAGGGGAGAAGTAAGGCACACCGGGAGATGAGGAAGGGGAAGATGAATTATCTTGATTATTGTTCTTAGCCATAGCTTTAATGGTGAAAGAACGATGGGCATATGAAGGAAGATATATCCTTGAAACCCTAATTTGAGAGACTCCAAATTTCAAAATCTTGCAAGAATTGGATCTTTCTCATCTCATACAAAAATAAATTGATTGTTCATAAACTGGACTTAGCATTCACTAAATAAATGTCGAGAAAAGAAAACGCAGCGAAAAAGGAGGAGAAAAGATTACTTATAACTTATTTGATAGAAGAAAAACAAAGATGAAAGAACAAATCGGAAAAATCAATCCACTCTGTTCCACAACTCCATGAAACTCAGTGATCAGAACGAATCTATCCACCAACCCAGTAAGAATCAAGTTTGTTCTATGGCTTTGAGTCCCAGCTGTGGAGAGTAGAGGGGGACTTGAGAGTGTTCTAATTTTTTTTAGGGTTTAGGGTTTACAAATGGTAAAAAAAAGAAAAAGGAGAGGAGAGAGATGCGGCGCACAAAGAAGATAAATGGCCAAGTGAAAACAATACGCGTGAAAGGATAGGGTTTCTGTGTTCTCTTAAACTATTTGGTAAATTTAAAATACAGGTCCTTTTATTTTCACATATTTTTATATATAGTCCCTTTTTTCATTTATTTTAATTTGGTTACTGAATGTTTCTTTATTATTTTTTATCATGGCTCACTGTTTTGTTTTAGTACAATTTAGTCATCATTTTATGTTATTATGTTTTATTTTTAATTAACTATTGCATTTTTATTTTTTACATTTTAATCCCTTGGTTCTTTTTAATTGCATTTAATTTTTAGCAATTAATTTTTTAATATATTGTTCAATTTTTTAGCAATTTAATTTTCATTATTACTATTTTTATATTTTATTTTTTGTTTGTTTTAGATTTTAAATTTAGAATAATAATTTTTTAATAAATAAAGAAGACCTTGAACTTTTTGATAATATATTTTGTTATTATATTTTATTCGAAAATGTCATTTAATTATATATATATATTATCACAAAAAATTGATTTTTTCAAACATTTTGTTTTTTATAATAATAATTATATTTTCTCATTATAAATAAATATAAAACTACAAACATAATTTTTTATAAAAAAACTTGAATCTTTTATTAATTAAAAAAATGAAATTTTTGCTGTGATAATTTTTCTATAAAAATAACTATTACATATAGTTACAAAACTTGTCACTATATAATATTTTTACACCAAAAAATAGGGAGAAATATTTATGATAGTATAAATTTTCATAATGATTAAAATATATAACTACAAAAAATAATTGATACAAAAAACTTAAATTTTATTATTTGATTTTGATAATTTTTTCTATAACAATAATTATAAATTATAAAACTTGTCAATATAAATTTTTGAAACAAAAAATGGAGAAAAATAGTTATGACAATATATGTTATCACTATAATTAAAATTTATAACTACAAACATTTTTTCAATAAAAACATGAATCTCATTATTTGTTGTGAGAACCTTTTTTTTAACAATAATTATAGCTTATATTTGCAAAACGTGTCACTATATGATTTTGTTTTTCTACCAAAACATAGAGATAATCATTTGTGAGAATACATTTTGTCACTAAAATTAAAATATATAATTACAAATAAAATTTGTCACAACAAATCTAAATCCCATTATTTTTTGTGATAATTTTTTTGTCATAGTTACTAAAACTTTTAGTTATAAAACTTGTCACTATATGACTTTAATTTGGCGCCAAAAAATAGGAGGGAAATATTTGTGACAAAAAATCGTAATGAAATTTATTTTGTCACCATATGTTACATATGTTTTCTAATTGTGACAAATTATTGTGACAATTTTAGTTTTTGTCATAATTGTGTATCGTTTTTTAATTTAATGTGACGGTTATTTATTTTGTCACAAAAAAACTATTAATAGTGACAAAATTAAATTTATCACAATAGTAGAAATTTCTTGTGATAATTCGATACGATAGTTCTTATGGGTCTGAACCGGACATGGAGATCAATGAATACGATGCTAGTAGCATTGTAATGGAAGATAACAATCTTCAATCATTGGATACAAAAGTACATTTGAAAAATCAAGTGACAACACTTTGTGAGAAGGGTGAGGATATAGAAAAAAGAAAAAAAAATAAAAAGAGGCAAAAGCAAAAGAAGTCATAACCCATAAAAGCGAAGAACATGGCCCATAAAGGTGAGTGATACTATTTGCGAGGAAAAAAAAAAGTGCGACTCAAAAAAAAGTTGTGAGCACAAAAGTATTAAGAGTGAACCTTCTTCACAAAAAGCATTGCATCCTTGTTCGCTTTCGAGAATCAATTGTTTTCATTTTTAACATCAACAAGGATTTGCCTATAGTGTTTATTTCTCTCTTATATGATTTTAAAGAAGCGTTAGGTGATCCAAAAAGAGGGAAATAACACCAAACCAATATAATTCAAGGTTTTATCATACCCCGTCGAACAAACAATCTCGAAGGAATCAAAGAGTTAGATTTTCAGTGAAAATACTACATCTATGAAAGTCTTAGTCATCGTGTCATCTCAGTGATGAATCACAATTTTCAAGAATAAAAAGGAAAGTATGTTGTTACTCATTTTAATGATATTCTAACATACTTGTTCTCTTTTGTACAGGTTGAGGCACTTGAAGTTGTCATCAATGTCGATAAAGCAAAGGTAAAAGCAATTCAAGAATAGCCCACGCCATCTTATGTCACTAAGGTAAGAATTTTACATGGCTTAGTGAACTTCTATTATCGCTTTGTCAAGGATTTTTTTACCATCGTGGTAATTTTGACAGAAATCATCTAAAAGTCAGTTGAATTCAAATGGGGACCAAAACAACAAGAAGCATTCAAACTTCTTACAGGTAAGTTATGTTCTACCCCTATTTTTTATCTTTCCTATTTTTCTAACACTTTCAAGCTTTAGACATAGATGCGGTTCTTAGGAAAGAAAGACAACCCATCACTTACTTTAGTGAGAAGTTAAAAGCTACACAATTGAATTTCTCTACCTATGACAAAGAACATATGGCATTATTTTGTGCACCCATAGTATGGCAACACTATCTTCTTCCTACAACGTTTATCATACACACCGACCACGAATATTTAAAGTGGTTAAATGGACAAATTAAGTTAAATAAACAACATGTTCTATGGGTTGAATTCATTGAATCTTTTCATTATGTGATCAAATACAAACAAGAGAAATATAACATTGTATTTGATGCATTATCTCGGAGGTACACACTTATAACTTAAATGCATGCTACTATTCTCAGGTTTGAACATATCAAAGATGTATATCATGATGAATCGAAGATTTATGATATATATATATATATATATGTTCATTCTTTTAAAAGTGATTTTAATGAGTTCTATTATATATATGGGTTTTTTAGCTAAACATGGTTTTTAAACATTCTTTCTCACCACACAGGAGTTAAATGATAGAGAAAACATATGACACAGTCACAGATAAAGACAACATTGGCTAGCGCCACATTGAATTTCAACACAAATGCCATGTTACAATATTTGTGTGAAAAAGAGGATTTCAAGACAATAAGAAATTAGTTCCAACAAAGAATAAACCTCTACTAAAGAGTATAAAGACACATCAAATGATCTATACAACTGTTTTACAATTTTTCCTTTCTATATGTGTAATTCTCTTTCTCTAGAATTTTCATATTCGTGGACGAATCGTGATGGAATAATACATGAAATAAAGTTCATAACAATGATCACGTATGCTTTTTTGGACTAATGTTTATACTCGAAGCTATTAGAAGAAAAAAGTCTTAAAGATTCAAAGCATATCCATTTGGTAAGTATAATATGAGTAAATTCTTAGAAGGCTCTAATGTTTCTCCCTTTGATGTTTCATATTCGAGGTTGGATCCTTTTAAATAGAGAAATGATGATAGATGCATCACAAGGCTCACGTCAAAGAAAGATAGACTAACGCTTTCAATAGGCTCACACGACCAAGCCTTGAAAAAAATAGCATATTATGAAGCGATTTCTTTTTAAATGGGATCCTAATGTTATTTTGCCAACATGTCTTCTGGAGTTAGGACAGGTTGTCTATTATCTTTCTAACGGTTCTGGAATCACATCAATATGATATCATGAACTCAAGATATGCCCATTTTAGTGAAGATAGCGTGTGGAATTTTGTAATTTTCAATATTTTCATCTTAGGAATAAAGGTTAGAAAGGTAATTAAATGTAATAGCCTTAATATCTTATCACCATCCACCACCTTGCTTACCATAAGATATGCCACCTATCATCATTTTAGAAGCTCGATCCAGATTGTTCATCACATCCAACGGCTTAGGATCAAGTCATGCTTTTAAACTCCTAGTTTACATCTCCATTATCGGATCAAGCACTACATCAAGGGCCCAGATTGTTTCTGCCTACATCACATGGATTAGGATAATATTTTATTATTATGTTATTTTATTCTTTAATCATGTTACAACAAGGACTCCTCAAAACCTATATAAAGGAGGCTCATCCCACTATTATAAATCACCAATTCTTGTCTTATATACAATTCAACAAGAGTTCGTTTTTGCAAGAGATGATTGCCTTGTGCCTTCGATTCTTATTTTTCTTTTAGTTCTTCTGAGTTCTTGAGTGATATCTTCACGCTTTGGCTTACATTTTTATTGCAATTAGGAGGGTTAGTTAAAGTCGTATTATCGAGTTTGCATTTTCATTACGACTATGAGGGTTCAATTGGACAGTTATCCATTTATTTCCATCATATCCATCATTATCATCAAATTCATGCCATCTCTATCATCTCCACAAGCTTTGCGACAACACATACATACCGGGGGAAATTTTCAAATTCAATTTTCTCTTTATCCATTCATTATTTTTCAATTCCGTTTTCATATTCATATTTTCTATATCATCACCTATCTAATGCCTACATTCTTGTCTCATCGTGTGTCAGGATCAATTTTGTCGAGAACCCTAATTTAGATAAGTTATATAATATCTTATATATTCTCATTATCTTCCATTGTCTTAATAATATCTTTATCTATTTTTGTCTTAATCTTTCAATTGTCTCAATTTCCAACAAACCCTAATCCATACAAAACCCTTTATTGCTTCCCTTTTGTTTTCTAGGTTTGATTGTTTTCTTCATTGAATCTAGAGTTTTCTAGGTTTGATTCCTCAACGAGAGCAACATTCACTCATCTGTTGTCGCTTCTCTATCATTATGTGGCATGACATGTCATTTTTATTATTTTTTAATGATCACATCGCATTTTTTATCATTCAGTATTTTTAATTAATTTTGTTCAACCAATTAGATGGTGACACCACTTATGAGGATAAAAAGATAAAAATCATTCTTGCTTCTAGTATGAATTGTACTTAGGCCTTTTACATGAGATACAAATCACTCAACCATTGAATTAAGCTAGTTATATGGACAAATTTCATCACAATTTGTATGTAACTTACATAACATTATCACCACAAAATCAATATTTTTATGATTTATAAGATTAAAATATGGGACACTTTAAATTGATGACCGGCAGCTTAATCACTCAACTATAGTGTGAATATTTTTTATTATATTGAACTCAAAACTTACTTATAGTTTTATTAAATTAAAAGACTATTTTTTCATTTTATTTAGAAATAAAAAAATAAAAAAAATAATTTATATAATTTCATAAAATTTATATGAATTCATTATAAAAAAAGTATATTTATCATATTATAAAAGTATTTATTGAATTTTTAAAATCATATTAATTATTTATTATAAATAATATTATTTTTAAATTATCTATTTAATTTTATATAATTAAGATTTATGGTAAATTGCACGGTTTGTATCTAACTATCACTCTTGTTTCATATAATATTATTTAAAATTAAATTATCTAAAAAAATAATATTATTTAAAATAAATAATTAATGTTGTTTAAAATAATAAATAAATAAATAATATGATTTTAAAAATTAAATAAATATTTTAAATATTTTTATAATATTAAGTATATTTTTTAAAGTGATTTAATATAAATTTTATAAATATATATAAATAATTATTTAATTATTTTTTATTTTAAATAGAGTGAAAATTATTCTTTATTTTAATAATGATACAAGTAAGTATTAAATTCAATATAATAAAATAGATTTACATTATAATTGAGTGGCTACATTTTTTGTCTTTAATTTAAAGTGTCTCATATTTTAATTTTATAATCATCGAAAAATATTGATTTTGTAATGATATCATTATATAAATTAAATACAAAAATGTGGTGAAAATAATGTAAATGACTATTCTAACTAAATGGTTGAGTGTCTTGCATTTCATGTAAAAGGCTTAGGTTTAATTCTTGTCAAGAGCAAGAATAATTTCTTTCATTTTATCATCATTGTTGGTGACACATATCACAGTTTAATTTGCTTACTAAAATTAATTAGAAAATATTGATGAAAAATAAAAAAGTGATGTGGAAATTAAAAAAATAAAAAAAAGATTAACATGTCATGTCATCCTAGTATTGTCATTAATTGTTTTGAAAAACAAATTTAGGTATTAACACAAAATGAGAATAATAGTGTAAGTGTTAAACGTGTAATTTACCCTTTTAATATTTATTTAACAAGAAAAATTTAACTAACGGTGTGTTTTAGTGTGTCTTGATGTGCGATATTCATTGTAGACTCATCCTCTGATGAGAGTTTTTGATTACCTATAAAACTTTGACAGTTTTCAGTTTTTCCTAAAGTTAAAATATTTTTTTAGTAATTTAATTTTTATTTTTAATATTTTTATATTCAATTTTTCTATATTCATATAGTTTAAATTTAAAAAAGTAAATATTTTCTGAAAAAATCAAATAAGCTCTTGAATTTTTAAAAAAATCAATTTAACCCTCGAACTCAACTAAGAAAACCAATTTAGCCCATCGACCACATCATCAGCCTTGTCACCAACCACCATGGATTGTCACGTCAATACCATAAAGTATTATGTCAGCACCGTAACGGTTAACAACTAAAACTATTGGTTAAATGGTCACATTGGATCTATTTTCTAAATTTAAGGGTCACATTGAGTGTAAAAAATACTTTTTTTTAAGTGCAAAGGCCTCACATACACTTTTACTTGAATATTTTCAATCATTATTTGAATTGAATATTAAAATCTTAAATGTGATTGTACCATCATCGAATACGTCAAATATCATCAAGCACGTTAAATTGTTAAACACATCAATGATTGAAAATGTTGTTGTTAAATGATTCATTCAATTTAGATATGAATTCTAATGTGAATTTTATTTTATTTACCAGTATAATTATACTGTTATGTTTATACATATCAATTTTAATGTGAATTTTATTTTATTTTTATTTGATAGAGACAAGTTTTCTATTCTTGAAAAATTAGGGATAATAAAAAAATCTTAAAGATGTTTATTCCATATTTAGTGAATTTCATTTCCTCTATCATGTCGTATTTACTAAAAAAACTTATTTTTAATTGTATAACTATTTTTATAATATTTTTAATTATATATTTTTATGATAGTTTATAAAGAAATTTTAATTTTATCACTTTTAAATTTTAATTTTTTTATAATACTTTATAATATTTATTTAGTTCAATTTTATAAAAATTTAGTGAAATCAAATTAGAAAGACCTTTAGAGTTTAAGATAATTAGAGGTAAATGTATAAAATAAAATTTGTATAGGATGGACAAGCTGATGTTTGTATAAATAAAAATTAGGTAAAATTCGAGATAAAGTATAATAATATATTTTAATTTTTAGTAATTTTATTTTTATTTTTTGATAATTTACATTTAATATTTTTGAATATTTTTGTGTTTTAAATTAGAAAAAAAATTATTTTTTCTAAAAAATCAAATAAGTCCATAAATTTTTAGAAAAACCAATTTGCCCCTCAAACTCAATAAAAAACCAATTTAGCCCATCAACCACATCACCAGCGACCTTGGATTTCCACGTTAGCATCGTGAAGTATTACATCAACACCATAATAGTCAACGAAGGAAATCGTTAGTCAAATGGTCACATTATGTATGTTTTCTAAGTTTTAGGGTGTAACGTCCTAATTCAGTATGACCCGAAGATTGACGAATTATGACGTCACTTGGACCACCAGAGTGATTGACCAAAAATTTTCTTTTAAAAATAACATACTCGTTTGCATAAATCCATATGTTGACATACATAATCACATAAATTATAATACTTGTTTACAAATCGGGAACCCCCAAAAATAGCTTTAATTTATAGTTTACAAAATAATCAAACATTTCGCTTTTAACCTGACATACACGGGTTCATTTACAATACATGCCCACTATTACATAAGTCGAGACATACTCAAAAGATTGTGGATGATGCTAAACAATTCAGGCAAAGGCTCCTCCAAAAGCTCATTCTCCTAACCTAAGCATGGAAACAAATTCCGAACGATGAGCTCACAAGTTCAGTGTCACACTAATAACCAAACTACACTACATGCATCCTCTAATGTACATACTTAAAACATATTTGCTAGTATACGAATATACTAAGCTAAATATACATACATAGGTAGGCATATGGTGCAGCTGAGGGGCTACATCTCGGAGCTCACGCACCCCTCTATCCTACCTAGGGTGGAAATTCGAAATTCTACATCAGATTGCATCACCTGCTAACTTGCTCCATCGGCCTTGGGACATCTACGTTCAGTTAGCAAAGAAGTGACTAATGTACAATCTTAGGGTTGGTCATATCTTAGCATGCAAACGTTCCTTAATTTTATAAAGGGGTCTGGGTGTCCGACTCGTTTCTTGAACATCATACAAGGCAAATCTTATGATTCCCTAAAATATAGGGTTTCTAATTGAAATTAAATTTGTTAATATCATTCTCACTTGATGTCGTATTGAAGGATTAAAGAGTGGTTTGGGTCCCTCAATAATATTTCTAAAATTCCCTAAATTTCTAAAATTCCCTAAATTTCTTATTCTTGGAACTGAGTTAGTATCGATATTTACTTATCAGTATCGATATTGACTAAGGAGTATTGATACCTCCATTAAAGTATCAATACCAACAGCTTAAAATAAACTTGAGAAAATGAGGTAGTATCGATACTCAGCCCTTGGTATCGATACTCCCATAAGTATCGGTACCAAAATTGCATTTTGGAAAATCGATTTTGAAACCCCCTCCTCCAAGTATCGAGACCGAACCTAGAGTATCGATACTCCATACATGAGTATCAATACTTCCACCTAAAAACTTATATATTTTTTTCCAGTATAAGAATGGTATCGATACTGACACATATAGTATCGATATCGGCACCCGAAAATGCCCTGTGTGAGCATCTTAACCTTTCAAACCCATCCTAAAGGCCCTAAGGAAGTCCCTAAACATTATTAGAGTCTTATTTAAACTTATTAGGGTCATAAAGAGTCATCATATGTCATAAAAACACATAAATGTGATATCTACCATGAACATGCTCTTAATCTTTCTAAAGTTAATGCAAGCTACATAAATGCATGGTAAGGCTTACAAATAGTTTAGGGAGGTTATAAGGGTATTACCTTGGTGATTTAGCTGATGGAAACTCCCCAAAAATCACCCAAGTGACAACTTTTCCTTCCCCCTTGCTTTGGACCCTTCTTCAACTTCTTTCACTAATGCATAAGGAAAAGATATTACTAACTTATTTATGAGGGTAGTAAAAGTCTACAAACATTTCTTAAAGTCCATCCTACCCCCAACACAAGATAGAATCCTCTAGTTCATAAACCCCTACTAAAACCCATTTTTGGTTCAAAACTTAAAACTTGATATATGGGGCTTGAAATAAAGTTCTTGAATTGGCGAAGAATCTTTCTTACATGAGATAAACTCAACTAGGATATGAATTCCTTAAATCTTCACTTGGAGGAAAGGAAAATGAAGAGAGTAATGGGAGGGATGAGGAAGAGTGTTTGGTGAGTTAAGATGGGGTGGTTTATGTTGATATCAGATAAAAATGAGGGGGTTTAGCTCTTGATTTGAAAAAGAGAAAAAAAAAACTTTAGGTCCTCTTCCTTTTTACTTCTTATTAAACTTATCCCAAAAGTCCAACCCTTAGGTCAAACCAAGCCCAATTCATACTTAATTTTATCCAATCAATCTAATGGGTCTTTTTGGGCTCAAAATAAAGAATTTGGGCCAACCTGAGATTTGGGGTATTACATAGGGCCACATTATTTTTTTTAAAAGTACGAGGACCTCAGATACCCTCTCACCAAATATTTATGTTGAATCTTTCCATTATTTTATGTTATTTTATGCTTACTGAAAGTCTTTCCATAATAGAAGAATACGACATGCCAACTAGAAGTAGCATAAAACTTTGATATTGCATCTCTTCATAAAATTAAGGATTAATTTAGAAATAAGTGCTCAAATTATACTCAAAGTTAATTTTTTATGTGTAAAGATTTTTTCGTTAAAAATGGATATTCAATATTTTCTTCATTACAATTTTAGGTGTATGCCATTAAAAAATCGTTAAGTGATAAGTGTTACGTTCAGGTTTTTTTAAGTTTTTAAATAATATTTTTTTAAACCAAAAAATATAAATATGAAACGTGACACGGTTTTTTTAAATTGTATGCACCTAAAAGTGTAACGAAAAAATGTTAGACACATATTTTTAACGAAATATTCTTTAGGCACTAAAGATTAACTTTAAATATAATTTAGACACTTATTTTTATATTAAACGTAAAATTAATTACCTTAATTGTTATCCATTAACGTTCACCTACAGTTGGAAAAAATTCTACCATTTTTTATTATATTTTTTGCCCTATTTTCCATGGTGTGCGATCCGATTGAGGATATGACCTCAGAATTTTAAAGATGAGATAAACCCAATTATCTGCTTCTTTCGAAAGATTTTCTTCATACAATAAAGTAAATTGGTAGCTTTTGTTTTAGCTATGCTTCCTTATTATGTTTTCCATTTTCATTTTGATATTCTAATCCCTTGATTTGGTTATGGCCATCCCAAACATATGATAGGAAACATCCATCTATGATTCAGGTTAGATGATTATTAATCGTTAAAAAGAAATTGATAAAAAGAAATGTTTATCACTCTAAAAATCTTGAATTTGAACTTGAGCAACGGTAATCGCAAGATGTGTGCTATCAATAATTTAAGAAAGTTGAATAAATACTACTTAATAATCACATCAGACTATTCAAATATATATATATATATAAAAGTTAAGATCAACTTACACCCAGTATAAAACTAAAAGTTAAGATCAACTTACACCCAGTATAAAACTAAAAGTTTTACGCCTTTTCTAGACCATTGGATTTAGAGAAATCAAAGGCTGAAATTAACCCCTTGTTTTTTTTTCCAGTGAATTTCTTCTCATTTTTACTGTTAATCTTAGCCTTTAATTGGTCATAAAAGGGTGTAAAATTAAAAGAGTTTTACATAATGTAATTGAATCTTAACCCTATATCTATATATATATATATATATAGAGAGAGAGAGAGAGAGAGTACATGTAAAATTTAATATAAAAAACTTAAAATAAAGATCAAAATCAAAACAACATATTAAAATTCTATTTACTTTTAAGTGTTTTTTTTTTATTATTTGCCTTTCGGTGGAATGGAAAATATATAAGGCACAGAAAGAAGATAAGACCGCACATTGAATAAAACTTGATTCCCAAATCACACAAGTTGGCACAAGGTAATGTTCCGCTTAAAACATTCATATATGATTGAAATGTTTTCAATACAAAAATAAACATCAGATAATTTAAATCCAGAACAGCTTCAGACATACGTTTTCACTTAATCATATGGAATTTGGATATATGCAGCATCACATACAAATGGAATGTCAGCGTACATACCAGCAAGTGCGCATCTTATGCACTCCACAACCGTAAATAGGTAAGCAAATGCCACAGCCGTCCAAAAGTGCATCCCAAACTTGCCCCAATAGATTGCAAGTGGCATCCAGCGGCTCACGGTCCCGATCACCTGCAAGGCAATCTCCAATAACATGCCCATCACTACATGAAATCTGAAAAAGTGAGGCCATTCTTTCCTCCTCACTATCCCCAGATACGCAACGAAGAAATATGCCATCAGGAACCAGCTCGGCAAACTCCCAATGGCTCCAAAGAAAGGATAGGTCAAAAACTCCAAGTCTTCCAAGAAGGGGTGTAGATGATATGCTGTCTCAGCATACATCCATGTCTCGTGAAGAGGCATTAAATAGGGTAGGCATGCTAAAGACCTCCACCACCATCTGGGCTTCTTAGTCATTGGAGGAAAACGAAAACTGTATGGAACATCCTTAGATGCTCGAGGCACCAAACTAGATCTGCGACGCCTTGGTAATGATGGTAAAGCTTGAGACAGGCCACCTTGATCCCCACTCAACAATGGAGATGATGCAGCAGAAAGGTGCAAGAAAGGCCAATCTAGAAGATTGGACAGTTATACAAAAGAAAATATGAAAATTTGTTGGGGGATTGAGACATTCATTCATCCAGAATCACAGAATGTGAACTAAAGCAAATCAAAATAATTTGGTTAGGTTTGGATTCTTAGAAGGTTTGAGTTTTGATATAACAACGTAAATTATGGAAACAAAATAAAAACCATTCCGTAACTTGAGTGCAATATAGACAATGAATCTCACTAACTACATCTTGCTCATGGGTTGATAGTGCAAAGAAACAACCATGAAGAAATAAAACTCTACCAAGTTTAACCAACAAATAAAATGGAGGAGGAAGAAATCTTCATTAATTTTGAATAAAAAAGAGTACAAGGAGAACAGAAGCTAAGAGTTAGAGCCTTAGAGGTACGAGAGACATGATTCAACTTAACTTTTCAATGGAGATCCTAAATTAAAGAGAGTTCATATTATTTTGGTAAAATATTAATACAAGTAGAAACTTATATAAATACAAATACCTTTTGGTTTAAGTTTATATTACTCATTATAAGATTGCCCTTTGGTTTAAGTTTATATTACCCATTATAAGATTAGTTTTTTGGTTTAAGTTGATTCAGAAAAATAAAAAACCAAAATTAAAACAAAATCTTAATTCAGTTGGGCTTGAAACCAAACCATTTTTTTCAGTTTTCAAATCAAACCAAATTATAGATTTGGTCCCCCATTTTTCATTTCTAACCAAATAATGCCCAGGCCTACTTCAAAATTATCTACAAATGGTGTTTGATATTAACCTCTTGTACACCAAATGATGTCTACAAAAGAAAAAAGGGCAAGCAATGACATATACCTCCAGCTGAACAGGATTTTAAATCCCAATAAGACCCTGAAGATCTACTACTGATTCGAAATAGAGGTGTGGTAGGCAAACGATGATAGCATGAAAAACTAGAGCCACATGGCACAGGCTTAGGAAGCCTTGAACTCACAGAAACAGACCTGTAGGGTAAGGTGAATCCATTCAGAATCATGGCAGCTACCTGTAAAAGAAGGATGTATGAAATTTTATCAGCATGGTAGAGTAGAATCAGACCAACTATGCAATCCCACGCATTCAAATAATGTAATCATAATAGGCAAGAAATGACATGGGGAGCTAGGTTTCCCCAGATACTAAACATCAGAAAGTTCAAGCATATATCAGGAAGACACGACCAAACTATACCACAACGGATTCTCTTCATGATAATTGAGGAATATCTCCATCCCTCGTTATTTCCACATTGCAAATTGTGGTAAAGATTAAAAAAGGCATCCTCTGACAAAGTATATTCCTAGACCCTAGTACCAATAAAATCATTTGTGTTTCTGATTCAACATTGTTCACATTTTACCATTGGTTCATAACCCGTAGTATCAGCTATAATGCCCACTGTTGTAAGATTAAGATTACACTCACTTATCACTGCTAATATGAGAAACATGTTTTCTTAAGCATAATACTAAATCGTAATCTACATTCCATTTCATGCAACAAGTAAATATGAAACTAAAAAGAGAAATCTTGCAGATAACATACTGTTGGGCAACTGAAAGGAAAGTCTCGCGCTTTAGAATTTTCAACCCAACGAGTCAAGGGGGGAAACAACATAGTGAATTAATCTCAAGTATCAACCGTCAAATTCAAAATTTAATAACCATCCTGTGAACCCGATCCTAAGCTCGGTTGATAAAGAAACAAAAACCCAAAATCTAAGAAAATCAATGAATTTTCTTCTAACTAAAGCCTTGGGTAGATGTCAGGAAGGAGAGATTACCATGAATTGGAGAATAACGAAACGGCTTGAAACTCGAGAGCCAAATGGCAGTGCTATGCCCGTCTGCTATCGACTTTCGTCATCGTAATTCTATCTTGTTTTACTGGGGAAGAAAGGGCCCAGGGTTTTTGAGATCTACTTATGGGTCGAAAATTAGCAAAAGGATGGGTAAAGGTCAGGTTTGCAGAATAAAGCTGTAGCGTGGGCCTCGGCCATTAATAAATGAAGTCCACTCCTACTTTTGTCGGTAAATTTGGATAGAAAATAGCCCACCATTGTGTATCAAGTCAAGACCCAAAGTCGATATCAGACCCCTATCCCAAGATCTGTTTTCACTATTACATCTGATAAAATTTTAAATAATAATAATAGAAATTGTTTGATAGAATGCTTAAAATTATAGGATAAATATAACTTTTCATACCTAACTGTGATATTTATGTGTAATGCAACTAGATACCTAACTTTTTAATGGTGCAATTACGCTAATCATGGGACGGCACGTAGACAATTTCTATGTTTACCTCTATTTCCCTTTCCTTTTTTCACTTCTTCAAAGCCTTCCAACACTCGTCGTCGTCGTCATAACAGCAAGTTCAAGTGAAAAATAGTGTAACAAGAACAAATATACAAGCAAGAAAATTTACAACTGCTATTGAATAATCCGATGAAATGATATACCCTCAATGATCAAAATAATTAGTTATTTTATCGCGCTAGAGTACATTTAATCTCCTCAAGTCATTCAAGAAATAATAATTGCGACTCTCCCAAGAAAGTAGTTCATCAAAACAATTCAATGATAAATTTTAGATTAAATCACTTTACAATATTTTCAATCACTCTCGATTAAAGGGTACAAATATTGTACCTTCACCTAACATCATCAGCGCCTTTGAGCCTATAGAGAAAGAAACTCTTCATAGGTAGGATTCCGAAATAGCATCTCCAGAGAAAGAACCTCGAGAACTCCTAAGAGTATATAAAGAACGTTCCCAGAAAAAATACCTTAAATCAAACATCCTTCGAAAAACCACTAATTGTTAATATGACTTTTGACAGATCCAAATGACTTACCAAAACAAAATCTACTGTCACATGATCATATCTACATAACTTAATAGTTTACAAGTAGTCTTGATGACCATAAAGCTGACATCAACTTTAAGAGTCGCTATAAGATTTCTTGATCAAAATCGAGAGAAGGGATGAAACTACCTCTCTCATTTTTTTTGTTACCTCATTGTGGAGATAGGTAATATTGACATTAACCAATGATTATTCTCTTACTAATTGCAACTCTCTACCCAAATCATAAGGGATGAACCACCTACAGCTACCACAACCCAATTGTTGTCATCAATAAAATGAAGTAAAAAAAATTAATTTAGATTTCAATTTAATAATTGTAATTTAAGTTAAATATTAGTTTAGTTTGAAATATGTCTATAAACGCATCAATCGTTCAGCTAACCGTTCGTGAATTATTCGGCGGAAAGTTTGTTTACGTTCATTTATTAATTAAATGAATAAACATAAACAGGGACGAACGTATGATTTTATCTTGGGGGCGAACTTAAACTTAAGGGGTGAACTAAAATTCTAGGGGGCAAACTAAAATGTTGGGGGTGAAACATATTTTGAACAGAAAATACATAGAAAAAATTAAAATATATGATAATTTTAAAATTTTTTTGAGGGAGACTGCCCCACCTGCCCCCAGTTCATCTATGAACATGAATAAAAAAGTTTCGTTGAATTAAATGAACGAATACGAACAAAGGGCTCATTTGTTCATTAATATTCGTTTATGTTCGTTTACGTTTGGTAATACATTCATTTATGTTCGTTCATTTAATTAAATGTATATTTATGTCTGTTTATTTATATTCTTTTAAGAATTTTCGCTTGATATAAAAGAAAGTTGCATTTTATTTTCGTTCGTTTGTGTTCTCTTACGTTCATTTACATTCGTTTGGTTCGTTTATTATTTTAACAAACAAACACGAATAAGCTACATTCCTTAATGAACGAATACGAACAAGAAAATTTGTTCATTTAGTTGTTCGTGTTCATTCATTTGTTCGGTTAAAATTAAACGAATGAACATGTGCATATCTTCGTTCATGTTCATTCAATTCATTTTACATGCTTAATTTGAAATATATCAATTATATAATTTGGTACAATGATTAAATATCATTTTCTTTTTATATGGTTTTGTATTTTGATAATACTTTTAAGATAGTGATATAGTATAACTTAAATATAAATTTTAGTATGTGCGAAAAAACAAAAGTGACCAAAACAAAAACTTTTAAAAAATAGGTGATCAAAATAAACTAAACTATAAGAAAAAGAGACCACCAGTGTTGTTTACCCAATATTATTTGCCTGGATCCTTCACGTGTAGGGTAGACAAGTGCAATTTCATAGATTTCGCATTATACCTACTCTATTTGAGGTGGGGATCGATACAAGTTTAATGGGTAGTAGATGGATGTGAACGTAAAAAATCATATTTGCTGTGGGTAGTAGGTATGTAATGAATTTGAAATCTTACCCGCTCTGCATTTGCGTCTCGCGTTCTTCCACCTTACATCGACTCACCCATTAATTACCCACAATATAAATTTTGGATCATTATTAATTTAGATATAATTTTAAAGACTATTATATAAATCTTAAAATTTTATAAATATATTTTATCTGGAATAAACAAATGCAAGATGGATGATGGATAACTAATTTTATAGTAAGTGGGGTTGATTTAAAAATATATATGTGTAGGCAAATATAATGTGGAGGTGAATTTAAGAATATATTCATATAGATAGATGTAGAGTTAAAAATTTTATTCATCATGAATAATAGATAATGAATACAAAAAATACTAAATATTCTATCCAGGATAGATAAGAAATATCCACGCCCGTCCTGCCTGATTGCTGTCCATGTTATACGCGGAGGGATAATCCCTACTCTCTTACTACAAATAATGCTTCTCCGACGACTGCCTTCAACCGCCTCTTGCGTCGCTGTCTCCTCCCTATCCTGGCGTTACTATTCTCCTTGCTCCTTTTTCTCTCAGCGCCGCGTCAAATCTTTCAATTCCATATCATTTTACCCTAATCTTAGCCCCCTTTCCTTTAGCTCCGCCTCAGACATTTCATCTGATTTCACCGACTTAATCACCGATGAATCCTCCAAGCGCGTAAAACCTCCACTTTATCTCTCTCTCTCTTCGTTTGAACTTTGTTCGGATGAATATTTAATCAAGTTTTCGTTACTTGTAGGGACCCCTCAAACCTGGACTCTATCTCGTCGGAACACCTATCGGAAACCTTGAAGACATCACATTACGGTTCTCTATTTCTCTTCTTTTGTTCATTTATATTTTTTTGGGTCAAAATATGCAATCAGTCCCATTGGCAAAATCAGAGATTTCAGATTTATTACTATACTTAAAAACGTAAAATATAAATTATCATACTTATTCAAGTTAACAGTTCAATGTTGATATTTTTAATTTTATTTTCTTAACAAAATTCGCTTAATATGATGTTTGCTTACAATGTTCGTAATAATTTGCTTATTAAGCTAATATTTGCTTATCAAGTTTATATGATTTTATGTGTATATTGATGTTAAATTTTGACCAAAAATATTAAGGATTAGCTTATTTTATTAATGAATAAAATAAAATGATTTAATTTTTAAAGTTTTAAAGTGCATGACTAAATATCAATTCATTTGAGTATAGGATCTGACTATATATATTGACATTATTTTTTTTCGTATATCACATTATTGGTGATTTCATCAAAGCAGAGCTCTACGGGTTTTGAAATCAGCTGATGTCATACTCTCAGAGGACACACGGCATTCCTGGAAGTTGCTTCACTATTATAGCATCAAAACTCCTCTTGTAAGAGAGACTGAGCCGTTTTTCCTTTGATCAGTTGATATCTTTCATTTTGTTTTTCAATAATTTTGATTGTGCGGGTTTTAGAATTTCAGCTAAGTTATCACAAATATAATGAATCTCAAAGAGAGCAAACAGTTTTGGAGAGGTTAAAACAAGGGGAGATCATAGCGTTGATCAGTGATGCTGGAATGCCTGGCATTAGCGATCCGGGTACAGAACTGGTTAGTATTTGCATCCCTATTGGCTGAATTCTATAGATTGGTTGGTCTTGATGAAGAATGTAGTGACTAATGTTTGGAACCGCTGTTTAGGCAAAGATATGTGTGGATGAGAACATTCCTGTTATTCCAATTCCTGGACCGTCTGCCTTCTTAACTGCTCTTTCTGCCTCAGGATTGTCCACTGATGAATTTACATTTGGTAATTCCTTTGTAAAATATTGTGATTGAATGCGCTTCTCTGCGTTCCTTGGAAGTTAAAAGACTGTTATATGGCATATAATGTTGCAGTTGGTTTTCTTCCAAAACATGCCAGTTCACGGAAGGAGAGGCTGATGACTTCTGCTAGTGAAAAACCAACACAGATATTTTACGTTCCTCCTCACAAGCTTAGCCAGTTTCTTGAAGAAAGTTCCCTGATTTTTGGTGATTCAAGGTAAAAAAATGCATCTTCCTTTCTTTCATGAACCGTGATCAGTTTACTAATAAATGGTGAGAATCAGAGGAAATTATTGAAAGACCAAGTCATTCTTGGTGAAGGGATTTGGTATGAAAATATGGAATGTCCGCTTGAGCCAGAAGTATCCTCTTTTTTTGGTGTATCATCTTTGGAGTGTATGCATCTATTTATCTGCATTACTCAAAAATATATAGAGTCTGGAGAGGGAAAGAACAAAGAGTGGCTCCAAATATGTAAAGCTTGTTAGTTAACTTGCTCTAATTTTGTGGTAACTGATTATCAGATTAATAGCTGAAATCTCTATTATAAGATGATATCATTAAAGAAACTGTATCAGCAGTTTCCCAGGCAATCAAATTAGAGGGGTGGAGAAATTTGGTTCGTTGTCATCTTTAAGTGCAAGATCCTATGTTTGCTTGATTGACATTATGTACTTTTCCCTTGCTTCAGTTAGTTATCTGCCTTTTGATTCTTCTTTGAAACCTTCTTAGTTGTATATATTGACATCTTTAAAGTAAGTCTTAAGTGGAAATTACCGATGGCTCTTAGTCCCTATTATGACTATTGACTTGATCTCGTTGCAGACAATGTGTCATAGCTCGGGAACTAACAAAAATGCATGAAGAGGTAGGTCTGTTTTTATTTTCTCATTATGTTTTTCTATGCTACTTTGTCAAGTGTTAGGCAGATTTTTTTTTTTTTTACCAACCATTTATGTTTATGATAATGTAGCCTTTTTTCACCTTATTTTGGTTACTAAATCGTTAATGTTTATAGCTTCAGTGACTAATCATGTCCTGGTTTCAGGCTTCTGGTTAAAGACCAGTAGAAGAGGCCAATGCCTAAACTTTTTCAGTGGGCCTGTTTTTGGCAAAAAAATCAGGACTAGGGCGTATACTTATGAGGCCTTAACGCCATTTTATTTGAACCTTATGTCATGTGGCCTTATGTTTTAGGTCTTTTTGGCCTTGCTTTTTCCAATGGAGAAATATTTTTTCTTTATAATTGAGTTTTTCTTTTAATGTTCTTTGTTTTCTATTCAAACATTTCGTTGATGTGATTTTCACCCCTTATCAGAAATGCTATTGCTTGCAATAAATTCACTGGCTCGGAAAGCTGGAGGAAAATAAAACGATATGAATGTACCCCTATAGTTTGTAGTCCATAGAAGGTAGAAAAGAGATGCAATAATTCTCGCCTCATAATGTGTTGAAACATAACCTGGTTTAAATTGGAGATCTTACTTTAAGGAAATACAATAAAGTGCTTATGCAATAGATTTGAGAAGAGATTTTATTTTAAAGAAATACAATAAAGTGTGTGTAATAGGTTTGAATAGTGATAGACCTATTAGCCAGTGTGACCTTGTTTTGTGGGTTTTTCTTTATTAGTGACCATTAATTCTGGCAGTTCTGGCGGGGCACTTTGGGGAAAGCAAAGGAAGCCTTCTTAACTCGCCAGCCAAAGGGAGAAATCACCCTCTTGATTGAGGGCAATTCAAATTGCAGTGTGGAAACTCCATCTGAGAGCGAGTTAGAAAATGACCTGAGAGAATTGATCTCCAGTGGCCATAGTCTTTCTTCGGTATGATTTGAGTTGTTTCTTCACATTTTATCAAATTTATACCTTGCAAAGGCTTTATATAGATTCCTTATCACTTTCATGCAACTGTCATTATGAAGTATATTCCAATTAGACATTAAGACATTCGGAAGAACTTATATCCTTTGAAGAATGTTCCACATTGTTTTTATTTGATAAAAATAACTAAATATGATGTATGTTGCAGGCAGTCAAATTGGTGGCTGAAGGAACATCAATGAAAAAGAAAACGATATATTCCTTTGCCTTGAGAAAATTCGCAAAGAAGAACAAAGCAGAGGATTCAAATTAATGTCAAGCATTCTGGTAAGATTGAATAAGAAGGGTTCGATAACTTGGAAGTTCGAAAGACTAGAACAAAACTCACCCTTTTGATCTATATAATTTAACAGGGAAAATCCACATCCAGTACTAGGTTATTTTCCTTTTCGCCTTCATTTTTGGATGTCGAGGGGCATGCTTTACATTAAATGGCTAGAGAGCATGGCAATATTTAAGGTAAAAGCAGTAATTATAGATGAAGTACTATCAGTTTGCAGTTTTCCCAAGTTTAGTCATCTCTTAATTACTATTTCACCTGCGGTGCCAATTCGTGATGGCTTTTCACGCTATGATCACAGTTAGAGTATTATATTTATAAAAAATTGATACATTGATAATTCATGTTTTGTATATTAATCAGGTAGTTAAATTGCAGTTAATGTCGCATTTTCGGTTTCTTTGCATTTATCGCAATTGTGGTAATAGCGGGTGATATTGCTTTCTCGTTGAGGGTACGGTTTCGGACGACACCCTTACCGTTATATAACGGCCACTATTTAAATCCAGGATATTAATGTTCTTCCTATTGTGCTAGGGTTATATAACCATGTTGACTTTGAAATTGTCACGTGGTTTTACAAAATTTTCTCTAGTTGCGTGGGTTTATTTTATGAATGATACCAGCTTATAATATACATGTGTACCTTCCCTTTGGCGTTCTTTTTTCATTATTTAATTTGTCTGTTTTGGACCCGGGGATCTAAAATTATGGTCGGTTTGGTTCAATAAAAAATTGGAACAAAAAAAAAAGTGTGCTGGATAAGAAAAAGTCAGTTTCTAGTCTAATACAAAATGAGCAAATTTTTTAAATTGGAATGATAGTGTGCATGTTCGCAAATTTAAACCTAACAAAAGAACGAAAACTAATGTGATTTGATACAATGACGGTTTAATAACACACGAGATAAATTCACCAAAGGCCCATAGATGAGTGCAACTTGTGTCGCTGCAGACCTTGTTTAGCAGTTTCATTGCAAGTTAGCCAGCATGATTCGAACCCCATGAACTGGGTTACACTTGCCACAAATAGCTACATGATTATCACCCGAATAAGAGTATTCTTAAGTAATAATTAGGATTTGGGGAGCGCTCTAGTTAGACGCGAAACCCAACAGGCTCATACCCTACTTAATGATTTAAAGTTTATAGTATAATTTAAGTGAAATATTTGAAGAGAGACAACCTTGTGGTTCTTTGATTTCCAAGCCAGTGTTGCATATGAACTCCAATGGCATCCAAGTAAGTGCTGCTCCTCCCATGGAACCCCACCACCTTTCCCTCTGTCACGGTTGAAGTGAAAAACGTACCTTTCTCCTCACCAAATGGACCATACTTCCCTCTACTCGTGTATAACGTTAACGACGTTACCACTTTCCGCTTCTCCTCATTGTCTATGCACCCATAATATCCTGACACGCAATTCACTACCTCGTTTGGGTAGTCTAATTTTACCCGATTTGTGGTGGTTCCTTCATGACCTCCATGTTTTGTAGACCACACAGATTGTCCATTTCGATCGTACTCTATCTGGATTGAGCAAATAGCTTCAGATTTGGTTATATATATTTGCCTAATCCCAGAATATACTCCATCATCCCATGGTCTTCCTCCATCTCCTCCCCAAGGACCTGGTCCCCGTGGTGCTGATTCTTTTACCACACTACAAGCAACCTGGCCAAATTCAATCCAAATTACATCTATGTATACATTTTGTTTTGGAGACATTTAGAATGAAACATACAAGAACCCATTAAGCAACATCAATGGTTAAAGAGATTGTTGTTTTCCCTAAAGATATCGGGTTCGGGCAATTACGTTTGTTGGTTGCGCACGCGAGTTGTCAATGAGTAAAAAAGATTTTAAACAAATACTACCTTATAATCAACCCCAAACTATTCAAAAAGTATGAATTACCTCTTCTTCAGGTCCTCGCTTTGCTAGTACTAGCTTGTTAGACCATGGAGAATTATCAATCTCGGCTATACTCTTTTCACTGTGGATGATTGCTTGGGACAAAGGTGGCTTTGGAGGTGGTATTTTGGCTTCCATTACGTGCACACCAACGGCATCCAGGAACAAACCTTCACTGCCATGGAATCCAACAATCTTGCCTTCATTCATCTTGTTGGAGAAAGAGGGTCCTTGTTCATCTCCATATGGCCCATGCTTTCCTTTGTTGGTGTAGAACGTTAGTGACTTGATTACATTACGCCCCACGTACATTAATGGCCCAAAGGTCCCCGTGATGTGTGTCAAAATTTCTGATGGATAATCAAAGATTATCTGCGGAGAATGCAACAAGTAAATTTTGTTGAAATACCAGCAATGTTGAGTTTAATCTTTATAAGAAAAGCTACACTCATACCCTGTCGGTTTTGAATCCTCCGGTGCCTCCATGTTTGCTTCCCCATACTGCTTGTCCGTCGCGATCGTAACAAACCTTCATCGAAACAATTCCGACATTGCGTGACAATATGATTTGCCTAACACCGGTATAGGTTCCATCATCGAACTTGGTTCCACCATTGCCACCCCAGGGTCCATAAGTTATCTCTCCTTCCTGTGCTTTTGAGGGTACCTTCTCTAGAGTCCTAAATGAAACCTTGAGCATGCAAGAAACAAAGAACAAAAAATTGCATCATATGTAACATAAAAGTGAAATCAACTTCTCATTTTACACCCGTCAACTCGGTGAATGATATTGGTTTTGGATAAGGTTAATGTACATCGATCCATTCGGATTTTGAGTTCAGATATTTCGAGTTATCAATATGGAATTCTGGGTTGGTTTAAAATCGTTTGAATAATTATTTATTATGAGTAGGAAGTTAACATTCGATAAATTCAAGTTAAAAAATTTCGAGTTAATGAAGTTGATGAATTTTATTTTATTACTTAAATTTTATTTGAAATTTTTTCGAGTAGAGTAGAGTTTATAAAATTCGAGTTGAATCGAGTTGTTCAAGTTTCTGTTTAAATTTAATTGCAAATATTTATAATATTATGCTACTATTTTATTCCAATTTAAACGATTTTTCTATAACCATATACAATAATATATATATTTATATTTTTTCATATGTGATATACATATATTATACCAAGACGAGAGACTCGACTCAAACTTGAAAATCAATCTACAAATTACTAAAAATTTTGAGTTATTCAATTTCTATTTTATAACTCGACTTGAATTTAAAAAAATGTAATATTTTAGTCGAATAAAAAATATCATTTTTTAGGTCAAGTCGAGTTTTGCTCACCCCTCATTGTTTGTCAATTTGGGTCAATAATATTTTAAAACAAAACAATTGATTAGGTTAAGCTAAGGATGAGTAAAACTTAACTAAACCTGACGATAAAAAAACTCGTAATTTCATAAACGCGACTTGACTCAAAAATTTCAAATTCGAAATGAATTATAAAGTAAAACTCGAATAACTCAAAAAGTTTATTAGTTAATAGATTGGTTTTCAAGTTGAGTCTCTCGACTCTGTATGGTATATGTATATTGCATATAAAAATATATGAAAAAATATATATGCATAGCGTATATGGTTATAGAAAACTATTTAAATTGGAATAAAATAACATCGTAACATTATAAATATTTGTAATTAAATTTAAATAAAAACTCAAATAACTTGACTTCAAATTTAAATTATAAAATATGACTTATCAACTATACTAATAAAAAATTTATTAACTCGACTCAATTGAATAATCGTATGGGTTAAGCAGGGTTGAATTGTTAGTGTAAAATTGACTGATGTTCTTACCTTAGTTTTGGTTTCTGCATCGCTGGAATCATCGGAGCTACTAGAAGTTAGGGTAGGGGGAGCCTTTGGCAAGGAATTCCCAAAAGAACCCCTTTGTCTAACAGCAAGAAATATATCATAGCCTTGTACACCACTTCCTTGCTTCACCGAAAACCCATCTTTGTCTCCTCCATTAGAAACGAAGCTCTGGGCATGGGTGATACTCCTGCAGGGATTCAGCTTAATAACAGGCTTCGAATAAACTCCAATCGCGTCCAAATACACACCACCCCTCCCATGAAATCCCACAATCTTTCCCCTGCTCATCGAGAACCTACTCCCTTGCTCCATACCATAGGGTCCATACGCTTTCCTGTTGCTTTGCAGAGTAATCGATCGAACCATAAGGGGTCCCCTTTCGTTTAGGGTGCCGCAGTATCCGTGGATGGAAGTAAGAAACTCATCTGGGTAATCAAGTTTGACCTAAAACAATGAAAATATCAGTTTTTTGAGTTTGAAGTAGATTTGCCGATTTGGTATTTCAAAAGCTAACCTTATCTGTCTTGGAGCCTCCATCACCACCATGCTTCCTTGACCAGATAGAGGTCCCTTTGTTATCATATTCTATTTGGATCAAGTCGATCCCGGTTCCATGAGCGATCAATAATTGCCTTACCGTCGAGTGGATTCCGTCGTCCCAATGAGACCCTCCTTGGCCTCCCCATGGACCGAATGGTGCCGGTTTCTCGTCGTCCTCGAGACTCTGAAAACATTGTGGCATAGGAGAATTAATGATCAATAAACTGAAAAAACTAATAATAGAAGAAGATTACTGGTTACTTACCATTAATCCTGGAGCGAAGAGCAGGCAATTTGGTTTAGAATGACAATGATTATGAAGCAAAAACGAATGTAGTTTTAAAACTGTGACGAAGAAGCTTATTCTGTGTTCCACTTGGAAGGGAATCGATTCAAAGGAAAATGAAGGGAATCAACGTGATTTGAATCCACGGCTCATGTGAAACAAAATGTTGTTTTCAAGCGGTTCGGCTGTAGACGATGAAGCAAGTGAACTCACGTCATTGATCCTTGTTTTATTTTGCGTTTTCTATTTCGTGCATGTCAAAATAAGATGGAATTATGCGTTATCTTCGATCTTACTCAAATAGCTGGATCTCACTACTCTCTTCAAATTCCATTTCTTCTCTCTGGGAACTGTGGGAAAATAGAGGCATAGGATACTTGCTGAGGCCCATTATGAAGCCTTTCCTGGTTCCTTTCTTCAAGCGAATTTATTCTTGTCAATTTTATTTATTCTTTTAGATTTACAATATTATAAAAGTAAAAAAAATGACAAGTTTAAACATAAAATTTTAACATACTAACCAGATTAAAATCAATTTAGCTAAATTAGTAGTTTTTTTATTGCAATAAAAAATTATCTTAAATTTTGAATTTATTTTATTTTATATAATTATTTGAATATTTTAAGATTTTCATCCATATATAAAAAAATTATGTTATTAATATAAGTTTGTTTATTCTAAAAACATTTATAGATTCGCTATTAATTATGATTGATTTTGAAAATATATGTAAAAATAAATTTGAAAATTAGAAAAACCAGTCGGCCAAAACTCTTTAGTAATGAAGGAGTAGGGCTGTAAAAGAGTCAAGTCGAGCTCGAAAACTCTTGAGATTAAAACTATTAAGCTCGATTCTAACCAGAAGTAAAAATATTGAAGTTTGATTTGACTCGAAAGCTCGTGAACTTAAAATTCCCAAGCTCCACTCAAAATAAAAAAGTAAAGCTCGACTCAAACTAAAACTCGAACCTTAAGTACATAAAATCCTTATTTATACTTTTTTTTAAAACAACACATAAATGTTAGTAATAATATTAATAATTTGATTTTAAAATTTTAATATATTATTATCGTGAGCTTTTCGAATTGAGTATCAAACAATTCACTTTGATTCATTAAGAATTCGAGTCAAACTCATTTAGTTCGAGTGTTAATGAAATTTCACTTAAATTATTATTGAATAATTTATTGTCTATCTAATCTCATTTGCCACGTTTGTGATTATAGCCGGGGAAAAGCAAACCCTAATTGAAACGGAAGATCCGCATCTCTCAAAATTAGGTCACGTGATCCAAGAACCGCGGTAAGCGGTAAGCGGTAAGCGGTATTTGTTAATTGTGTAGCATGCACCGACGTAAACGGAACAGAGATCCAGGGGCACACAAATTGTTGACATAAATGTTAGAGAAACAAATGACACATCGACGGCGCTCCTTTTCTATTCACTCTTGACTCTAATGTTGGATTTCAATTAATTTCATCGTTTGCAGAAGGTGTTGCAAAGACAAGGAAAATAGTCCTCCTTTTCTCAATCTTGTAAGCTCTGCAATTCCTAGCAAACCAACAGTTTACCTTCAAACTACAAAATTTTCATTTAGTTACTCTGATTTAGTTGTTTGTCCATTAGACTACTTTGGAGGTGGCACATATCTTTAGTTTCTTTAGTTACTGTTCAAATCTAAATTTCTATTATTATTATTATTATTATTATTATTATTATTATTATTATTATTATCGTACAAAACTACTGATTTTTTTCATATGCTTGTTTCATACTTAACACTTTAGGAGTCGGCTGTCTAGTGTAATGGTCAAGCTTCAAGGACTTGTTTCTTTTTTTCATATGCTGATCCTTGATCATTTTGCTTCATACAGATTATAGAGAACGTGATTCGACCCAAACATTCATTCTCCATGAGACACAAGCAAACCATCATGTAGTATTGTTTATTAGATTGCATAAGTGGGAAGCATGAAAATACACATTCAGTTAGTTTGCTTTTCTGTTTCTTGTTTATGTAATACATATATGTATACATTTGATTATATATTGTGATATTAATGATTTTCACCCTTTTTAGTTTCAAATGACTTGTTTTATTCAAATATCTGGAATATATGCTTTGATGATTCCTGTGGGTGCAGAATAGTGTTTTAAGCTACTCATGCAGGTGCTACTAATTGTGTCTTTTGCGCCACAAATGATGGACACAGGGATTCAAACTGCGGTTGCGGCCACATTTTCGGTTGCGTTGTGTTTATCGCGGTCGCGGACGTAACAGATGCTATAGTGGTCACTGCGAGTATTGTGGACATGAATATTTTTTAAATTCGCACAACTTATTATAAAATATAGTAATTATAATTATAGAAAATCATTTTTTAGAGTATTTTGTAACACTTTTAGACTTTTATTAATACATAAACACAATTTTTATCATCATTAATTATTTTTGTATTTATTTATAAATTTCTTAAGAATATTATATCAACTCATAACAAATAAAAAATAGAAAATATTGAGTTCAACATAAAATAGGGCTGCATAAAGTTTTCAATGCAACAATTGGGTGTTACTATAGAAATAATTTTTTATTGAAATCTTAAAACTACAAAAGAGCGAATTACTTACCTATCTTTGGAAAGACGCGACCTAAAATATTACAAACAACATAATATTTTAGGTTACGCACAACTTAAAATGTTTTTTCTTACTTTTTCTTAAAATGTTAACTTTTCTTTACTTTTTTCTGGATGCAAATCTTCTTCGTAATATTTTAGGTTGCAACAAAAATGTTACATTTTTCATAATATTTCAAGTTGAACCGAAAATGTTAAAAAAATATGATCTTTTAAATTGCGCGTAACCTAAAATGTTATGTTGTTTATAATATTTTAGGTCACACTTTATAATATTTTAGGTCACGTATTTCTTTAACCTTATATTACGCTACCTATCCCAAAACTCCTCCAAGAGTAGCCCAATAGCCCAAACATGGAGACCTAATTTTTCTTTCTACGCCCCAGGGATTTCCCGAACATTTAAAACAATGGAAGATTGGGATAAAAAAAATCTTTACTTTAATAATTTTTAATTATTCATAATACATACATTCTACATATATATATATATATATATATATTACTCAAATTCAAAAGCTCTATAAAAATCATATTTTTTTACCTTTAAAATTTACTTTTTGGAGTTATTTTATAAATAAAAAAATGATCTAAAACATTTAAATTATTAATTCGAGTTATAAATCTCAATTAATATTTAGATTTGATTTATATTTAAGTTTTTGGAATTTTTTATTAATATATTATATGTTTACTAAGAAATATAATGGTTTAATAATTAAATTATAAAAAAAAAATATTTTAATTATCTAAACGTTCTTAAGTTATATTACTAAATTGAAATGATGTTTTATTGAAATAGTAGTGCCTTAAAAGTTGAGTGGCCATTTAGGCAATTTACCCTAAAACAAAGTAAGTTATATATTTTGCTCCTTTTTACATGTAAATAAATAGCCCTATTTCCCACCTATATTGAAACCCTAATTTTCATCAGCCTTCCTCCTTAAATCCACCCACCACTTCGACCACTACCACTACCACCCATGCCCTTAAACCTTAAACCTAAAATAGATCCGAAAGCAGTGAAATCGAACTTGGTCCTTATCCTAGACTTCGGATCTCAATACACCCATCTCGTGGCCTTATTCTTCTTTAGATGAAAGCTTAAATAAATAATTAGAGGAATTACAGAAACAGCTTGGAAAGAAACAGAGATTTGAAGCAACAATTAGAGGAATTACAGAATCAAACTTGATGTTTGGTATTGTAACGAGGATTAACGGGAAAAACAGTCCGTTATAGCCGTGATCGACCAATACCCGTTAAATTGCGACCGTTATCGGCCGTTATGGGTGTGATTCCGTTTCACACCATGATTTCGGCTGATATTGGTAACGGGACCCGCCAATACCGTGATATAACAACCGTTATACCGTTACACGACCATTTTTTTGAATCCCTGGATGGACACATTTATGGCGTTTGTAAAGGAAAACGCCACTAAATACTTAATCAGTAGAGACATTTGTAAAATAGTCAATAACGACATTTATGATAAAATGCCACTATATATCACAACATATAGCGGCGTTTAAGTAAAAACTGCCACTAAAGATAAGCTAATTAGCGGCGTTTATATTCAAAATACCACTATATATCTTGACCTTTTGCGGCGTTTGAGAACAAATGCCGCTATATGTCGCGACCTTTTTGCTGTTTTTGTTCCCAAAACGCCGCTATATGTTGTGACCTTTTGCGGCATTTTATGTCCACAAACGCTGCTAACTATTGCGACGCTTGTTATTCCATCGCTTTTCGCGACACTTTTACAAGTGTCAGGAGAGTTTTTAACGTCACTTAAAAACATCACTAAAAACTTATTTTGCTGTATAGTGTTGTGTACACATTGGTTTTATTTTTAAATCTTGCAGCTTAAAAAAAAGATGAATTCTAACATATGGTTTCCCTTTGTTATGATTACAGGTGAGGAATGAGAAGATAGGTGATAGAATCACAACATTGCAGCAGCTGGTTTCACCTTTTGGCAAGATTCCCAACTATGACTTTACTTATCATTTACCCTAAAATGATCAATGCAATGGGAGAATTATGGGCATTTGGCTATGTTGCAGATAGATACGGCATCAATGCTGCATGAAGCAATGGGTTATTTCCGGTTCCTGCAAAAGAAGAATGGAAAAAAAAGATAAACTTTTTGTTATTTAATTTTTTCCTTAAATGTTGCTCAAAAGCTTTGGAAAGTCAAGTGTGTGGGAAAATATTGCCACATCACCAGTTTAATGTGCCACATCAACATTTCATTACCTATAGTAACGAATACTAACATATGTTAATATTGAGTGACCAGTTTGTAACCAATCAATAACGTTAGTGACTGATTTGTAACTTTTGAAACATCAATGGGAAAAACGAAACATACCTCAAATATTAGTGATCATCTGTGTAGTTTACCCATTTTTTATTGGAACTTGTTATGTGGATTGGACGAGTTTCATGACATATAAAAATAGTGACGGGACTTCGAAAAAGTTTGGTGTGGCCAACTTTAATTTTTTTTTAAATAATTCAAAGGTTTAAATTAATTTTTTAAGAATTATGAAGGGTTTAGTTTGCATTTTTTAAAAAAAATTAGGATCTAAATTAAAATTTTTAAATTTTGAGATGGTTAATGAGAACTTTTAAATATTATGGGAGCTAGTTTAATTAAGAACATTAAAAAAATTAAAGTTTAATATGATTTTTTTTAAAAATTAGGGGTTAAATTATTATTTTTTTTAAAAAAATTTAAGGGTCTAAATTATAATTTTTTTAATTTCGGGGGCATTGCCTCCACTAGTCCTTATGTTTCGCCCCTGTATAAAAATTTGGATCATGAAATTCGTTATACTCACGTGACAAATTATAATAAAAAATTATATTTTATAAAAGTTGTTATACTCATGTGACAAATTCTAATAAAAATTATATTTTATAAAACTCATTATACATAAGATTACAAGTTCTTAATCCACTGTTGATCCCTAAATAATTTCCCAAAAATCATATCTCCAAAAATAATTTTAACATGAGGATTATTCTACTAAATTTACCACCGGGATGCCATTCAATTTCAATATTGAAAGTAATTTTCTTTATATATAGTCTACCTTTAATCTTAAAATCTTAACTAATTAGATTCAATTGAAAAGATATTTCGCATCCAAATTCGGTCAAATTTAAAACTGCCAAGAATATTCGTTAGCACTGTGTTAATTGTGCCAGTGCTAAATACATAAAAAATTCCTTAATTTTGTCAACGAAACTAATCAATTTTCATCATTGTTTGTTTTGCAAGATATATGATTTAATTTTAAATATAAAAATAATGAAAAAAATGCTAATTCCAAGGTTTTTGTTTACCTTTTTTGATTTTGAAATTCATCATTATTGGGGGATAGTAATATATGCAAATGTTCTTTGTCTTATTTTTTTTTGGTAAGAAAATGAAAACTACCTAATTACTTAAACCTAATTGCATTCTTCAATCACGAGTTGGCTTATATCAGCAGGAGGCTCCTGTAAGATTCTGGTTTGGCTATCTTCGAAATTGACGCTTCTTGCTAGTTTATCAGCAATTTTATTCCCTTCTCTTCAGACATGTTGCAATCTGACGTTCCAATCCCGGTTTATCAGTTCCCTTATGTACGGTATTATGGTAATATTTCCTTCTTTGTTTGTGCTATTCTTCAGTGTCTGTATTGCTTCGAGGCTATCTACTTCAACTATGAGTTGTTGGATTCCTTGTTCCCATGCACATCTTAGCCCTGTATATACTCTCCATAATTCTGCTTCCATTGTAGAACATATTCCTATGAATTTTTTGAAGCCGATCCTCCATTTTCCATTCAAATATCTGATTACTCCTCCACATGCTGCTTTTCCATCTGTATTTCTACGGGCTGCATCTGTATTAAGTTTTTCCCATCCCTCTGATGGAGGTAGCCAAACTGTTGGACCAACCAATTCAATTGGCTGTGATTTGTTTGCCTGGTCTCTTTCTCTATTTGCATTGTTTATTGAGTTTGTCATCCTGCGGCTTCGTTCTAATATTCCTGTGTTATCTTCCATAGGATTGTTGAAGACAATCGAATTCCTCATGATCCATATGTTCCATAATACCGATCCGAATAGGATTTCCCAATCTTTACTTTCTTTAGCAAACATGCTTGGTCTTGTTAAATTCACTTCAACCCAATTCTTTATGTCCATTGTTAGGAAGTTCTGTAATCTCTCGTTTTTCACCAGTGTTGTCCAAATAGGGGTCACGGTAATGCAGTGTCAAAAAAATATGGTTAATATCCTCTGTTTGTGTCACACAGATTGGGTAATTACCATCAATTGTAAGATGTCGTCGAAGTCTTTCTGCATTTATCTGAATTTTACCTTTGCAGACTAGCCATAGGAATGTTTTCAGCTTTTGTGTTCCTTTGTATGCGTGAATTACCTTCCATATAGGTTCTTGAGTATCTTCCCTTTGTTTTATTCTAACTTCATATGCTGTTTTGACAGAGAATTGACGATCCTCTCTCTTTAACCATCCAATTCTATCATTTTTTGCAGTTGTGTGAGGTCCTTTAATCGCTGCCAGTCTCAGAAGTATATGCAGTGGTAGAAGGTGTTCAATCTGCCTCCAGTTCCAATTACCATTTTCATCAGTCATGCTTTTTATGGTTGCTTTTCCCACCTGATTATGGTCTCGTTGATTGACCAAATTTATTAATGGCCCTATTTCTGCAATCCAGTGGTCTCTCCAAAAATCGGTATGTACCCCATTTCCTATTATTCTGGTTATGTTGCTTCGGACATCCTCCCATACCATGCTTATCCCTTTCCATAGTTTGGAGCAGTTTTGGCTTCTAATGTTAGTCGGTATCTCATCTTTGCATTTGTATTTTGCCTTGAGAACCCTAACCCACAATGCGTCTTTTTTTTCTATTAGATTAAACGCCACTTTCATTATAAATGCTTCATTTTGCTCTTTTATCTTTCTAAATCCAAGACCTCCATCCGATATTTTTTTGGCATACTTTCTCCCATTTTACTAATGGCAACCCTCCTTTTCCATCTATTTTACCCCATACAAATTGTCTGATGATTTTTTTCCAGTTCTCCACAAATTTTTTTGGGTAATACTGCTGTCTGCATGGTGTAAGTTGGGATGGCTACCAAAACAGCTTTTGCAAGTGTAATTCGACCAGCTAGTGACAACGTTTTTTGCCTTCCATCCGCTTAATTTAGTTTGAACCATTTGTACCAAGTAATAATAGTTTTTCTAGGTGGCTCGGGAGTGTAATATTGGTACTCCTAAATATTTCCCTAGATCATCAACCATAGTAAATCCAAATGATGTGCTTATCTGATTTCGCAGTGCTGTTTGTACATTATTAGAGAAGAAAATTGTTGTCTTTGCAATGCTTACCTTGTGTCCCGAGACTTCACAGAATCTTTCTAGTACTGTTCTGATGATATTGAGCTGGTCTAAGGAGGCTTCTGCGAATAGAATCATGTCATCTGCAAAAAATAGATGGGATATCTTTGGGCTGCTTCTTGATGTTTGGAATGGTTTCCATTGTCCTTTTTCGATTTCTATTTTAATTGCTTGTGATAGTCTCTCCATACATAGAATGAAAATATAAGGAGACAATGGGTCGCCTTGTCTTATCCCCCTTGATGGTTTAAAAGCGTCTGTCAATGATCCATTCCACGATATTTGTGTCGAAGTTGTCGAAACACAGTGGTAAATAAGATTACATAGAGCATCTGGGATACCTAGGTCTCGTAATGTATCATCTATGAAACTCCATTTCAGTCTATCATATGCTTTTTCCAAGTCGATTTTTATTGCCATCCAGCCTTTTTTCCCAGATTTCCTTCTCATAGAATGTATTACCTCTTGGGTTATTATGATATTATCAATGATGCTTCTACCCGGAACAAAACTGGTTTGGTTATCTGATATCCATTCTGGTAACAGGGGCTTCAGACGATTAACTATGATTTTTGTGACTGTTTTATATAGCACTCAACAAAGGCTGATCGGTCGGAACTGGTGCATTTTTTCTGGTTTAGCTACTTTTGGTAAAAGTATCAGTATTATCTGATTGAGTTGTTCTGGCATTATTCATTCTGTGAATATTTTCCGGATCATCATGCAAACTGAATTCCCAACTAAGCTCCAATTTTTCTGATAAAATAACGCATGGATTCCATCTATTCTAGGTGCCTTAAGTGGTCCCATTCCAAAAATAGCTTCTTTGATTTCCTCATTGGTTACTTCTCGTGTAAGGCTTTCTTTTTCATGCTCTTCTATTTTTTTGAACTTGCCTCTTATTTCATAATTGTATTTAGGATCCTCATTGCTTGAGAATAGTTTGGTATAAAATTGGTTTGCCATTTCTCTAAGTTCTTTTTGATCAGTACTCCAACTGCCATCTTCGCGTTTTAAGGTTTCGATTTTGTTTTCTCTTCTTCTTGTTATTGTTGAGGCATGATAGAATTCAGTGTTTCGATCCCCTTCTAGTATCCATTTTGTCCGTGCTTTTTGTCTCCACAGACTCTCCTCCTGGTCTAGTACAGTGTCAAGTTCTGTCCGTAATTATTTATCCAACTCTACCAGAAATTCTGAGTGTGTTCGTTGTAGAGCTTTGTCTATTCCTCTCAGTCGTACCAATAAGATTTTTTTCCTTTTTCCTATATGACCAAAGACGTCTGAGTTCCATTTTTCCACTTCAGTTTTGAATGTGCTAATATTTTCGTTTAGTTCCCCGTTTTCTTTCCATATGGATTTGATAAAGTCTTTAAACTCATGGTGTTCCTATCATGCTGCTATGAAGCGGAATGGTCGATTTTTATGATCTTGTTTGTCTGTTGTCAGCCTTAGGAGAAGGGGTCGATGATCTGAACCAATTCGATCTAGATGCAGTACCTGTGAGTTTGGAAATGATGAAATCCACTTTGTGTTTCCGAGGCAACGATCTAGTCTTTGTTGTAGGTTCCCACGATTCCATGTAAATGGTGAACCATGGAATCCTAAATCTAATAATCCAGTAGAATGCATGAAATTGGCGAATAATCGGCTTCCATTTGTATGTGTCGTCGCACCTCCTCTTCTTTCATCTACATCTAATATCACGTTGAGATCTCCCCCCAGGATCCAAGGTGTATTATCGTTTGGTGCTAGTGCCTCTAGTTGGCTCCATTGATGTTTCCTTTTAGACCCGTTTGGGTTTGCATAAATTGCTGTGAATTGTGCCCATGTATTCACTTCCTTAGGCCGAAATATACCATTAATGAATTGATTTGATAAATGGGTAATCTCAATTTCCATTGTTTCTTCCCAAAGTAGCCAAATTCCACCTCCAAATCCATGTGCTTCTACTCGAAGTGACTGTGTGAATCCTAGTTTATTGATTATTCTGTCTGCTTTTGTTCCACTCGTTCTTGTTTCGAATAATGCAACCATATTTGGTCTGTGTTCTCTAACAAAGAGATTAAATATTCTTTTGAAGGTCGGGCTTGCAGCTCCTTGGCAGTTCCAAAACATGAAACTAGTCATTTAGTTGAATTTGTGAGGTTTCAGATCCTTGTTGTCTGGCAATTAACCGGGACTTCTCTGTGTCTCCCTTCACTTCGCTGTTCTTTATCTGTTGATCCTTTATCACCATGTTTTTGCGTATTGGCACATTAACTAGTGTTTGTGGTTCAATGTTGACATGTTCATCATTCGAGGCTATGGATAGCTTATTAGATACCGTCTGTACCCATTCTTTGATCAGGTTATGATTTGCAGGGCGAAAAGTTGTTTGTTTTTTTACTTTTAATCCTTTCACATTGTTTTCTTTTCTCATCCTTCCAGCTTCTTCTCCCCCTTTTGGGAATTTAGTCCCATGCATTTTTTTCCCATGCTTGGTTCTTTTATGGTTATGGCTATGTGGTTTCCGTTCCCTGCTGTGGTTATATGTTCCACTGCTTCCATGTTCTGTCCTTCTATCATTGGAATTACTTCTATTGCGTTTTTTATGCTGTCCGATTCGTGCATTTTCTTTGCTGGTTTTGGTACCATGTTGTTCATGTTGCGATTTATTCCCCTTGTTTGATGATCTGGTAGGTTTCTTTTTGTTGTTTCTCCATTTACTAGTCTGGTTCTGTTCTCATTATATTTTTTATCATCTGTCCTTATTTCTATTTCAGCCATGTGACCATTCTCTTCTTCGCTCAAAATAGTGAAACGAGAGCCCCCTATTTCAGACTTTTGTTTCGCCTTATCTTTCTCAGTCTTTTGTATCGTCGTTGTTTTTCTTCGATGATTTTCCACCACCATCCATGGTCCAAACATTGTTTCTTCTGATGTTGTTGCAAGGTTATGGTTGTTTTTGTTCCTTTCGTTAAGTTCTTCCTCACGTTTAGATTTTATATGTACTTGATATGCTGCACATTGCTCTCTTGTGTGCCCATAAACCCCACAATGGAAGCAAATCTGTTGTAATCCTTCGTACTCTAGTTTTTGTGTGAATCCATCTTTTCCAATACAAGGAATTAGTGGTTGGTTTAGATCTACTAAAACCGTGATTCTTGTAAACTTACCTCTTTCCCCCGCCTGAGTGTTATAATCAACTTTAATTACTTATCCGACTACTGAAGCAATTAGTCGAAAAAGTGCTTTTGTGTAGTATCTATAAGGTAGTCCTGGCAACCTGATCCATACTATCACTTGTGATGGATGTTTTTCAGAAGTTGAGAATGATCTACTCCACGGTTGGACTGTCAAATAGCTTCCATATATTGTCCATGGCCCTTCTGTTAATACCTTTGTATAGTCATCTTCATCTGCAAATTTGACTAAGAAATAGTTGTTTTCTAGGTCGATTAGTTGTATTTCTCCAATTGGTTTCCATAGGGCTTGGATCCAATTTAGCAGGGCTTTGTATCCTATCATCCGTCCTAACAGCCGAACGATGATGACATTCCTCATGTTTTTATCAATTTGATCATGAACTTTTTCCGAGAATTTGATTGTTGGGAAGGCACCCGATTTGTCGATAACGTAGTCCTCATCAAATACCACAATTTCATCATCATTAATACCACAGCCTGTATTTAGCGTTTTCCTTGCCCTAGATGTGTTGGCTACCATGCTTGCGTAAGTTGCCTTCCCTCTTATTTATGTTTCTAGTTTATCTCCTGTTTCTTTTTGTATTGCGCTTTCAATTTCTTCTACTTCATTCATGCTAGATGCTTCGGCCATGTCTCTCTCTGATAGATTATCGGCATCCATCTCTTCTGTTTCTGTAACACTATCGTTGATATTTCCATCCTTTGTGTTCTTGATTTTCTTTGGATTTCTTTGTTATTTCAGATTCGCCTGATATTCGGTTCTTTCTAAAGCTGGTGTTAAATTGGTCTCCGTCTTCTCCTCCGGCAGTCTTCCTCCAAAGGTTCCATATAGGTTTTGTTTTTCGATAAGATTTTCTTGCGGGAACGAGGGAATTTTCCCAATCATATCGATGTCGGCTGCCTTGAATATGCTTTTAATGATAGGTTTTCCAAGAGGCTTCACTTTGCCCTTGGCCACACTAAATAAAAAAAAAAACCTTTGCAATGTTCTTTGTCTTATTTATTAGCAGTAATGCTAAGATATCGAAAGGCCAAATTCTAAAAATTCAAATTCCATGATAAAAACATAATTATATAAACTTAGGGCAATGCAATTAAATATCCCACTACTCACTCGTACAGTGCCCCCCAATTTCCTTTGTCCTTCTCTTTCTTCTTTGTTGTGGCAAAGTGTAATCATATTTTGATTTTGATCCCTTTTTATTTTTTACTTCTCCATTAAAGCTACCTCTTTATTTCTCTGATGTTTAGTGTTTCTCGTTAGTTGTAGTACCATTTTCTTCTCCAGTATTCTAATTTAATGGCTGAAAGTGCATAGGACTCTGCATGATTGCTCACATAAATTATCCAAGTACGTATTCTAATTCTGGGTTTTCAAGGTGTTTTCTTTTCTTCACTCTACTCTGCCTGTTTCACCTTGAAGAAGATGAAAAGGAAGAAGATAAGTCATAAAGTTAAAAGGCTGTTATGTAAATTCTAAGTTCTTTTCTTTCCGTTTTTTTCCCTGCAGAGGGCAATGCAAGGATTTACTCAGAAAATTGTCCAAATGATGAAGAATGAAAAACTTTTTGCATCACAAGGTGGCCCTATTATCCTTTCTCAGGTATGAGATTCTCAATACTTGGAACTTATTTTAGGAATTTTGATTTGTTAAAAAGCATGGCTAAGTGCCTAAGAAAGAACTTGTTGGTACTCTTTGAAGAACTCGGCGGCGATGCAACTAAGATTTCTCTTGTGAGGAGAACAGTTTAGTATAAGTCGCGTGGACACCCTCACAAGTCAGGAGGAAAATGAAGGAAGAATAAAGAAAGATATTGCAGTTTGGTTAGTCTAAATGAGATTTGGGTATTGTTTAAATGTAGCAGAAATGCAGGGTTTTAGAAATAGGCAGTCTTAATCGATCAGGTTTGGCATGGGTGATGAGAGTGTAGGCAGTTGCTATCTGTGTCTGAAAATCCAATTTTTGTGTTTATTTGGAAAGAAAGTTTCATTGTTATGCAGTGGTGATTTGAATAAATGAATCATCCTTGCTAGTGATGCAACGCTTCTAGATTTTATTTCAACACGTACAATTTATAGATGTAATTGCTCCTATTTAAAATTATTAGGGAATATACTATTTTCTTTTACTAATGAGCTCGACCAAATATAAAAGTATTTGAATATAAGATAAAGTTGAAAACCCTAACGCTTGTTTTCTTTTTCTCTATTTGCCGTTAGTCCTTTTTTTTTCTTTCATTAGCATATGGCAGTAGGAGTTTTGCTTCAAAGAAAAGATCATTATCAAGTAATAATTTACTATCAATAATAGGATTTTTTTGGGTTAAAATGATAGGAATGTCATTATCTCCAACTTTTTAGGTTTTACATAATTCTTGTCACTTTAGATAAGAATATCTCTAGAATAATAAATTCTTTTTATATGGGTCATTCTCAATTCCTATTCTTTGTGTTTTATTCAAAATTATAAACATAATAATATTACTATATAAAAGAGTTTAATTTAGCAAAATAATAATAAATGTGAGCGGTTAAAATTATTTTATATTTAATATATTAATCATTTATAATTTTATAAGGGGAAAAAGATGATATTGTTGTAAAAAATGGTATTATTTAAAATAATGTATAACTTTAAGTAGTTCAAAATTAATATTATACATTGTAAAATAATATGCATGTCCACATGAGATCACGCCATTATTTTTATATTATATTATATTTTATAGAAATAAATATGATACTTATGAAAATTATTTAAAAATATAATTTTGATATACCAATTATATTAATTATATATTAAATGTATTTTTTTCTCAAAAGTTAGATAATGTTACAATTAAAATATTTTTATGAATTTTCATTCAAATATTTAAGATATAATATTAAAGTTTAACTTGTTAAAAACATATATCATAGGGATAATTTAGTGAAATGTGCTTCCAAGTAATCATATATTCCTTCAACCAAACATTGTAATCTTACATTCCTATCAAATAAACCAAATAAGGTAATATAACATTCATAAGGTAATACAACATTCCCGTAATCTTATTCCTAATGTAATCTTACATTCTATTCCTTGAACCAAATGACCCCTATATATAAAAGAATTAAAATAATAATGTAAAGGGTTAATTACTGGATTGATTAATTTCCTTTCATATTTATGTATTTTAGCTCACTAATAAATTTAAAATGTTAAAATTGTGTTACGTTATCGATTTATTAAATTTTAATCATTTACATTATCAATTATTATATTTTAGTCACTGAATCATTAACTCTTGTTAAATTAATGGCATGACATGTTAGTTAAAAGTGATGAATTTTTAATTTGACTCATGAACTTTAGATAAAATATTAATTTGATCCTAAATTTTATAAAAAATATTATTTTGACCCTAAACATTATATAACATATCAATTTGGCCCCTAAGTTCTTTCCATCGATCGCCACTCACAATTGTCTTCATCGATCGCCACTCACAATTGTCTTCATCAATTAGCACCAAACGTTGATGTCATTGATAGTTGGACCCTAAAACTCCAAATTCACTCATTTTTTACCTTTTGAATGCAAATCTAGTGACAATTTCACCGAAAATACCTCGATTCAATAAATCTAGATTAGAACCCTTCAAAATTAATTAATAATAATAAATTTATCACTAATATTCCTTTAAAATAAGAATACCAAAAATTTAAAACTTATATTATAATCAAATACATGATTTTTGTTTATAATATTGTTATGTTATAATTTTTCATTATGTTTATAATATTAATTATAATTTTTAATATTAATATAGAAAGAGACAGACGAAAGATTTTATGTTAAGGATACAAAGTTATAAAATTTTAAGTGGATGTGAACTTATAAAATTTTAGGGGAGCAAAAACTTATTATCGATAAAAAAATATCTAAAATATATAAGAATTTAAATCCATCTCTAAATATTGATATTGTATCGACGTAGTATAACAAACATTTTTTTTATAGAAGCTACTAATTTTATTCAAAATAGGAAATATCTCTAATTACAATGAAGATTTACAATAATAATCGTAAATTAAGAATATAATTAGGATAATTTCCTATAATCATTGAAATAAAAACTAGTAACTTAAGATCACATAAGAACCATATAAGAAAAGATTAAAAACCTAACCAAGAAACTCGAACAAAGATAGATACAAACAGATCTGATTGCATCGATAAATGAACCATAAAAACGGGATCAAGCTATTAAAACACCACTGTAAACCGTAAATCAGACTTGAGTGACGTGAAAAGCTATCCGAAAATGGAAATCAAGTATCCATATCCAATTTGAGGGTCCAAAGTAAGAAAGATCAACAAGATATCAAATAAACATAATCTTGATTAGTCGTAGTGATGTCAAATCAACCCTTAAAAAAGATAAATGAAAAAGATCAAACGATCGAAAAACATTCCATAAGACAAAAGAAAATGTGCCATAAAGGCATGTGAAAATGTGTCATATCGGTAGACTTATTGAAAATTTAAAAATAAAAGAAAATAAAGATGAGATATAAGAGAAAAAAATGATAATAAAGAATACCAACAATCAAAAATCAATATTAAAATTAATGCGGCCACCAATTAGTAAAAAAAAAGATAAATGAGAAAAAGTTTAACTTAGTATAAAAACTTATATTTGAAAAATATCGGGGAAAACAGAAAACCCCTCATTTCTCATTAGAGCGAAAGATTAAAAAAGCCAGTGGAAAGTCAGGTCTTCTTTTTCCTGAAAATAGGTTTATGTTTTGCTAAGGTTTCATTGTATGAGTGATACGCCAACGCCGGCTCTACCGATGATCAGCCTTCAAACGGATCTTGATCAGGTTAAGTATCATCTTTCTCAGAGAGTGTCAGAGCAAATAAGAAAGTTAAGAATGGTGATACTTCGGTTTTGGATCAAGATGTCTCATCGATGGTGGATTCAGCATATGTAGGGGGGTGTGCACATGACTGAGAAAGAAGAGAATGTATTTGGGGAGAATTCTATGGCGTAAAAGGACATTCACCCTTTGTCTTTTACGGCTGAGTTGATGGGGGGACAATCGGGGGAGAGTTATACTTCACCAAACTCTGCAGAATACGATGTGAACATCATCGAAGGTGACGTAGGGGTGAACCGTAGTGGACCCTATCCCACAGTCAGATTCTCTGAAAGGGTGCACGAGGCAATTGATTACAGTATGCGAAGGAAGATTATTGTTCGGATTCTTGGGCGATCCATTGGTTATAAGGCCCTTTGGAATAAAATTAAAGAGCTATAGCACCCGCAAGGTAATTTTCAACTGATTGACTTAGATAATGATTATTTCATAGTTTAACTTGAGAATAATCATGATTACAAGAAGGCGTTAACTGAAGGTCCGTGGGAGCTTTTTGGGAGTTACCTCACAGTTCAGCCACGGAGCAGAATGTTTAGCACTACGGACAACCATCCTTCACTTATCTGGATTAGACTTCTATGATTACCATATCGTTATTATTGTAAGTCTCTTTTTCGCTTGATAGCTTCTGAGATTGGAAAAGTTATACAGGTGGATTACAATACCATGGTGGGGGAAAGAGGTAAGTTTGCAAGGTTGACTGTCGCGGTTGATCTAAATAAACCGCTCTTGCCGTGTATAGACATAGACGGATTTGTGCAAAGGATCGAGTATGGAGGTTTGGAGAATTTTTTTGTTGTTGTGGGACATATGGCCATTCGTAGGAGGTGTGTGAGTTTTGGGCAGCTACTGCACCAAATACAGTGACGGAGTCTACGGATCGAGGGAATCAGCAAACTACTGGAACCAGAACCAAGGAGGATCCTTTTGGGTCATGGATGGTAGCTCTTGCAAGGAGGAGAAGGCCACGGAAACCGAGCACTATCGGCCTGAGTGAGACCAACGAGCATGCTCAAAATAAAGGTAATAGATTTAATGCTTTAAACTAGGAGGAGGTTGAGGAGGTTTCAGGGGCTAATAATTAGGTTAACCTCCCAATTAGTAGTCAACACGTTAGCAATGAGTTGAGGAACATACCTACGAATAAACAGGATATGGGCAATAAGGCGATATCTTATGGGAGTGTGGTCCAGAAACATTTTCGGGTGGAGAGTGGGAGTACAAAAGTGACAAAACAGGGAGAGAGCAGCAGGAATATGGGGGTTACGCAACATTTGCCGATGGAGAAAGCTACTCCCATGACTCTTGCAAACATCACCAATTTAGTGGGACGAAACTAAAAAATCAGTGTGGTGAAACCAATCATTCGCGATGATAACCATAGGGCAGCGTCCATCACTGAAGATAGGATAAATAAAAAGTCGGCTGGTCAGAGTAAAAGTGATTCCGTGCTGCTGGGAATTCAGAAGGGAGCAAATAATCCTAATACTAAAAGTCTTCATGTTAGAAAACAAATGATGTAACGCCCTGAATACCATGTTAGTAGTTCAGGTCAACCCGAGACCCATAATTTGAGCTCAAAGGACTTATTAGAATAGTTGGACCAAGTTTAGTGTTAGTGGGCTTGAGTTTGAGCCCAAAAGTTATAATGGGGTGATGAGCATTTCATGAAATAAAAAGAGGAGGAACCAAAAGTGCAATTTACTCATTTCTTAAATCAAAGGTTTAAAACCACATATTTTTATGAGATTTACGTGAACGACTTCCCCCTAAACACTCACCAAACTCTCTTCCTTTCATCTCATCTTTCTTCTCTTCTCCTTCCTCTCTCAAGCGAAGATTTTAAGTGAGCACGGAGACCTTCAATCAAAAGCTTCAATTTAAGCCTCATTTCTCAAGTTTTACACTTAGTTTCAAAAAATGGGGTTTTGAGAAGTTTAAGAGAATATATGGATTCTAGCTCGGTTTTGGTAGATTCAAGTTATAGAAAGTGTTTTTAACTTTAATCCAACCACCTAGTCAAGCTAGTAATTCCTTTTCTTACCTTTCATTAGTGAAAGAAGTGTGAGGAAGCTCAAGGGCAAGAGAAAAAGAGAAGTTATTCTTTGGGTGATTTTAGGGTTTTCCTAGCAGCCAAGAATTCAATGCAACACATTTACAACTTCTTCATACCTTTTGTGGGTTATTAGAAATGCAAGATAGCTCAAGATTTGAGCTTAATGCATAATGAGCATTTTCATGGTAGATTACATGTTTTAGGTTTTTACTATGTTTTAAAGTTTTATTTATGACCCTTTATGATTACATAAAACACTAATAATGATTGAAAACCTCAAAATGGTAATATGGGTGAGTTTGAGTGCCCAAATAGGGTATTTTTTAGGGCAAGTATTGGTACTGGAGGAACAATATCAATACTGTTCTTAAGGCATACTTAAAATTCAAGAAGTTTATGAGGGAAATATCGATACTCCTTGAAGGGATATCGATAATAGGGTTCCGGTATCGAGACCAGGGGGCTTGGTATCGAAACCAGTTTTCCAACGTAAATTTATAGTATCGGTACTCTATGGAGTATCGATACCAAGGGCTGAGTATCGATACTCCCTATAGGGGTATCGATACTTCCCTTTTTCTTTCAAGAGGAAATTAACACTGGGGTATCGATACCTTGGGAGGAGTATCAATACTTAAGAGATTGTATAGATACTATAGGCCAGTATCGATACCAAGTTATTGTTTTGGGTTTTTATAACTAAGCGATTTTAAGAGATAAATGAGGTTCCCAAAGGCTCTAAATACTCTCAAATAAGACTTTAAGTAGTAACAATAATATTTTCTTAATCACATTAGAAATGAGATCAATTAAGGTTACATAAAACTTGCCTTTTTTGAATACTTGAGAAACGATGAGGACACCCAGGTTATTTTAAAAATGATACTAGTATCAAGCAATAGAATCAGTCGAGATATCCTTAGGTAGTGCGTGAGGCACTTTTAACCGACTAACTAAGGATGAGGCCCGACAATCGCGAGGGGTGGCTTAGTCGTGGGTATTGTGTCTTATGAAGAGATTATGGGCCTCATCCTTGGTAGACTAGAGGGGTGTGTGAGCTTTGAGATGAAGAACCCTCAGTCGTACCATGGTGTCTAGCATAGAGTAGAGAGTGTTGTATACTGGTACACTCACTATTGCAATTTACCAGTTAACTTGAGCATTTAGTGAACACTTTTAGTATGACTTAGTTGTTAGTGTGGCACTGGGCTAGTTAACTCAGTGTTTGGAATTTGTTTCCTTACGCATGTTAGAGGAACAATCAATGAGCTTTTTGAGCAGCAATGATCTAGATCGAGGTGTGTGTAGAGTACGTCTCGATGTTATTCCTTTATAAGGCATGTATATTTATAGACCCCTTTTTTATATTTGAGTCATAATTTATTTTAAAAAATGGTTTGTATATTTTGATTTATCTAATTTGAGATCTCCTAATGAAAAAATTTATATAATTGTGGTCGATTTATTTATTATGAGTATTTTCAAGAAACCATTTTAATTAAGCAATTAAAGAAAATTTTTTGTTAGCCACTCAGGTGGTTCCGTGTGGCATTCTAATCGATCGACTGTGTGTCATTCTGGTTTCGGGTGTTACATTTAGTGGTATTAGAACGTTATATTTAGATATTCCTTGGACCTTTGGGTTCGAGTCAGTAATATTTATGAGTATACATGCCTCTAGGGATGTTAAAAATATTTATGTGTCTGGAATAACGATAATGATTCCTCGTTATTGTTTTAATTTCAAAGTTTAGATATGGATGAAAGCATATACTATAGTCAGATGAGTAGGGCTTCCATCGCGGGCGATTGAGTCAATGATTTCATCCCGAAATAGAGTTTAAGAAGTCTAGGGACGCGGGGTCGAGAAGGTGATATGTTTTAGAGATCTGACTGTGACCTTGAGGCGCATAGCTAGAGCCTTAACCAGGACATCTGCTACCCACCTACCTAGCCAGTTCTGCTAGCCTATCCCGTCGTAGATATGTACGAGTCCCAGTTGAGAGGCTAGGAGGTACCAGATGACATACTTCTTTGGTACAGGAGATGTTGACCTTGTATCAGCTGATCAGTGGCTAAAAGAGACCCTTAGGACCCTTAATCAACTACACCTCACCCATGAGGGTATGCTAAAATGTGTCACCTCCCTACTAAAGGTTGACTTTATCGATTAGTGGGAGACGATCGAGATGTAATTGGAGCCTGAGCGACCTACCTAGGATCGATTCTTGGAAGGGTTCTGTCAAAAGTACATAGGAGAGGCTCATATGGATGTGTTGAGGACTAGTTTACTTAGTTGACTCAGAGAGATCGATTAGTGTTCGAGTATGAGGTAGAATTTCTCTGTTTGAGCCGGTACTATCTAGAGTTAGTGTCTCCTGAGTACCATCATTGTAGGAGGTTCAAGCAGGGACTCCGTTTAGATATTATGACCATATGGTTGCCGATTCTTCGGGGGGTTTTACTGAGTTAGTTCACTAGGTGAAGATCGTAAAAAGAATTCAGGGAAGAAAAGTTGTAGAATTGGGTACTACTTCATACCAAGGTAGAGGAGTAATTGAGTCTCATGGACCATTCCAGCCAGCGTTTAATAGGGCGAGGGATTCTTAGAGGTGTTGGAGGGCCCTATCTAGTTAGTCTAGTAGGCTATTCTAGAGTGCAGGTAGATGAGGTTGTAGATCGGAGCAACGCATGAGACCATTGGTTACCATATCAGTGTCGAGTAATGAGGGTTGTCAAGAGAATCTTCTCATCCTAGTTGCACCTGTGATAGGAGGCTCCTAAGAGATTGCCAATAGGGGTCCAGTGGTTGTTATCTCTGTGGTTCCCTAGACCACTTCATCATAAATTGTCGGAGGCATAGGATATGACCCCAACATTGACCTAGAGGTTAGATCTGTCAGGTCATAGGGGTAGAGGACCTCAAAGAGGTAGGGGTTCCACATACGGTCATGTCGGTATAGGTGTAGCTCAATCTGGGGCTTGTGCTGAGCCTAGAGTCATCTCTCGTCAATACGAAGTTCGAGCTCAAGAGGATTGCGATACAACCGACGTGATTTCTAGTAGTTTTACATTATTTTCTCTTACAGTTAACACACTAGTCGACCCAGGATCTACCCATTCCTATATCTTGTAACACCCCATACCCGGTCCAAGAGTCCAAGATGGATACCTTAGCGTACATTAGGTTCTAACCTGTTGGACGGATCAAGATCCATATTATGCATATTTTGCAAAAACAGACAAATTAAAATCTCTTACTATTCTTCACACACAGTGTTCAATGTAACTAACATGCAATTGAATCTCAATTAAACATGCAAACATTACATTTAAGCATTTAGGGATATTTTAGTCATTTCATATAATAAATCAACAAATCAAATCACCCAATTAAGGTTACCACATGTTAAAAATTGTCATAAAGAAGCAGGACGCAAAATTTCATACCAATCGGACATCAGACAATCACTCAATTGATCATAAAAATTATGGACCTAAACGTAAATATGCAAAACTTATCTCCTAACCAGTAATATAAAATCGAGGGTTCCATTATGTAATTAAGCGTGTTTAAGAAGCGATCACTCAAATATCATCAAATTTCCATTTTAAGAGTTTAAGTAATTAAACAAATCAATTTCTGGGTTAAATTGAACTCACATAATTATTCAGGGGTCAAATTAGAATTTAAGAATACTTCAGACCTTTAATGAATACAATTTCACCTTTTTTCATCGAGAAAAACAACGAAGGGATTTATCCTTTCTTGAAAGAGATCCATCTTTTTTCTAGGGGATCGATCCTTTTGAAAAGGGATCGATTCTTTTCAAAACAAAAACTTTGGGATCGGTCATTTCTTCTAAGGGATCTATCCTTTTTCTAAAAAAATGCAGATTTATCAAGAACATGCATATTTGATCAACTAATCACCCACATAAAAGTAATCATGGACTAGGAACATGCTTGGATACTATTCAACCACTTCATACATGTCAAAACAAAAGTATAACATTCTTTATAACACAAGTCAATACATTAATCAAGGATTTGACACTAAAAGTCAATAATTGCGTAAAAATTCATTTCAAGCATAAGTCACCTAATCAATTTTGGCATTTAAGGTCGTTTTATGCAACCTAAGAATCTAATATGTTTAGTTTACTATGTTACGCTTGCTTACGCACTCCAAACACTTCTTTAAGGCCTAAATCAACATTTGAGTATTCACATGCTTTAGTTAAACAAGTTCTTCCATAACATTCTCAAATCAACACATTATATCATCAATTTCAAGTCTAAATCAAGTGTTAAAGTCTAGTCCATACATCAAAAGTCATCAATACCACATATATGCCTAAGTCCCAAACGTCACCCACATTGCCACACTTAACTTTCTGAAAACACATACACTTCATTGAACCTTTGCCTTGCTTGATCACTCCTGATATCAAGCCTCTCGCCTCCGCTCGATTCCATTATTTTGAAAAGTGTTAACAACGAGTGTGAGCTAATAAAGCTTAGTGAATGACAATAATTCAAAGACAATGCACATAGTCAAGACAAAGCATGGCTTTATATGCTCTTGTTTAATATGCCCTTACCTCATCGCACAAGTAACATCATGACATGCTTAAATGATAAACATATTCTAATTGCACATAATTTCCAGAATTTACCAATGTTGCATAATTATTTAAATCATGGCATTTACAAGCACTCATGCACAATTACCTTACTTGGCAAAGCACACACATAACACACATACTTTCATTTTAAGATTAATGGTATTTGTTCAAAACAAAACTCACTCATTGAATAAACAGACTCCATAAAACTCTCATTTTGTTTATTGACTCACATAGGTCCAAAACCACGATTTACAGAGCAAACCTCTACACCTAACAAAACCCCATATCTTCTTAGAGTAAAGCTCAACATACCAACAAACCCCATATAATCCTGAATCACACACACTTATACAAAACACATAGAGTACTATTTCCTAGGCATACCTTTCATATCCAAAGATCCCATTAAGAACAAATAGGCAATTAATCCGATTCACCAAGAGCGATTGTCAATGATGCATATTTTTCACATATTGGTTCAAATAAATTTTGAAACACAATTACGGATAGTTTTCATGATCACCCACATATATGGCCAATCACATATTCACATTATACACTTCTCTTTAAACACACATTAAAATTGGCGATCATGATCAACTCATATATTCATAATATATATAAATTTTTTGAAATCGCTTTCAAAATCCTATGCATCATTTGTAACACAACACAAGACATTCAAATTCACATTTCCCAATTTTGATATATGAGGCATCGTATATAATTCGACTTAACTCCTATCTCATATTCATATTTTGATATACGTGTTATCACATACAAATCAGCATAACTAAAATCATCATCGACATAATTATCCAAATCACATAACATATCAAAATTAATCAAATGCATTAAGTAAACAAACCTCAACCTTGAATCATATTCATTTCTAAGATTGAGAGCCACTCACCTTGCTGTCCGAAAATAAAAAACGCTAATAAACGTTAACCAAATGCTCACCAAACACCAAGCACAAAATCTCACCAACAACTAACAATATAAGGACCTTGAAAAGTAAAATAACAAATTACAATCTATTCTAAAATAAAGCTGAATTCTCTATTTCTAAAACAGAGAGAAAACATCAAAATTACCAAAAATCATATCGAAATGACTCTCTGACAGCTCCGATCTGATTTGCATCAATTATCCTTTATAAGAGATGATAATAAACAACTAAAATCAACATCTAATCCAACTAAAATCACAGAAATTAACATCTACAAACCTAAATTCTTGGATTCCCAAAAATACTAAAAATCAACATTGTTTTCAAGAAACCAATATCCAAATCATTTGCAATAGAAAAACTGATTTAATATGATTATAATCACTCCAAAAAAACTCAATTTTATTAAGAAAACCTTAAAACCAATTCAATAAATCAATACATTAATTAGCTTCGAAAATAAATTAAAATCTTAGAAATTCATTTAATTAAATCAACAATTCAATAGAATCATTAACACTTAGTCACTTCCCTCTAAGCTTGAAAGAAAGCCAAAAAAGATCCTTACCTTATTGGAAATTGAAATTGAGATCATCAATGGAACTCCATTATAATCAACTTTAAAAACAAGAAGAGAAGAGAAACTTGAGAATTAAAATCAAGATTAAGAAGAGTAAATTTAGAAATCAAGAAGAGAAAAGAAAAGGAATTGACCAGCTAGGTTGAGAGAAAATGAGAGAAAATAGAGGAAGCTAAGAGAGGTTACCAAATTGTGAAAGTGAGAGAAAATGAAGAACACAAGAATGAAAATAAGTAATTCAGAAAATGTAATTTTGATTAAAATGAATCTAGATGGAATTGTGGTAAAAAGAAGAAGTTAAAATACTTTAAGTTTAGGAGGGAAAACTCTAGACATAAGCATTGGTAAAACGGTTTCATAGACTTTGGACATTGTGATAATTTACAAAATGGTCACTAAAATTACAAATTTCTAATTCTTTCAATCTAGTCACCAAATAAATTAATTTAACTTACAAAATTAAAATCAAATATATAAAACCACTTAAAACCTTTCCAAAACATTTATTAAGCAAAACTATAATTTTAATATTTTCTTTCTTTATTTTTATCGAAAATCCAGAAATCGACCTGAAACCAACCCGATTTTGGGATGTTACATATTTGTTATGACCTAGTTCAAGAGAGAACTATTCCAGTTGAGATTCTAGATATAGGAGTTTGAGTGTCCAACCCTTTATGATTAGACGTTCTAGTGGATAAGGTACATCGCAGATGCCCAGTCGAGATTCAAGGTGAGACCTTCCCAACCAATCTTATGAAGCTGTCATTCTGAGAGTTTGATTTGATTTTAGGTATGAACTAGTTGTCGTAGCATGATGTGAACTTAAGGTGTAAGTTTCGATGACTTAAACTCAGGTAAGAGGATAAAACTAAGATCGTGATGTTTAGCAAAAAGCCCAAGTGTACAGGGGTTGTATTGTCCCTTAAGGCGTAAAGTATGTTAGATTAGGGTTGTGAAGCCTTCTTGGATCATATAGTTGACACCAGAGTTTCAATTATGAGGTTAAAGGATATCCGAATCGTTAGAGACTTTTGAGATGTATTTTGAGAAGAGTTGCTACGATTACTGCCGCACCAAGAGTTAGAGTTTGGTATAGAAGTAATTCCAGGGTCCGTTCCAGTATCCATTGCTCCCTACCTCATTGCACCGGCGGAACTAAAAGAGTTGAAATCGTAAATTCAAGAGTTGCTAGAGAAAAGGTTCATCCGACCAAGTATTTATCATTGGGGAGCGTCGGTTCTATTCGTTAAGAAGAAAAATGGGTCGATGAGGTTGTGCATCGATTATCGTCATTTAAACAAGTTGACAGTCAATGACTATTATCCCCTTCCTAGAATCGATGACTTGTTCGACCAGCTTAAAGGAGTGTGTGTTTTCTCCAAGATAGATATGAGATTTGGGTACCACCAATTGAAGGTTAAGGAAACAAATATAGCAAAGACGACATTTAGGAAAAGATACTATCACTATGAATTCTTTGTAATCCCGTTTGGACTCACCAATGCCTTAACGACATTCATGGATCTCATAAACTGTGTTTTCCACCCGTACTTGGTCTATTTTGTGGTGGTTTTAATTAATGATATTTTGGTATACTTGTGATCAGAGGAAGAGCAGGATTGACATCTTCGCATAGTTCTTCAGACCCTTCGAGATCGATAACTTTTTACCAAGTTTGGGAAGTGTGAGTTTTGGTTATTCGAGGTTTTATTTTTGGTTCATGTTATAGCAGCGGATGGTGTTCGAGTTGAACCTTAGAAGATTCACATGGTACTTGAGTGGGAGCCACCAAAGAGCGTAACCAAGGTGAGTAGTTTCTCAGGTCTTACCGGATATTATTATCGATTTATAAAGGGATTTTCGATGATAGCAACCCCAATGACTAAGTTGCTTTAAAAGGGAGTGACGTTTGTATGGGGTTAGTAGCAGCATAGTAGTTTTGAGAAGTTAAAAACTCTTTTGACTCAAGCCCCAGTTTTAACCCAACCTGAGTAGAAAAAGAATACACCGTGTTTAACAATGCTTTGCTAAATGACCTTGGATAAGTCAGCTTAAACCTTACTAGTGGAATTACCCCACCCACGATTTGGAGCTTACAACCATTGTCTTCGCACTTAATATTTGAAGGCACTATCTATTTGGGGAGAAGTGTCATATCTTCACCGACCATAAGAGTTTAAAGTATCTGCTTCCCAGAAAGAGTTGAATCCGAGGCAATGTAAATGGGTTGAGTTGTTAAAAGACTATGTATGCGTTATTGTTTTGACTCGGGGAAAGCAAATATTGTAGCAGATGCACTGAGTTGGAAGTCGATGTTAGATTTGAGAGCCTTATTAACGCGTCTGAGCATGTCTAGTGGGGGATTGATAGTCGAGCTCTGATTAGAACCCGAGTTAGTGAGTGAGGTCAAGAAGTTGCAAAGTTTAGACAATCGTTTAAGGGCTCACATGGAGCAAGTCCACCGAGGTAAGGCCCCAGGGTTCGAATTGCGAGATGGTGATGTATTGTTATTTAGGGGTTGTTTAGCAACAAGATGTACCAAGAACTTTGACCTTTTTATTTTTGGTCGGGCATGAAGAGAGAAGTTTCCGAGTTTGTGATGAAATGTCTGGTATTAGGGGTGAGCATTCGATTGAGTCGAGTAAAAAAATTCGAGTTATTCGAGTTAACGATTCGTATTTTACAACTCGAACTTAACTTTAAATTTTTTAGTCAGGTTGCTTTTAAGAAATTCGAGTCGAGTTATCGAGTTATTCAAGTCGAGATATTTGAGTTTATATATTAATTTTATTATAATTATTTATAGTATTACGACAATGATTTGTTCATATTTTTTGACTTTATCTAACCATATATATATATATATATGTCATTTATATACAAATACAATAATCTATGAAATATATTCATAATATTTTATTTTAAAGAAAGTATTTTGAGGGTAAAATATTGATGAGAATATGAATGAGTCAAGGAATTAACGATAAGAAATTTTTTTGCAAACAATTGTAGTCAAAAGACCAAATTCAATAAAATACAAAGTTAAGGGACTAAATAAAAAAAGAGAGTACATCTTTAGTAAAAAATAACAATTGAAGCTACATAGATATTTTATTGTGGTATATGAGCATGTAGTTTAAATTTGGTAAAAACAAACTTAAAATAAATGGCAAATTGAAGGAATAAAGAGATTATGAAAAGTTAAAGGACTAAATTGAAAAATAAAACATTTTTTTTTATCAAAAAGAGGATTTGAAATTACACATGTATTATACTATGGTTTAGGAGAATGTGGCTCAAATTTGATAAAACTGACTTAAAATAAATGACGAATTGAAGAAATAAAGAGATTATGAAAAATTGAAGGGCTAAATTGAAAAATAAAAATTTTGTTATAAAAAAGATGAGTTGAAAGTACATGTGTATTCTATTATGGTTTAGGACCATGTGACTCAAATTTGGTAAAAAAATGACTTAAAATAAATGACGAATTAAAGAAACAAGGAGATTATGGAAAATTTAAGGACTAAATTGAAAAATAAAAATTATTATCAAGAAAGAGGAATTGAAAGTATATATGTATTCTACAATGTTTTAGGAGCATGTGATTAAAGTTTGGTAAAAAAAATGGACTTAAAATGAAGGAGGAATTGAAGAAATAATGAAACCAGGGACTAAATCGCAAAATTGTCAATATACTTAGTCAATTTTTTTGTTTTTCGAGTAGCTCAAAAATTCAAAATTTTAACTCGACTCAAACTTAAAAACTGAATTTATAGTTCGAGTTGACTCGAATAACTCAACTTGAATAACTCAAAATTGAAAAAAAATCGATTTTTCGAGTATAGTCGAGTTTTGCTCACCCCTATCTGGTATGCCAACGGTTAAGGAGGAACATCAGGTTCCCTCGAGGTTACTCTAGCTGATTCAGATACTGCAGTGGAAGTGGGAAATAATAACTATGGATTTCGTGACCAGGTTATCGATGACGAGATACAAGGATGACGTAGTTTGGGTGGTAGTAGATCGATTGACCAAGTCCGCTCACTTCTTTCCGGTTAGGAAGGAATTCAGCTTGGAGAGATTAGTGAAGTTCTATATCTACGAGATAGTGATATTTCATAGTGTCTCGACTTCAATCATTTCAGATAGATTCCCTAGGTTCACCTCTCGGTTTTGGAAAGCTTTTCATGATTCCCTAAGTTAACATCACATTTCATCATCAGACAGACGGTCAGTCCGAGCTCGTTATTCAGGTTCTCGAGGATATGCTTATGTGTGTCATTATTGATCTTTAAGGTAGTTGGGAAGATCACATGCCTTTAATGGAGTTCGCATACAACAATAATTATCAATCGAGCATCCAAATGGCCCCTTACGATACTCTGTATGAGCACAAGTGTATAACTCCTATTTGCTGGATTGAGCTTAGTGAGGGGAAAATAATGGGACCAGATTTTATCAGAGAAACTAAATAGAAGGTCAAGATAATTCAGTGTATACTGAAGGAGGCATCGGATAGGCAGAGGTCAAGAAATTGACTTAAGGTGTCTTCGTGGAAGAAGGTATTTCGATTTGGACGAAAAGGAAGTTGACCCCACATTTCATCGGTTCTTATGAGGTGCTTAAGATAATTGGACTGGTAGCCTACTGTTTAGACTTACCCCCAGAGTTGGAGCGCATTCATAATGTGTTTCATGTGTCCATGCTTCGAAGGTATCGTTCTGACCCATCACATGTTCCATCCTTAGAGCAAGTCGAGTTGAGCCCTGACATGACCTACGAAAATGAACTAATATGAATTTTAGTTGAGGAGGTGAAAGAGCTAATGAACAAGAGAATCCCTTTAGTGAAGGTGTTGTGGAGAAATCACGGGGTCAAGAAAGCTACTTAGGAAACCAAGGAAGACATGCAACTCTAATATCTACATTTCTTCTATCTAGATAAATTTTGAGGACGCAATTTCTTATTATGAGGGGATAGTTGTAACGCCTCGAATCCTAAGTCAATAGTTTGGGTCAACCCGAGACCTATAATTAGAGCCCAAATGACTTATTAGAATAGTTGGACCAAGTTTAGTGTTAGTGGGCTTGAGTTTGGGCCCAAGAGTTATAGAGGGGTGTGAGCATTTCATGAAATATAAAGATGAGGGACCAAAAGTGCAATTTACTATTTCTTAAATCAAATGCTAAAAACCCCATATTTTTATGAGATTTACGTGAATCACTCCCCCCTAAACACTCACCAAACACTCTTTCTTTCATGTTATCTTTCTAATTTTCCTTTTCATCCTAATTGAACTTAGTTAAGGTAAGCATCGAAACCTTCAATCCAAGAGCTTCAATTTATCCCCATTTCTCAAGTTTTACACTTAGTTTCCAAAAATGGGTTTTTTGGGAGGTTTAAGAGAGTATATGGATTCTAGCTCTTTTTTAGTAGATTCAAGTTAAAGAAAGTGTTTTTAACATTAATCCAACCACCTAGTCAAGCTAGTAATTCTTTTTATTTCCTTTGATTATTGTATGAAGTGAGAGAAAGCACAAGAGCAAGAGAAAAAGAGAATTTATCCCTTGGGTGATTTTAGGGTTTTTCTAGAAGCCAAGAATTCAAGGCAATACATTTACAACTCCTTCATACCTTTTGTGGGTCATTATAAATGCAAGATAACACAAGAGTTGAGTTTAATGCATAATGAGTGTTTTCATGGTAGATTCCATGTTTTAGGCTTTTACTATGATTTAAAGTTTTATTTATGTCTCTTTATGATTACATAAAACACTAATAACGATTGAGAACATCAAAATGGTAATATGGGTGAGTTTGAGTGCCCAAATAGGGAATTTTCGAGGGCTAGTATAGGTACTGGAGGAACAATACCGATATTGTTCTTAAGGTAGACTTAAAATTCAAGGAGTTTATGAGGGTAGTATCGATACTCATTGAAGGGTTATCGATATTAGGGTTCCGGTATCAAGATCAGGGGACTTGGTATTAAAGCCATTTTTTCAGTGTACATTTTTTGTATATGGACTCTATGGAGTATCGATACCAAGGGATGAGTATCGATACTCCCTATAGGGGTATCGATACCAAGGGATGAGTATCGATACTCCCTATAGGGGTATCTATACTTCCCCTTTTCTTTCAAGAGGAAATTAGCACTGGGGTATCGATACCTTGGGAGAATTATCGATACTTAAGAGAAGGTATCGATATTGTAAGGACAATATCGATACCAGTTATTGGTTTGGGTTTTTATAACCAAGAGATTTTAAGAGGCACATGAGGTTCCCAAAGTCTCTAAATACTCTCAAATAAAACTTCAAGTGGCAAAAATAATATTTTCTTAGTCACATTATAAACGAGATCAATTGAGTTGACATAAAACTAGCTTTGTTTGAATACTAGGGAAACGATTAGGACACCTAGGTTACTTTAGAAATGATATTAGTATCAAGAAATAGAATCAGCCCGAATATCATTAGGCAGTGCACGAGGAACTTTTAACCGACTAACTAGGGCCAAGGCCCGACAATCGCGAGGGGTGGGTTAGTCGAGGGTGCTGTGTCCGATGTAGATATTCCAGGCCTCATCCTCGGTAGATTAGAGGGGTCTGTGAGCTCCGAAATGTAGAACCCTCAACCGCACCATGGTGTCTACCATATAGTAGAGAGTGGAGTATACGAGTATACTCACTATTATATTTTACCTATTCACTTGATCATTTAGTGAACACTTTTAGTATGACTTATTTATTAGTGTGACACTGGGCTAGTTAGCTCAGCGTTTGAAATTTGTTTTCTTACGCATGTTAGAGGAGCAGTCCAGGAGCTTTTGAGTAGCAGTGATCCATATCGAGTTGTGTGCATAGTACTTCTCGAGATTATTCCTTTAGAGGACCTGTATATTTGTAAACCCCTTTTCTATATTCGATTCGTAACTTATTTTAAACAATGGTTTGTATATTTTGATTTATCTAATTTGGGAGCTCCTAATGTAAACTATTTTATATATTACGGTTGATTTATTTGTTATGAGTATTTTCAAGAAACCATTTTAATTAAGCAATTAAAGAAATTTTTAGTTAGTCACTCAGGTGGTTCCGTATGATATTCTAATCGGTCGACTGTGTGTCGTAGTGGTTTAAGGTATTAAAAATAACCTATAAACCTTTGAGTCAACCACTGCTAGTAGAATGGACGCAGTCGACTTCGATAATATTTAATAATATTCAAGGCCCGAAGACAAGTGGGGAGGAGGGCGTGCCGGGAGATGAGAACATTGTCATTGAAGGCCATCAGACTTACCGGAGGTCTGGTTAGCTGTTGTTTCCTCCTTCTTTCTTATATTCTTTATGATGATTAGATGTCTTTTTTGGAGTAGCCTAGGGGTGGCTAGCCCCTTGTATTTACGGTATTTTAAGAAGTTTATGGCGAAGTTTAAACCGTTGGTTGTTGGCCTGCTGGAAATACGTGTAAGTGGACGGAAAACGGATAATGTAGTTAAGAGAATGGGCATTCCTAATTCGTTCCTCATAGGGGCTCAAGGATTCAGTGGTGGGATTTGGCTCTTATGGAAACCTGGAGTGACTGTGGATCTTATCTTTTTATTGAATCAGTATCTTCACGTCCGAGTTTGTACGGATACCTTATTTCTCCGACGTATATTACCATTGTGTATGCAAGTCCTCATATTGCGATTCACAATGAGCTTTGGCCTCAATTAGCTACGCTTGATCCGGGCGAGGATTGGTCGTGGGTGCTTGGGGGTGACTTTAACGCACTCCTCAGCGCGGATGAGCGAAGTGGGGTGCAAATGGGCGTATCAGAGTTAGTAAAGGCTTCAGTGATTTTTGTGTTTAATAACAGCTTAGTCGACATTGGATTTAACGGTCTTCCTTTCACATGGGCGAGAGGATCTCTTAGACAGCAACTGGATAGGTGCTTAGTGAATGTGGGCTGGGCGAATGCTTTCCCGGACTCGTTTGTTCTTCATCTTGATCGCCTTGGCTCTGATCACTGGCCTATTATTCTTCAGACCAAGACTGTAAGTACTCAGCGACCGAATCTTATCTTTGGCTTCTTTCTTTCTTGGCATGATCATCCTGCTTTCAATGATGTTTTAAGAAAGGCTTGGAATAATACTTTGGATGTGCGAATCAATCTTCAGTCTTTGCAGCCGATTTTGAGTAATTGGAATGCTAAGGAATTTGGGAATATTGGCCAACATAAGCGACATTTGATAGCTCGACTTAGAGGTCTTGATCGGGTTTTGTCTATGCGTGATGACCCCTCGCTCCATGATTTGGAGAATAGGCTCAAGAAGCAACTGGAGCAAGTGATGGAGTATGAAGAGAATATTTGGTTTAAAAAATCTAGTAGTAATTGGATTTTGCAAGGCGATCGGAATACATCCTATTTTCATGCTTGTTCTCGGTCCCGGCGCCAGAGGAATACTATTTATCACTTTGGCTTGCGGATGGATCTTGGTGCTTAGATCAAGGATGGCTCCGGAGTATGGCTGTTGAGTACTATAAGGAGTTTTCCAAAAGCTCCGGGAATGTATATTGTTCCAATAATATTCATGGACGGTTTCCTCATATAAATAGTGACTCATTTAGTTCACTATCCGATTTGGCCACAGATGAGGAAATAAAAAGTGTCGTCTTTCAGATGCAGCTGTCTAAAGCCCCGGGGGTTGATGGTTATGATACTTTCTTTTTTTTTCTTCAAAAGAATTGGGATATTGTGGGGCCAAGTGTTTGTCGGTTGGTTCAAGAATGCTTTGCGAGTGGCTCTATCCTGCTTGATATAAATAATATATTGGTGGTCCTTATCCCCAAAGTGAATGCACTAGAGAATATGGCATAGTTTTGTCCTATTAGTCTATGTACAGTGCTGAACAAGACGATTAAAAAGGCCATTGTGAATAGATTGAAGCCGTTCTTGCATAATGGATCTCAAAAAGTCAAACTAGCTTTGTTCCGGGCCGCCATATCACGGACAATATTATTACCGCTCAGGAAGTGGTGCACTCGATGAGGGAAAAATGAGGTAAGGTAGCTTGGATGGCCATTAAGATTGACCTTGAGAAAGCCTATGATCAGCTAGAGTGGCCGTTCATTGATGATACATTAAAAGATGTTAGGTGCCGGGATGAGCTCCGTCGATTAATCATGAACAGCGTTTCCTTGACTACCACTCGAATCTTGTGGAACAGGACTATTTCTGAAGAATTCAAGCCAACTAGGGGAATCTGGCAGCATGACCTGTTATCGCCTTATTGTTTGTATTGTTTATGGAGAGATTATCCCAGGCGATTAATCATGCAGTGGAAGTTGGATCTAGCGTCCGATAAAATTGGGTCAGATTTGCCCCCTTTGTCCGATTTGTTCTTTGCGGATGATTTAATCTTGTTTGCCGAAGTAACTTTTAGTTAGCTCGAGGTGATCCAGCAAATTCTCCTTAATTTCTGTCATAGTTCCGGTCATAAGGTGAGCACCGCCAAGACAAATATCTATTTTTTAAAGAATGTAAAAGAGGAAATTACTTTTGGAGTAAGAAATAAATTCCAATTCTTGCGTGTTGAGGACCTTGGAAAGTACCTTGGTGTGACGTTACTGCATAATCGTGTGACCAAGAATACTTACCAATACATTGTGCAGAAAGTTCGAGATTGTCTGACGAGATGGAAAGCAAAGAACCGATCCTTAGCAGGGCAAATTGTTTTAGCTAAATCGGTTCTGGGAGCTATTCCGTCTTACCCCATGCAAACTTGTCATCTACCGAAAGGGACTATGGGTGAGTTGAAATTGCTCATTCGTACCTTCATATGGGGTAGTACTGAGGATAGTCGTCGGGTCCATCTTGTTTGTTGGGAGGAAGTGTGCACTCCGTCAATGGCCGATGGTCTATGAATCAATAATCTTATGGTCTATGAATCAATAATCTTCATCGCCAAAATGATGCTTTTATTATGAAGATGGCATTCCGATTAGTATCTCATAAACATGCTTTATGGGTGAGGATTTTAAGAGCTAAGTACAATATGTCTGAGATGGTTCCTGATCTAATCCATAAGGCTGGCTACTTTCGATTTTGGTGTGGAGTAAGTACGGTCTGGGATGAGATTAAAAATGGGATTGTGTGGACTGTGGGGGATGGTTCCTCGGTTGACTTATATAAGGATGCGTGGTCGAGAGACTTAGATCCGCTAGCAGCGCTGCAAACTGACCCCCATCAGGATAATGGGAGTTTTACATCAATTAACTCGATGGTCGATGCTGATGGCTAGTGGAGATGGAGCGAGCTTCATAATTTGCTTACTCCTCTTGCTGAGCTACGCCTAGCGACAGCAAAACCACCTCGATTGCTGAGTTATTCGGATGTGCCCGGTTGGCGATGGAATAAGCACAAGCGGTTTACTGTTAAAAATGCATATGAACATGGTATGAGATTGGTCTTTCGAGAGGGGAATACAATACGGAGAATGCTCCATCAATATCGGGGATTACAATACGGAGAATGCTCCATCAATATCGGGGATTACCTCGGGTTAAATCGTTGTTGTGGCTTCTCTGTAAAGGGCTGTTGCTTCTCTGTAGAGGGGATTACCTCGGGTTAAATCGTTTTTTAAGATAACAATTGTTTATTGTTTTTTAAAAACAGTTATGATTTTAATTTGAAAAATTCGGTGATTTTGGATTAATTCGGAGTAAATTGGATAGAGTCGTCATTAACTTTTGGGTTAGGTAGGTCGAATACTTAAAAATGTCTTTTAAAAAAAACAATTTTAAGAAAAATCATTTTTAAAGACAAAAATTGGTCTGCGTTTACCAAAGATTTGATTAAAATGGGTTCGGAAGTCGGTTACGCATGGGGAAGGATTAGCACCCCACAACGCCCAAAATTGGTACTGTGTCGCTTACACGTTGACGTAATGGTAAAAATCCTGAATCAAATATCAAGTTAAAATATGATCCTATAAAACATGTAAATTAGTTAATAATAATAATAATAATTTTCGACCCAGACAAAAACGAGTGTCTACACTCTCGGCTTATGAAAAACTTAACTAAGCATGACAAAAGTCATACTTGGCATATTAAAAACAAATCTTGAAAATAAAATGAAAACTTGAAAAGTAAAAAGAGAAAGCTTTAATAAAACTAGAGAGAGAAAAATTGTAATCTAAGTGATGAGTTTAGGTTTACCCCCAAGTGGATATTTATAGCCTCTTGTTGAAAACATTTTGATATTTCGATATAACAAATTAAGTTAAATGAATTTTAAGATTTTCCAAATGATTTTCTAAGTATATTCGATATAATTATTCGAATATCAAAAATTAAGTTTTAATCTTAAAACAATTTCAAAATAATTTTACAAAGTATTTCGAACCATTTCAAAGCCAAAAATTCCAGATTGCTCAGAGGGAACCGATTCCCCCCTAAGGGGGTACCGATTCCCCCTGAATGGTTTGGCTCCGAGAATTCCAGTATGCTCGGAGGGAACCGATTCCCCCTCAGGGGGTACCGATTCCCCCTTGTATAACGGTCGAAATATTTGAATTTTACACTTAGGGAACCGATCCCCCATAGGGGGTACCGATTCCCCCCACGCTCCAAGTTGTTTTATTAATTGTTTTCACACTAAAACGACTATATGATCTTCACTAATCATCCCCAACGTTTAAAAGTGATTCAAGGTGTATTTAAGCAAGCTTAGAAGCCATTGATCAATAACAAGAAACATCAAGCAATTAGAATCAAGAGAGAATCAAAGAGAAAGCATCAAACCTCAAGTTTGAGCATTTCAAGCCTATTTTTCATTCAATATTCATTTTTCTTTCAAGAACACTTATTGTGCTCAATTGTATTTATTCTTGAGTGTTCTTTCTTTGTTCTAGAATTGTGAAAACATATTTTCCTTGTGAGGTTTTTCTTGTAAGTTTGCAAATTTGTATTTCTCTTTGAGAAAAGAGTGATCTCAAGAATTGAGGTATATTCTTGAGGGAGTTGTAAGGTTATCTCTTTGGCCTCAAAAGAAAGAACAAATTAGTGAATTTGTTGGAAAATCCTTTGTGTGGATAGCTAAGGTAGTGGACGTAGACTTTGGTTGATAAAGTCGAATCACTCTAAATCGCTGTGCAATTTCTTTCAATTTTCTGCAAAAGCTTCCACCAAATTTTTTATTGCCAATTCACCCCCCTCTTGGCCGATTCAGTCAATCGATTAACTCAACAATTGGCATCAGAGCCTAACTCATTTGAAGGTTTAATCACCTCTTGAGTCGATTCGGGAAAAGTTATATCGATAATCAAAGTCATCAATGGCCTCCGCTTCAAACTTCAACTCCGGTCTCGACTCGATGCCCGTCAACAAGCTTCCTTTCTTCAATGGAGCTAACTATGCCTATTGGAAGAATAGAATGATGTACTTCATTCAAGCAAGTGACATGGGAGCATGGAATGCTGTAGAAGAAGGATACATCAAACCTCTCATTCATCCAAGTTTGTGGAGTGAAGGAGAGACAAGAATGTTCCAGCTCAACTCCAAAGCCATCCATATCATTTTTTGTGCTCTTGGACCAGATGAATACGGAAGAGTTTCATCGTGTACAACCGCCAAAGAAATATGGGACAAGCTTCAAGTCACACATGAAGGTACATATGAGGTAAAGAAATCAAAAATTAGTATTCTAACGCATAGCTATGAAAATTTCAGGATGAAACCAAATGAAGACATCAAAGCTATGACGGATAGATTTTCAACGATTGTCAATGGTCTCAAATCATATGGAGAGATCATCTCAAATGAAAAGCTTGTGAGGAAGTTAGTCTACTCCCTCCCAAAATCATGGCAATCAAAGAAGACGGCAATCATCGAGTCTAAGGACCTATCGTCCTTAACTCTTGAAGAACTTATCGGTTCACTCCTCACTCATGAGATGATGCTCGAAGATGAGGTGGACCTTGATAAAGTTGAAGAGACACCAAAGGAGAAGGAGAAGAAGAAAAAAATTGGAGTTGCTCTCAAATCCACAAAAGATGAGAGTGATTCGAATAACGATGACGATGACGAGGAAATGGCATTGTTTACCAAACGGTTCAGAAAAATGATGAGACCTTATCGAGGAAGAAAATTCAAACGAAATGAAGGCCTAAAAAATGAACCAAAAGAGAAAGACCTAATCATTTGCTACGAATGCAAAAAGCCAGGGCATGTCAAATATGATTGCCCACAATTGAAGAAAAAGGGTCAATCAAAGAATAAGCACAAGGCTCATGTGGCTACATGGAGCGATGAAGAAAGTTCTGATGAAGAGGAACAAGAAGTAGCTAACTTGTGCTTGATTGCATTTGGGGAAGATTCTAAGGTAACCTCTAACTCATCCGATTTTGATGATTTATCTTATGATGAGTTATTAGAGGAATATAATGGGTTGGCTTTGGATTATGAGAAATTATTTTTAAAATATAAAAATGATGTTTTAAAATTGAAAAATGAAAACAAACTCATATCCAAAACCAACAACGATCTTGAAAGTAAAATCAAAGATTTGCAAATCAAACTAGAAGAGTTTGAAAAGAAAAATTTAGATTTGCAAAATTTACTTTCAAAGATCAATGATGATCATCAAAAGAAAAATGATGATCTTAAAACTTCTTTTGATAAAGTTGGAACAAAACATTTTGAAAAAGGTGGAAATTCAAAATCCAACTTTGTTAGAAAAAGTTTTAAAAACTACAATCATAGAGGTCCCCAAAGAACCTCTAATGGAAAAATTGTTAGAAGTATATGGGTTTCTAAAGAACTCATTACTACTAAAGACAAAAATATCCTACACAAATGGATACCTAAGGGGACTAGGATTTTGGAAACTAATGAATATGGACCCAAAAGAATTTGGGTACCAAAAATCAAAAATTAATCTATGTTTGTAGGGAAAGGAGCATTGCTACAAGGCACGGGAAACAAATTCAAATTCATGGTACCTTGATAGTGGATGCTCAAGACACATGACCGGAGACAAAAGCCGGTTCATTGAGCTTAACACCAAAAATGGAGGAGAAGTGACTTTTAGAGACAATTCAAAAGGTCACATTGAAGGTATTGGTACAATAGGTAATACCTCTTCCATACAAATTAAAAATGTTTTATATGTGAATGGATTAAAGCATAATCTATTGAGTATTAGTCAATTATGCGATAAAGGATCCAATGTCTTATTTGAAATTAATGGTTGTAAAGTCATTGACATTGCATCTAATCGGATTATGCTTGTTGGTCATAGAATAGGAAACATATACATGGTGCATTTAGATTCTTTTGATATGACTAATTTATGCCTAGTTGCTAAGGATGAACGTGATAGTTGGTTATGGCATAGGAGACTAGGACATGCTAGTATGAGTGTTTTGCAATGGTTAATTCAAGGAGACCTAGTAAGAGGGTTGCCTAAGCTTAAATTTGATAATGATAAAATCTGTGATGCTTGTGCTAAAGGAAAACAAAAGCGAGTTTCTTTTAAATCCATTAATGATGTATCAACTAGTAGAGTTTTACAATTGATCCATTTAGATCTTTTTGGGCCAACTAGAACTACTAGCTTGGGTGGAAAACAATATGCATTTGTCTTGGTAGATGACTATTCTAGATATACTTGGGTTCTATTTTTAAATACTAAAGATGAAGCATTAGAACAATTCATCACATTTTCAAAAGTAATCCAAAATGAAAAAGGTTACTCTATAACTAGTGTTAGGAGTGATCATGGAACTGAATTTGAAAATCTTGGATTTACTGAATTTTGTAACTCTAACGGTATTAGCCATATTTTTTCAGCACCTAGAACCCCTCAACAAAATGGAGTTATTGAGAGGAAAAATCGAACTTTAGAAGAAATGGCTAGAACCATGCTTTGTGAAAATAATTTGCCAAAATATTTTTGGGCGGAAGCCACAAATACCGCTTGTTATGTTGTAAATCGAGTAATGATAAGGCCAATTTTAAAGAAAACTCCATATGAAATTTTCAAAAATAAAAAGCCTAACATTAGTTATTTTCATCCTTTTGGATGTAAATGTTTTGTTTTAAACAACGGTAAAGAAAACCTGGCAAATTTGTTGAGTTAATCGATCTACGGAATCGGCCAAGAGGGGGGGTGAATTGGCAATTAAAAATTTCGTGGAAGCTTTTGCAGAAAATTTAAAGTAATTGCACAGCGATTTACAGTGGTTTGACTTTCTCAAACAAAGTCTACGTCCACTACCTTAGCTATCCACACTAAGGATTTTCCAACAAATTCACTAATTTGTTCTTTCTTTTGAGACCAAAGAGATAACCTTACAAAATCCCTCAAGAGTATACCCCAACTCTTGAGAACACTCTTTTTCCCAAAGAGAATATTACAAATTTGCAAACTTACAAGAAAACCTCACAAGGTAAGATGTTTGCACAATTCTAGAACAAAGAAAAGAACACTCAAGGATAAATACAATTGAGTACAAAAGTGTTCTTGAAAGCAAATGAATATTGGATGAAAAATAGGCTTGAAATACTCAAACTTGAGGTTTGATGCTTTCTCTTTGATTCTCTCTTGATTCTAGTTGATTGATGTTTCTTGTTCTTGATCAATGGCTCCAGAACTTGTTTAAATACCCCTTGAATCAATTCTGAACGTTGGTGATAATTAGTGGGGATAATAGAGCCGTTTAAGTGTGAAAATAATTAATTTTTCTAGGTGGAGCGTCTCATGCATCGATGCATGATCAAGTATGCATCGGTGCATACGTGTAAAATTCAAATATTTGACCGTTGGAACACTTGATGCATCGGTTGCACCAAGTGTGCATCGATGCATGAAATGCATTCGATGTTTGAAAATAGCCTGAGTGCATCGATGCATGGCTTGTGCATCGATGCATCAAATGCATTCGATGTTTTGAAAATATTCAGAGTGCATCGATGCATGGAGAATGCATCGGTGCATGGAATGCATTCGATGTTTCAATTAATTCACTAATGCATCGATGCATGGTTGATGCATCGGTGCATCACCTCAAATAATTGAATTTAGGCTTTGATTTTGGTTCAAAATACTTTGTGAAAATTGTTTTAAAATAGTTTAAGTACAAATCACAATTTTACACATTTAGTAAGGTTTAAAATTGATCTTGAAAAACTTGGAGTAATAATTTGATATTCGGTTAATTGAATCGAATATAAAATCATTTGTGAAATCTTAAAATTCATTTAACTTAATTTTTTATATCGAAATATCAAAAATGTTTTCAACAATCTCCCCCTTTTTGATATAACAAAACATTTGAATAATTTTAAGATTTGTTTAAGAAATTATTTTTGAAATCGATTTTGAAAAACTTACTCCCCTTACTATAGCACATCTTAAATTTTCTCCCCCTTTTTGTTAAATCAAAAAGACTCTATATAAACGTTTTAAACAAGAATTTTGAAAAACATTAGCCAATTGATTTATTAATAATAAGCTGCTAAGATCACAATCAAAAGAGAGATTAGCCATTAGTTTTCATAAACAATATTCATAATAAAATGTGAAATGGCATAATTGGTCATATATCTAATGATGCAAAATGAATAAAATTCAAACCAAATATATTAAAATTAAGTTCAAACATTCAAGCATCCAAACATCCAAACAAACATAAACATTCAAATCAAAAAGTTTAACAATCCAAGTTCTTAAAGTTTAAAACCAATATCATCAAATAACGTTTAATCATCATAGCGGAATCGGGAGGAGGAGGAGGATAATGAGCTCTAACTTCAAGAGTAAGAGCATCCATACGATCACGCATCTCCCTCTGAAACTCAGTAATCGTAGACTCCATGGAAGCAAAACGCAGATCAAACGACTCTAGAAAAGATTGGAAATAAGGTGGCGTTTGATCATCTTGCCGAGCTGGTACTTCCTCGTCAATATCTCTCATAAGCCTTTGAAGCTCTGGATCATTATCAGCGTCAGGAGCTGGAGGAGGAGGAGGAGCACGAGAAGAACTAGGAGCAGCTCGTGAAGAACTAGCTCCCGGGGTTTGCTTACCGGGTCGAAAAGACCATAGTCCGGTGGTCTCATCCAATTTCCAATCCGATTTCTTTAAGGATGTGATATTGATTGGGTTTTGGAGCGGAATATGATTGTCAAGGGAGACATCTAGGCCGAGTTTGATAAACAAATTGCTTAGTAGACAACCATAAGGTAGGGTTTCTACATGCTTTGAGTGAATGATGTTTATGATATCAACAAGCGCGCTAAAGACAATATGTGGAAAATTGATTTTCTTTTTGTTCTTTATACAGTGCATCCACCATAAGTCTGTAGTACGTAGTGGGAGTAACGACCTGCGGATGGTCTAAACCACCAAGAGATCATTAAGTGAAGAATCGATCGTGGTGAGACCTAAAGGTACTGACACTAGCATTAGGAAGATATGGATATTCCACATCTTCCTTCTCATTAAATAAACCCTCGTCATCTAAACCAAAATGAGATGCGATGGATTCAGAAGTAATAGTGATATATTGTCCTAAAAGATAGGATCTAATCGCTATAGTACCGCACTGAGTTGTGTTCTGAATACAAACCGCATTGGAATAAAAGATGCGGACAAGTTGGTGAAAGACGATGGGTTGAAGAGAAAATAGTTTATCAAACTTCCATCGGCGAAGAATTGAGAGGTATTCAAATTCAAGTTTATCATAGCTTGTAGAGAAGGAATACGCTCTTCCCTAATACGATAGGATTGGAAGGAGTTCATGTACCTAGAGTATAATTCATCCCTACGGTTTTCAGGCATGTTAAAACAAGTACTAATGAGGGATGAAGGAATATTGGATGGATTTTGAGGTCTAGGAGCGGGAGGACGGTTTTGGTGAGACCGACTCGAGGATGATCTATGGCGTTTGGGATTAGACATGGTTAGGGAAATCGAAAAAGAAATATCACCTGCAATTTAAAAACACATGTATGCACAAAATTCAATCCCAAAACTCAAATGAGTCCTCAATAATTCAAGGTTCTCTAACATAATCCTAATGGGCAAAGTTTTGAAAACTATTTAAAATTAATATCATAATGCGCATAGTTTTCATGAAAACAACACAATTGATTTTTTTTTTAATTCAAAATTTCCAAAATTTTTTGAAAAATTATGCGTTTTTGATGAAATTCGTTGTAGAAACTAGTTTAGAATCATCATATAGCCAATGCCCGATAATTATTTCAAACTAGAACTAATCTAAACTAGGCCTAAGTTCAAAAATTTAATGAAATAGAGTTTTTGTGAAAATACCTTGAAAAATTCGGATTGAGGGGAATGAGGAGATGTTTTGCGCGATTTAATGAGTGTAGCAGGTTTGTAGGATGAAAAACTTGAAGAAGCCGATGTTTTCACGAAGATTTTGAGCAAAAATAGAGATTTGAGGTGAGAGTGGGACGAACGGCCGTGAGTTTATGTTTTAGGTTTTGAGAAAAATGAAGAAGATGAAGATTTTAAACCTAAAACCCGACGGATGCATCGGTGCATGGTCTTATGCATCGATGCATATTCAAGGATACATCGATGCATTGTTAAATGCATCGGTGCATGAAGCACAAAAATGTCAAAAATTCGTTTTAAACACTTAAAATGCTAAATAATTTGGCTCTAATGGTAATGGCAACTCATATATCAAAAATTAATTATGTTCAATCAATCAAATTAATCTTCAAACTTTATTTGAACATAAAATTAATTTTTATTAAGAATCATAAACTCCCCCTAACTAATAGCAAGAATACAATTTATTACTATAAGCATTTTTCAGTATTTATTAAAAGTGCTAAATTATTTTAAACACTAAGTGAAGATAGGTCAGTTAAACCTAATTCTCTTCTAAGTGTCCAAAATCTTTCTTTATCTAAGGGTTTTGTAAAAATATCCGCTAATTGGTGCAAAGTATCAACAAATTCTAGAACTACATCTTCTTTAGTGACATGGTCCCTAATGAAGTGATGTCTTATTTCAATATGCTTAGTTCTAGAGTGTTGGATGGGATTTTTAGTGAGACAAATAGCACTAGTATTGTCACACTTGATAGGAATGGTACCTACTTCAATTCCATAATCAAAAAGTTGTTGTTTCATCCATAAAACTTGTGCACAACAACTACCGGCTGAAATGTATTCCGCTTCAGTGGTAGATAATGCAACACAATTTGTTTCTTTGAAAACCAAGAATCAACATATTCCAAGGAATTGACAAGTAAGGGAGGTGCTTTTCCTATCTAATTTGCATCCTCCATAATCCGCATCAGAAAAGGCATGCAAGCTAAAGCTAGAGTCTCTAGGATACCAAAGTCCTAAACTAGGAGTGTCCTTAAGGTATCTAAAGATTCTCTTAACAGCTAGTAAATGTGATTCCTTAGGACATGATTGAAATCTAGCACATAAGCAAACACTAAACATAATGTCCGGTCTACTTGCAGTTAGATAAAGCAAAGAGCCAATCATTGACCTATATAATTTAACATCTACACATTTACCTCCTTCATCTAAGTCAAGCTTTGTTGAAGAGCTCATTGGAGTGTTATGAGGTTTCCCATTTTCCAGTTCAAACTTCTTGAGCATATCTTTGACGTACTTAGCTTGATTAATGAAGATGCCATCTTTTCTTTGCTTGATTTGGAGTCCCAAGAAAAATGAGAGCTCCCCCATCATGCTCATCTCAAACTCACTTTGCATTAGCTTAGAAAATTCTTGGCAAAGAACATCATTAGTAGAACCAAATATTATATCATCAACATAAATTTGAACTACTAATAAATCTTTACCTTTTCTCTTTAAAAACAATGTAGTGTCAACCTTTCCTTTTAAAAAACCTTTTTCAATTAAAAAATTGACAATCTTTCATACCAAGCTCTAGGAGCTTGTTTTAACCATAAAGAGCTTTTGTCAATTTTAAAACATGATCCGGAAAATTTGAATCTTCAAAACCTGGAGGTTGTTCCACGTACACTTCTTCTTTTATAAAACCATTTAAAAATGCACTTTTAACATCCATTTGATATAATTTAAATTCATTGAAACATGCAAATGCCAATAACATTCTAATTGTTTCCATCCTAGCTACGGGAGCGTATGTTTCATCATAGTCTATGCTTCTTCTTGAGTATAGCCTTGAGCAACAAGTCTAGCCTTGTTCCTCACTATATTACCACTTTCATCAAGTTATTTCTAAAAACCCATCTAGTACCTACAGTAGATTTATTACTAGGCCTTTCAACTAATGTCCATACTTTACTTCTCTCAAATTGATTTAATTCTTCTTGCATAGCCATAATCAATGTTCATCTTTTAATGCTTCTTTGATGTTCTTAGGCTCTATGCATGAAATAAATGCAACATAATTACAGATATTCTAAGAGAGATCGAGTAGTTACCCCTTTTGATGGATCACCTATAATTTTACCATCCTTGACATAGTTGTACTCTCTTGGAAAAGATACTTCCCTTTCTTCAATGGTTGGATTCTTGAGGGGATCATGAGTTTCCTCATCTTTTGTTTCTTCCTTTGATGATGATTCTCCACGTCATGTCGAACGTCATTTGCTTGTACAATACCTACATCATCATTAACAGAAGAATCCTTCCTTGGAAGGGGATTATCATCGAAACAACATGTATAGACTCTTCTACAACTAAAGTTCTTTTATTAAATACACGATAAGCTTTAGAATTTAAGGAATAACCCAGAAAAATTCCTTCATCACTTTTAGCATCAAATTTGCCAAGATTTCTTACCGTTGTTTAAAACAAAACATTTACATCCAAAAGGATGAAAATAACTAATGTTAGGCTTTTTATTTTTGAGAATTTCATATGGAGTTTTCTTTAAAATTGGCCTAATCATTACTCGATTTACAACATAACAAGCGGTATTTGTGGCTTCCGCCCAAAAATATTTGGCAAATTATTTTCACAAAGCATGGTTCTAGCCATTTCTTCTAAAGTTCGATTTTTCCTCTCAACAACTCCATTTTGTTGAGGGGTTCTAGGTGCTGAAAAATTATGGCTAATACCATTATAATTAAAAAACTCAATAAATCCAAGATTTTCAAATTCAGTTCCATGATCACTTCTAACACTAGTGATAGAGTAACCTTTTCATTTGGATTATTTTGAAATGTGATGAAATTTTCTAATGCTTTATCTTTAGTACTTAAGAATAGAACCCAAGTGTATCTAGAATAGTCATCTACCAAGACAAATGCATATTGTTTTCCTCCCAAGCTAGTAGTTCTAGTTGGCCCAAAAAGATCTAAATGAATCAATTGTAATACTCTACTAGTTGATACATCATTAATAGATTTAAAAGAAACTCGTTTTTGTTTTCCTTTAGCACAAGCATCACAGATTTTATCATTATCAAATTTAAGCTTAGGCAACCCTCTTACTAAGTCTCCTTGAATTAACCGTTGCAAAACACTCATACTAGCATGACCTAGTCTCCTATGCCATAACCAACTATCATTCTCATCCTTAGCAACTAGGCATAAATTAGTCATATCAATAGAATCTAAATGCACCATGTAAATGTTTCCTATTTATGACCAACAAGCATAATCCGATTAGATGCAATGTCAATGACTTTACAACCATTAATTTCAAATAAGACATTGAATCCTTTATCGCATAATTGACTAATACTCAATAGATTATGCTTTAATCCATTCACATATAAATCATTCTTAATTTGTATGGAAGAGGTATTACCTATTGTACCAATACCTTCAATGTGACCTTTTGAATTGTCTCCAAAAGTCACTTCTCCTCCATTTTTGGCGTTAAGCTCAATGAACCGGCTTTTGTCTCCGATCATATGTCTTGAGCATCCACTATCAAGGTACCATGAGTTTGAATTTGTTTCCCGTGCCTTGTAGCAATGCTCATTCCCTACAAACATAGATTAATTTTTTATTTTGGTACCCAAATTCTTTTGGGTCCTATTCATTAGTTTCCAAAATCCTAGTCCCCTTAGGTATCCATTTGTGTAGGATATTTTTATCTTAGTAGTAATGAGTTCTTTAGGAACCCACATACTTCTAATGATTTTTCCATTAGAGGTTCTTTGGGAACCTCTATGATTGTAGTTTCTAAAACTTTTTCTAACAAAGTTGGATTTTGAATTTCCACCTTTTTCAAAATGTTTGTTCCAACTTTATCAAAAGAAGTTTTAAGATCATCAATTTTCTTTTGATGATAATCATTGATCTTTGAAAGTAAATTTGCAAATCTAAATTTTTCTTTCAAACTCTTCTAGTTTGATTTGCAAGTCTTTGATTTTACTTTCAAGATCGTTGTTGGTTTTGGATATGAGTTTGTTTTCATTTTCAATTTTGAAACATCATTTTTATATTTTAAAAACAATTTCTCATAATCGAAGCCAACCATTGTACTCCTCAAATAACTCATCATAAGATAAATCATAAAAAACGGATGAATTAGAGGTTACCTTAGAATCTTCCCCGAATGCCATCAAGCACAAGTTGCTACTTCTTGTTCCTCTTCATCGGAACCTTCTTCATCGCTCCATGTAGCCACATGAGCCTTGTGTTTATTCTTTGATTGACCCTTTTTCTTCAATTGTGGGCAATCATATTTGACATGCCCGGCTTTTTGCATTCATAGCAAATGATTGGGTCCTTCTCTTTTGGTTCATTTTTGAGGCCTTCGTTTCGTTTGAATTTTCTTCCTGGTAAGGTCTCATCATTTTTCTGAACCGTTGGCAAACAATGCCATTTCCTCGTCATCATCATCATTATTAGAATCACTCTCATCTTTTGTGGATTTGAGAGCAACTCCAATATTTTTCTTCTTCTCCTTTTCCTTTGGTGTCTCTTCAACTTTATCAAGGTCCCCTCATCTTCGAGCATCATCTCATGAGTGAGGAGTGAACCGATAAGTTCTTCAAGAGTTAGGACGATAGGTCCTTAGACTCGATGATTGCCGTCTCTTTGATTGCCATGATTTTGGGAGGGAGTAGACTAACTTCCTCACAAGCTTTTCATTTGAGATGATCTCTCCATATGATTTGAGACCATTGAAAATCGTTGAAAATCTATCCGTCATAGCTTTGATGTCTTCATTTGGTTTCATCCTGAAATTTTCATAGCTATGCGTTAGAATACTAATTTTGATTTCTTTACCTCATATGTACCTTCATGTGTGACTTGAAGCTTGTCCCATATTTCTTTGGCGGTTGTACACGATGAAACTCTTCCGTATTCATCTGTCCAAGAGCACAAAAAATAATATGGATGGCTTTGGAGTTGAGCTGGAACATTCTGTCTCTCCTTCACTCCATAACCTTGGATGAGTGATAGGCTTGATGTATCCTTCTTCTACGGCATTCCATGCTCCCATGTCACTTGCTGGAATGAAGTACATCATTATATTCTTCCAATAGGCGTAATTAGCTCCATTGAAGAAAGGAGGCTTGTTGACGGGCATCGAATCAGACCGGAGTCGTAATTTGAAGTGGAGGCCATTGATGACTTGGTAATCGATGTAACTCTTCCCGAATCGACTCAAGAGGCGATTAAACCTTCAAATGAGTGAGGCTCTGATACCAATTGTTGAGTTAATCGATCTACGGAATCGGCCAAGAGGGGGGTTGAATTGGCAATTAAAATTTCGCGGAAGCTTTTGCAGAAAATTTAAAGTAATTGCACAGCGATTTACAGTGGTTCAACTTTCTCAAACAAAGTCTACGTCCACTACCTAGCTATCCACACTAAGGATTTTCCAACAAATTCACTAATTTGTTCTTTCTTTGAGGCCAAAGAGATAACCTTACAAATTCCCTCAAGAGTATACCCCAACTCTTGAGAACACTCTTTTCCCAAAGAGAAGATTATAAATTTGCAAACTTACAAGAAACCTCACAGGTAAGATGTTTGCACAATTCTAGAACAAAGAAAAGAACACTCAAGGATAAATACAATTGAGTACAAAGTGTTCTTGAAAGCAAATGAATATTGGATGAAAAAAGGCTTGAAATACTCAAACTTGAGGTTTGATGCTTTCTCTTTGATTCTCTCTTGATTCTAGTTGATTGATGTTTCTTGTTCTTGATCAATGGCTCCAGAACTTGTTTAAATACCCCTTGAATCAATTCTGAACGTTGGTGATAATTAGTGGGGATAATAGAGCCGTTTAAGTGTGAAAACAATAATTTTTCTAGGTGGAGCGTCTCATGCATCGATGCATGATCAAGTATGCATCGGTGCATACGGTAAAATTCAAATATTTTGACCGTTGGAACACTTGATGCATCGGTGCACCAAGTGTGCATCGATGCATGAAATGCATTCGATGTTTGAAAATAGCTGAGTGCATCGATGCATGGCTTGTGCATCGATGCATCAATGCATTCGATGTTTGAAAATATTCAGAGTGCATCGATGCATGGAGAATGCATCGGTGCATGGAATGCATTCGATGTTTCAATTAATTCACTAATGCATCGATGCATGGTTGATGCATCGGTGAATCACCTCAAATAATTGAATTTAGGCTTGATTTTGGTTCAAAATACTTTGTGAAAATTGTTTTAAAAATAGTTTAAGTACAAATCACAATTTTACACATTTAGTAAGGTTTAAAATTGATCTTGAAAAACTTGGAGTAATAATTTGATATTCGGTTAATTGAATCAAATATAAAATTATTTGTGAAATCTTAAAATTCATTTAACTTAATTTGTTATATCGAAATATCAAAAATGTTTTCAACAAAATTTGATGCTAAAAGTATGAAGGAATTTTCTGGGTTATTCCTTAAATTCTAAAGCTTATCGTGTATTTAATAAAGAACTTTAGTTGTAGAAGAGTCTATACATGTTGTTTTCGATGATAATCCCCTTCCGAGGAAGGATTCTTGTGTGAATGATGATGTAGGTGTTATAAATACAAATGACGTTAGACATGACGTTGGAGAACCATCATCAAAGGAAGAAACGAAAATGAGAAAACTCATGATCCTCTTGAGAATCCAACCTGTCGCAACCGTCTTTCGGTTGGGCCCCGGAATTGGGCTTCGACTTAGAAAAATGTGGATGGAGTCGCCACCGATCATTTATTTAAAAATAAATGGGTGATCGGATACCCTATTTCTTACCTGATCTGCGTCTTACCAGAAATATGTCGGGTTCAGGAGTCGGTTACGATCAAGGAAGGATTAGCACCCTTGAACCGCCCTTTCGTACTACGTAATTTCCAATTGTCTTAATTAAGAAAAATAACAAGTTAAATTAAAGGTAATGTTTCGATCCTAATTACTTACCCTTGATTGATTTGAAAATATCCTTTAAAAAGAATCGAGAAATGTGTTAGATAAACAAGGTAAAGAAAACAAATAAGATACAAGGGAAAAAATAAAATAAATAAGTAAGATAAAAAAATAGTAAAGTAATAATTATATATAATAATATTTGAAAAAAAGGAAAAAAAATATATATATATATATCAAGTATTAATAAAATAAATAAGCTATAGATATACACCAAATACTTAAAAATAGAAAAGCTACCCTCCCAATTCACCGAAAGTGGGGGACTTTAGTAAGAAATAAGACAAAAAAATGGGCCCTCTAGGTTAGTAGTATATAATAATGTTTAATAATGATAATGATAAAGACAAAAAGTTTTTTTTTTTTTAAAAAAATAATAATATAATAATAATGAATAAAAAATGAAAATAATAAAAAATAATATAAATATATAAGGTTATAAGATATATTATTAAATAAAGAAATAATCAAATAAAAATAATTAAGAATATATATATATTTAATGATAGGTATATAAATAAACTATTAAAAGTATAAAAAATATATACGACTAGATAAAGATAATTACAATATATATATAGTAATATTAGACTTATAAGTAAAATATTAAAGAAATATATATATATATATATAATAATAATAACATGAATAATAAAAATAAATGAATATATAATAAATAAATGGACTAATATAGATTTTTAAAAAGCTCTTCCCCTCCTTTAACCGAAATCAAACCGGTTTTTAAAATAAGCCTCGGGGTAGATCTAGGTTCGAATCTTCGAAACCCCACCCATTTTGGTCATCGACGCAACCCACGTTTTGGGTTATTCGAACCAAATCTCAAGAAAACTAACGTGCACATGCAAAAGAAAGAAAAAAGAAAATGCTACCTTTTATTTCCTTTTCGAATCCTTTACAATAGTTTTGCCTTTGTATATTCCCGTGCTTTCCTCTATGTTTTGTGTGTAAATCGTGTGTTACAATGGCTATTTATAGTGCTTGTGGATCCTATCTTTAGGAATTTAAATCTTAGTAGAACTCTATCCTATTTTTAGGAGTTTGAATCCTAGAAAAATTTTATCCTATTTTAGGAGTTTGAATCTAGTAGGACGAAAATGTGTGTTGACACAACCATTGAAGAAAGGGAAGTATCTTATCCAAGAGAGTACAACTATGTCAAGGATGGTGAATTATAGGGATCCATCAAAAGGGGTAAAAACTCGATCTTCTCTTAGAAATATTTGTAATTATGTTGCATTTATTTCATGCATAGAGCCTAAGAATATTAAAGAAGCATTAAATGATGAACATTGGATTATGGCTATGCAAGAAGAGTTAAATCAATTTGAGAGAAGTAAAGTATGGACATTAGTTGAAAGGCCTAGAAATAAATCTACTGTAGGTACTAGATGGGTATTTAGAAATAAGCTTGATAAGAGTGGTAATATAGTGAGAAACAAGGCTAGACTTGTTGCTCAAGGGTATACTCAAGAAGAGGGCATAGACTATGATGAAACATACGCTCCCGTAGCTAGGATCGAAGCAATTAGAATATTATTAGCATTTGCATGTTTCAATGAATTTAAATTATATCAATGGATGTTAAAAGTGCATTTTAAATGGTTTTATAAAAAGAAGAAGTGTAGTGGAACAACCTCCAGGTTTTGAAGATTCAATTTTCCGGATCATGTTTTAAAATTGACAAAAGCTCTTTATGGTTTAAAGCAAGCTCCTAGAGCTTGGTATGAAAGATTGTCAAATTTTTTAATTGAAAAAGGTTTTTCAAAAGGGAAGGTTGACACTACATTGTTTTTGAAGCATAAAGGTAAAGATTATAGTAGTTCAAATTTATGTTGATGATATAATATTTGGTTCTACTATGATGTTCTTTGCCAAGAATTTCTAAGCTAATGCAAAGTGAGTTGAGATGAGCATGATGGGGGAGCTCTCTTTTTTCTTGGGACTCCAAATCAAGCAAAGAAAAGATGGCATCTTCATCAATCAAGCTAAGTACGTCAAAGATATGCTCAAGAAGTTTGGACTGGAAAATGGGAAACCTCATGACACTCCAATGAGCTCTTCAACAAAGCTTGACTTAGATGAAAGAGGTAAATGTGTAGATGTTAAATTATATAGGTCAATGATTGGATCTACTTTATCTAACTGCAAGTAGACCGGATATTATGTTTAGTGTTTGCTTATGTGCTAGATTTTAATCATGTCCTAAGGAATCACATTACTAGCTGTTAAGAGAATCTTTAGATACCTTAAAGACACTCCTAGTTTAGGACTTTGGTATCCTAGAGACTAGCTTTAGCTTGCATGCTTTTTCTGATGCGGATTATGGAGGATGCAAATTAGATAGGAAAAGCACCTCTGGTACTTGCCAATTCCTTAAAATATGCTAATTTTTTGGTTTTCAAAGAAACAAAATTGTGTTGCATCATCTACCACTGAAGCCGAATACATTTCAGCTGGTAGTTGTTGTGCACAAGTTTATGGATGAAACAACAACTTTTTGATTATGGAATTGAAGTAGGTACCATTTCTATCAAGTGTGACAATACTAGTGCTATTTGTCTCACTAAAAATCCCATTCAACACTCTAGAACTAAGCACATTGAAATAAGACATCACTTCATTAGAGACCATGTCACTAAGGAATATGTAGTTCTAGAATTTGTTGATACTTTGCACCAATTAGCGGATATCTTTACAAAACCTTTAGACAAGGAACGATTTTGGACACTTAGGAGAGAATTAGGTTTGACCAATCTATCTTCACTGAGTGTTTAAAATAATTTTAGCACTTTTAATAATAAATGAAAAATGCTTATAGTAATTTTTTTATTGCATTCATTGCTATTAGTTAGGGGGAGTTTATGATTCGTGATGAAAAATTAATTTATGTTCAAATATCGTTTAAAGATTAATTGAATTGTTTGAACATGATTAATTTTCAATATATGAGTTGCCAATATCACTAGAGGAAATTAATTTAGCATTTTAGATGTTTAAAATAGGATTTTAGCATTTTGGTGCAGAGGGAATCGATCCCCCCTTGAGGGAACCGATTCCCCCTTTGAAGGGGAACCGATTCCCCCCACAGGGGAATCGATACCCCCCTAGGGTTCTGGTTTTAGCACGGGTAGAACCCAATATTACTCAAACCCTCTTATTCCTTCATACCATTTCTAACCTACTATCTCAAATCTCCATTCTTGCCTCAAATCAACGTTTTTAATCGGAATTCACTTCAAATATCATCCTCTAAACCTGTTGGAATCATCAAAAATGTGCAAACTTCATCTAATCTCACTCAAATCCGAAATCCTTCAAGGTATTTTTCCAAAACTTCTATTTTATCAATTTATGAACATAGAACTAGTTTTAATTAGTTCTAGATTGAATTTTTGATTGGGCATTGATTATTTAGTGATTAGAAACTAGATATTACAACTAATTTCATCAAAAACACAAGATTTTTTCAAAATTTTCAAAATTTTCGAAATAAAAAAAATTAAATTATTGTGTTTTGATTATGTTGTTATTATGAAAACTATACATATATTGTTTCTCAAAACTATATTTTTCAAAAGTTTTTCAAAAACTTTGCCCATTAGGATTGATTTAGAGAACCTTGAAATATTGAGGACTCAATTGAGTTTTGGGATTGATTGAATTGCATACATGTGTTTTCTAAATTGCAGGTTATCAATTCTATTCTGATTTCCTAAACCATGTCCAATCCTAAATGTGCTAGGTCTTCATCTAGTCGTCACACCGTCAACCAAATCCACCTCCAAATCCTCCTTCTATTGCAATTTCTAATCTTAATCCCATTGATCCTAATTTGACTATCCAAAATTCGTGTTCAATCACCCTAGTCCTAGAAATCATCGTTTTTGGTATTATCAATATTCGACTCTTACAAAATCCGGGAAGATCGTATTCCTTCTCGTCAAGCTATGTTAGCTATCAATTTTAAATATCTTCCTCTTTTACAAGAGTGGAAATTTGATAAACTCTTGACCTTGAACCCATCGTTTACCATCAACTTGTTCGTATTTTCTATTCTAATGCCGTTTGTGTTAAAAACCAAACTGAAACCGAAACCATAGGAATTCGTTCCTACCTCCTAGGACAATTCTTATATATTGACTCGGCTTACATAGCCAATACATTCGGATTAGATAACGATGGTATTTCAAATGAAAAACAGGTTTTAGGATCTCGTTATAAAAGAAGAGATAGTGCGAGTGTCCTAGACCTACAAGAACGTTTTCTTCATCTAATGATTTCTTGGTGGTTTTGACCATCCGGAGGTCGTTATTCTACTCTTAGAGCCTTAGATCTTTGGTGGTTACATTGTTTCGAAAACAATATTAAAATTAACCTACCTCAGATTATTTTTGCTGAAATTGTTGAAACCGTAAATCTTGTTCCTAACAAGAAACTCTGTTCATCTCTTGTTTACGGTTGTATTTTGAGTAATCTGTTTTCCAAAGCTTGGCTTAGAGTCGGTCTAGATGCCGTTTTTCCCCTTAAGAAACAAATTAACCTACTTTCCTTAACGAGAGCGGGATGGATTAAGGATAAGGAAACCGGTGAATGGGTTCAATCTTCTGTAAATACTCCGGGAGCTAGTTCTTCACAAGCTCCACCCGAAGCTGACGAAGATCTCGAGCTTGAGCAATTAATGTGAGACATCGATGAAGCCGAAGATGAGCCTGAGTAGCCCGAGGAGCAGCCCGAAGAGCAAACACAACAAACGAATCCCCTCCATATTTCCAATCCTTTATGGAGACATTCGATTTCGATACGCTACTATGGATTCGTGCTTTACTTCTATAGAGTCCCATTTATCCACAATGGGAGCTCAACAATTAGAAATTCTTCGGGAAATGCGTGCAAATAATGAAGCAACCAATGCACGCATTAATGACCTCACTAACGAAATGGCCGCTATGCGAGCTCGTTTTCCTCCTCCTGATCCGGATATGTGATTCAATGTTTTCTTTGAACTCCAAACTTATTGTTTTAACATTTGAAATTTTGGAATGTTTGAATTTGTGGATTGATTGACTTTGAATTTGTTTGAATTTATGAATGGTTAGAAATTATCTATTTGGTGTGATTAAATTTATTCATTATTGCATCATTTACTTCATGATTAGATAAATGACCAATTTTGCCATTTCACATTAATTATGAATATTGATTATGAACTAATGGCTAACGTTTCTCTTGCTTGTGATCTTATCACCTTATATATATAATCAATTGGCTAACTGATTTCAAAACCTTGTTTAAATTCTTTAAAATGTCTTTTTGATTTAACAAAAAGGGGGAGAAGTGTTAAAGTGTTTTTAACTGATAAATGGGAGGTGTTAAAGTAAGGGGGAGTAATTTCAAAACTTGATTTCAAAATCTTAAATTACTAAAATGTTTTTGTTATATCAAAAAGGGGGAGATTGTTGAAAACATTTGATATTTCGATATAACAAATTAAGTTAAATGAATTTTAAGATTTTCCAAATGATTTTCTAAGTATTCGATAGAATTATTCGAATATCAAAACATTACTCCAAATCTTTCAAAGATCATTTTTAATCCTTACTCAAAGTGTAAAATTAAGTTTTAATCTTAAAACAATTTCAAAATAATTTTACAAAGTATTTCGAACCATTTCAAAGCCAAAAATTCCAGATTGCTCAGAGGGAACCGATTCCCCCCTAAGGGGGTACGATTCCCCCTGAATGGTTTGGCTCCAAGAATTCCAGTATGCTCGGAGGGAACCGATTCCCTCCAGGGGGTACCGATTTCCCCCTTGTATAACGGTCGAAATATTTGAATTTTACACTTAGGGAACTGATTCCCCATAGGGGGTACCGATTCCCCCCACGCTCCAAGCTATTTTATTAATTATTTTCACACTAAACGGCTATATGATCTTCACTAATCATCCCCAACGTTAGAAGTGATTCAAGGTGTATTTAAGCAAGCTTAGAAGACATTGATCAATAACAAGAAACATCAAGCAATTAGAATCAAGAGAGAATCAAAGAGAAAGCATCAAACCTCAAGTTTGAGCATTTCAAGCCTATTTTCATTCAATATTCATTTTTCTTTCAAGAACACTTATTGTGCTCAATTGTATTTATTTTTAGTGTTCTTTCTTTGTTCTAGAATTGTGCAAACATATTTGCCTTGTGAGGTTTTTCTTGTAAGTTTGCAAATTTGTATTTCTCTTTGAGAAAAGAGTGATCTCAAGAATTGGGGTATATTCTTGAGGGAGTTGTAAGGTTATCTCTTTGGCCTCAAAAGAAAGAACAAATTAGTGAATTTGTTGGAAAATCCTTAGTGTGGATAGCTAAGGTAGTGGATGTAGACTTTGGTTGATAAAGTCGAACCACTCTAAATCGCTGTGCAATTTCTTTCAATTTTCTGCAAAAGCTTCCACCAAATTTTTATTGCCAATTCACCCCCCTTTGGCCGATTCAGTCAATCGATTAACTCAACGCCTCTTAAAGCTAAGGATAAACAAAGAAAATAAAATAAAAAAACCTAAAGATAATTGGTTTTTTCCTAAATTCAACTTTAAACTAAACTCCTAATGCAACTATGTTCGACCATCTTCAGAAGGCGTGCTGAGGAAGTCTTCTAGAAATCGCCGCAGACTGGACCTTCTAAAAACGCCACGTCAGACTGCGTCGTGCCCATGTCTCCAACCGTGACCAAATAAAAAAATGCAAAATGCGTCCGTTTTATCACTAATTCTGAAAAGTAAGGGCCTGCACGAAAATAGGCATAACACAACCAAATCAATAACAATAAATCCACAAAATCGAAGAAATAACAAGTAAAGATTAATGATTCTGAATACTCATCAGATAGACAAATTAAAGGCTCAGTTGAATCAAGAGTTTGAGATGAAATATCTAGGTGAGGCCAAGAAGATTCTTGGTATGGAGATAATCAGAGATAAACAGAGAGAAAAACTTTGTTTAACACAGAAGCAGTATCTGAGAAATGTATTACAATGTTTTGCATGAATGAAAATACAAAACATGTAAGTATCCCACTAGTTTCTCATTTGAAACTTAATTCTCAGTTATCTCCTAAAACTAATGAAGAACGAGAGTATATGACAAAAGTTCCATATGATAATGCAGTTGGGAGCTTGATGTATGCAATGGTGTGTACGTGTCTTGACATTTCACAAGCAGTTGAAGTTGTGAGCAGGTACATGCATGATCCTGGAAAATGACATTGGCAAGTTGTGAAATGGATTCTACGATATCTCCAACAAACAGTGGATGTTGGTTTAGTTTTTGAACATGATGAAGTACTTGGTCAGTGTGGTTGGATATGTTGATTCCGACTATGCTGGTGATTTGGCTAAGCGACGATCAACTATTAGGTATTTGTTTACTCTTGCTGAAGCCCCAGTAAGTTGGAAGTCTACTTTGCAATCTACGGTGGCTTTTTCTACTACAAAGGCAAATACATGGCGGTTTCAGAAGCTATAAAAGAAGAAATTCGGCTTAACGGGTTGATGGAAGACTTGGGAGTTGTTCAAAGTCACATTAGTCTCTATTGTGACAGTCAGAGCGCTACTTAGAGAAAAATCAAGTCTACCATTCAAGTACTAAGCATATCGACATGAGGTATCACTTATACGGGAGATCATCGAAGAAGGAAATATTCTACTTCATAAAATTGTAACAGCAGAAAATCCTGCAGATATGATGACCAAGGTGGTAACAGTAATCAAATTCAATCATTGTTTGAACTTGATTAACATCCAGAAAGTATGAACACCATCGGGGTGTGGTGTGTGAGCGTAATTAGAGGCACTACATTAAAATAACTTCATCAAATTTGGGGAGTTGAAGAAGTTGAGTAGACTAGGTAATTTCAAGTCAAAGTGGAGATTTGTTATGTTTGGCTTGCAAGTTGACAAAGTTGACCAGTAGGTTGGTGGCTAACTTGTACACATTAGAAAATTCATCTTTGGTAGGTGGCCAACTTGTATACATTGGAAAATTCAACTTTAGTAGGTGGTCAAACTTTTGCACATGGGAATTTCATATTGGTCCCTAAATATTAGGTTATTTATAAGTTTAGTCTTTAAAACTCAACTATAAATATGCCTAATCCCAAAACAAGTTCTCTCTTCCTCTTGTTTTCTTCATTCTCTCACTTTGGGAATTCTAAAGAATTTCATTTGTTGTAATATTTGTTGATAGTAAAGTTATCATCTAGTGTGGTGCCCGAGGAGTAGACGATATTCTCGTCAAACCTTAATTTGGTGTGTTCTCTCCTTTATTGTTCTTTATTCGGTTTTTCCATTGTGTTTCAATATTTAATAGTTTGATGAGTTTGTCTGTTGTGCAACCTTTGGTGGTTTTGATATTGACATTTTAGGTCAATTTTGAAACTACGTTCGTGTGGGAAATAATCCGATTCCCCCAACAGCAGTATGATCGTTATGAACATGGAAGTTGATTGAATGAGCATGGTGTAAGTAGGTTTGAGTTGGTGTTGTATTTCGAGTTGATGTCTTTCTACTAAAAAAACTTATATTAATACATATACCTCGTATCAACTTAATATAATATAGAGTTAAAATAAGGGTAAACTATGCTAATTATTTAACTATTTATCCCTTTTACTTTTAGTTGTATCCAATTAAATCACTTGTTGTTGTTTGACAGAAATGGTGATGTGGTAGTTAATAAAATCGGTAGAATATACATTTAGTCCACAATATTTATACATTCTATTAATTTAATCCTAATTTTAAATTAATTTAATAAATTTAATCATCCAATCAAATAGTGACACTTGTCACCATTTAATCATAATTTATTTTAATTTATTTAATTATAAAACTCTAATAATAGGGTTACACGTGTCCCCTTTAATTGATTGGGGGGAATAAAGTTAAATTATGTTGTAGCAACTTTAGGAATAGAACTAGCGCCTTGAGGGGGGATTTGCGCAGCTTTACCATCTCGCCCAATCCCACAATTGGTATAGCTTTACAACATATATACAACTAATGAAAGAATATTATAAGAATAAAATAAATATTTAAGTTAAGGAAAAATAAAATATATATTTTTGGATATTTTAAATTAAGAAAAAACAAATAATTTTTTTAAAAATAAGACAAGAAAAAATATATTTTTTAAGTTAAGATGAGACTGAAATATTTTTAAAGATAAAATAAGAGTAAAATAAATTAGATTAGAATAATATTCATAATTTAAGATAAAATAAAATAATTTTTTTAAAGTTGAACCATTTAGATAAAAAAAATTGTAAAAGGTAAAATAAAAAAAATTATATTGTTTAAGTTAAGATAAGTCAAAAATATATTTTAAGTTAAAATAAGAATAATATATTTTTAAGTTAAGAAAAATAAAATATATCTTTTGATAGTTAATATATGAATTTAAGAATCTAAAATACACCATATATACTGTAAGTTGGGAACATTAAAACAAATTATCAGCTTGACTCAATGGTTGAATCTATATTTTCTTTGCAAAGTATCTTGAGTTCGAACCCCTCGTCTCTCATTTTCATCAGAGGGGTGACATGTTGAAGCATATGTGAGTTTAATATGTGTCACCCTCCATTGGTGGAAAATAAACTATTAAATTAAAATTATAAACTAAATTTAATTAGTGATTAATTGTAAAATTGTATAAATTTTATTTTAAACATTAAAATTAAATTGATAAAATATATCATTATATAAATTTATTAAACAAAATTAAAAGATCGATATACGAGGCGGGCACAAGAGCCACCATTGTCTATTTATTAGACAAAATACTCGAGAGAAAAAATATTTGGATAAGCCAAGTCCCACGTAGTAGTTCTTTCTATTGTTGTTTGTTTTTTTTACTTCGGCAAAACATCAAACAGTTTCTGGTCTTTCGTCAATGGCTCTCCTTCAATTCATCCCTTCCCCTTCTTCTTCCCTCACTCACAAACCTTCGATAAACCCCAACGCAAACAATCCCTCTCTTTTGAACCCCAATTCGAACCCCTTTTGCAAGCCATATTCGTTCCCTCAATCGCGCCGACTCCAAAGGCTCAGTTCTCTCCGGTGCTCGGCATCCTCTTTCGCGGAGAAACACTGCGCCGATCCTAAATCAGACGACGTCGTTGAGATTCCCCTATTCCCTCCCCTTAGTCTCTTCCCCGGCTCCGTTCTCCCTCTCCAGATCTTCGAATTCCGTTACCGCATTATGATGCACACGCTCCTCCACACCGATCTCCGCTTCGGCGTGATCTATTCCGACCACGAATCTGGAACTGCCAGTGTCGGTTGCGTCGGCGAGATCATCAAACACGAACGTCTGGTCGACGACCGCTTCTTCCTCATATGTAAAGGACAGGAACGGTTCCGTGTCACCAGCATCGTCCGTACGAAACCATACCTCATCGCGGAAGTAAACTGGCTCGAAGACCGACCCTCCGTTGACGAAGATTTGGATGGATTAGCGAATGAAGTGGAGAGTTGAATGAAAGACGTGATTCGATTATCGAACCGGCTTAATGAGAAACCAGAAAAAGAAGCGCATGATTTGAGGAGGAAGCTTTTCCCGTCGCCGTTTTCATTTTTCGTAGGGAGTACGTTCGAAGGGGCGCCGAGAGAGCAGCAGGCATTACTGGAGTTGGAAGAAACAGCGGGCAGATTAAAACGAGAGAAGGAAACTTTAAGGAACACTCTTAACTACTTGTCCGCTGCATCAGCTGTGAAGGACGTGTTTCCCTCTGCATGACGATGGATTTAACTAATTTTAGGAAAATTTTGTTGACAATTTGATGAATTAATTAGATGTTTTCGTGGGTAATTTTATTTGTTATGCATGGAGCTGTAAAATATCGATATAACTCTGCTTGCTATTTACAAATAAGCATTAGAATATTTAATGAATTTTTGATGTTAAGATGGTTAATTTGCATATAAGCTAGCTTTTGGAGATGCTTTATTCTTAATGTTAATGCAAAAATTGAAGTGGGTACTAGCTAGGTTTTGGAGTATAATTTTGGCAAAGTGCTTTTTCCTATTTAATCATTACCCGTATTTTACTTAGTTATTTTACTATTAGTCTTTAGAATATTTGAATGAATTATTGATGTTGACACGGTTAAATTGCACATAACCTAGCCTTTTGGATATGTTTTAGTCTTGATGTTACTGCATATTTGATTGTATTGTTAAGCTTGGATTGATGCTTGAGCCTTGATGTACTTTGGTTTCCTTGACTTGTGTATTTGCTAGTTTTCCGAGTAGAATTTTGGCAAGGGCTTTGCTATTCAACGATTTCTCTCGTTTCACCAATTCAAGTGTACATTTTTTCCCAAAATTTCCTTAAGTTATCTGTTATTATTATAGAGGGAAGAGGGAAACTAGCTCAGTTTCCTAGTTGATGATTTTGTTCTTCACAGACTGGTTGGTGTACTCTAACTGATCCATTGCAGCATTACCATGATAAGAAATCTGTTTTCATCAATGGACAAAGGAGAATTCCGGGTTCATCTTTGGCTCCAAGTACTGCGCCAGAAGCATTTCTGAGGTGATTGTCTTCGACTCTCCTCTTTTTATTTTCCCCTTGTAACAGTAACGTTAGAACTGATATTTTTGGTTGTTTTTTGAATCTACATGTGGGTGGATCTTACAAATAAGGCATTATTCTTATTATAAGTTAGGATCTTATTATAAAGAAGTGATATTTTTGGTTGTTTTTGAGAAGCTAGATGCTTTTCATTGTACTTAACACCCAAGGTATTCCAAAAAAAAAGCGGAAGGAGGAACATAGTACCTCATATTTTATTAAAATATTTAGGAAAATACAAACAGTTTAGCACAACAGACTTTTTCCAAACAAAACTAGATCCCTAAAACAAAAGACATGGAAAACCACAAAACATCCAAATACTAGAAAGAAATTCCCCCTATTATCCAATTCCAGCCTTAGCCAGTGCATCTGCTTCAGAATTTGATGATCTTGCCATCCAACGGAAAATACTCCCTTTGCTCGAAATTCTATCCGCTATTCCCTCTATTAGGTGGTAGTTATATTGCTTTTAAGGCTCTGTTTGTTTGCCGTAAAATATTTTACGGAAAATGTTTTTCGTGTTTCCTCGTTTTTGTTTGATGTAAAAGATTTTGGTCAATGTACATTGATTTACAGTCAAAGGAAAATCTAAGGGAAAATCCTGTGTTTTTCCTTTTATTTCTGGATATTTTTTCTTAATTTTGTTTAAAGAAAAAGAAATAATGATGATACTGTCAGTTCACAATCAGAAAATATTGACGTCTATGAACAATGGAGTATTGAATCCTTCGTACGCCAGATACAACTTCTTCGTGCTCTGCTACTTCCTCTTCAAGGATTTTTATATTTCTCCAAATTCGTTTTTAACCTTTTCCTCCCTTAAATTCATGGTTTTATTTACTAGTATTGAAGTAATTTTTGTTCGTGTTAAAGAACCATATAATGTTTAAGAGTTGAGACTAGGAATTTCATTAAACTTGTAGATGAGGATTGAAGATCCAATTTATGTCTACAATGCATGAATTTAAGAAAAGAAAACTTGGATTGTTCAATTATTATAATTATTTTATTATACATTTTTCTAAAACCACCGAACCCATCTGATAATCTTATTCATTTCTCCATTCATTTCCTTTTTCTATGTAGTTGTGGGACATGCTTTGCAGTTTCTTTAGCATGATATGTATACCCAGGCCATATATACCATTTATTGCATGTTGATATTGCAGTAGAAATTTGCACTTTTTTTTAACACAAAAGTAGTAAACGGTGTCTGGGATACGAGCCAATAGATGGTGGGATTTTTACATTGTTATTTGACGATAGTGGATGATACTTGTACTTTTGATGATCATATCATTTTGAAAGCTGGGATTAAACTTTGTTTGTCAATTTTTAGGCTGCGTTATTAGGTGGAATTTTAAATTTGATAAGATCAAATGTTGAAAGTAGGTGTTGTAGTTAACTAGAGAATGAATCTTCACAGCTTTGTTGAAGATCAAGAGTTAATTAATCTATTGATGTTTGCTTAATAAATTATTGGTTGGAATGAGGATTATGTATTAGCGTCTAGATCGCTTACTATTGTCAGATACTTGGATAGTGCCCTTTCAAATTCTGAAGCATTTGGGTTTAGTAAGATTAGTTCTTCATCATGCTCTGTTGCTACTTAGAGATAATCAAATTGAGACCAAAGCATTTGGATAGCGTGCTTTCAATTTTTTGTTGCTTTGATGCTTGAATTCAAACGCCTCATCATTCATGTGTTTATGTCGTTCGCTACCTTGATTATTATCCAATTTAATCACCTTTTAATGTTGTAAATCTCATGATTATATGTCTTCGGTACAGACTGCTATGTAAGTGAACTTTACTAAAATGGTGTACAATGATGCTCAAAACAGCTTGTAAATGTATTCTGTTGTTTAAGGAATGTTCAACTTGGCTAGTGCTCAATCTAGGGACTGTAAATTCTGAAAAATGTTCATGAAGCAAGGCTGGAGAGATGAAGGCATTGATGCTCATATAAGTGTAGACGCTCATTTTGTCCAGGCTTTCATTCAAGTTTTATTTGGTTCATGCTATATTATTAATTATGTGTTTTAATATTACTTATCATATCTGATTATGTGCGCGTGTACATATGTATATTTATGGTATGACGTATATATGATTTTGCATGAGTGTGTGTAATACACATAAAGTGCATGAGGATATATATATATATATATGTGTGTGCTGTAAATATTACATATTTATGTAAGCAAAAAAAAAATGGTGATACCAGCCCGAATCAGAGCAGGCCCATTTGGTTGGAGCCCAAGACGCAGCTGACCCAACAAGTGCAGGCTCAAGAATGGAGACAGCTAAAAGATCTTCAGCAGCTTCTCTCCATCTAGTAGGCCACACCAGTAAATCCCATGCCTCAGCCACGTAGAATGGACAGCAAGGCAGGTAGTCATGGAAGAGAGGAAGAAAACCGTATCAGAAAATGGGGAGAAGGGGATCAGCAAATAGAGGGCATTTAGCAATAACAGAAAAAACTGAAAACCGGGGGTAACTGAAAAAAAACCACTCATCATCAGCAATAGAAGGGGTTCATCACAACAAAAAAGGGGGATCATCAGCGTATAGAGGCAGCAAAAATCATACGAGGAGGAGGCCATTTTTCGGGGAGAGCATTGAGTAATGGCCTAGAGGGAAATGTAAGAGAGTCTGAAATGAGAAAAATATTGTAAACAGTTAAGTTCTTTCCCCTGTATTCAAATCAAGCAGTGTAAAAACAGGGGCTTCTTTCCCCATTTTCTTAAGGAAGCAATATCAACATTGAAGCAAAAAAAAAACAGCGAGTACACGGAGGAGTTTTCTGCACAAGAGAGGAAGAAAATGAGCTGGAAAAATAAAAAAGGAGAGCCTTACCTTTCGACCGACGACGTTTTCCGCCGACTAGAGCCTTTGTTCGCTAATCTGAACGGTGGGAAGTTTTATTACGGTGAGTCGAGTAACATACATCGAAACCAATACGATCTAATGGCGGTCGACGGTGGATCGGAGTAGAGAAAATTGAACGGTTGACGACCTTTTTTGTCAAATTGGAGATTGTTCCTCGCAAACGGAGGTCGGATCTGTGTTCCTCGAGTCGAGACGAGGCCTCCCGTGAAATTTGGGGTCGAACAGTGACCGGTGACCGACGATTAGTGGCGGCGCGCGGTGGCAGACAGTGACCGGCGACAAGCATCACGGTGGTTCCATTGCCGACATCTGAAAATTGAAGCCAAGGCGAGAGAGACCTCTCTGTTTTCATTTCGTGTAAAGAGGAAGAATGAACCAAATTTAAAATTGGTTTTCACAATTATTGGAGAAAAGGTAACAACATCCTGGGTGTAATCCATTGCTTTTGAAATTTTCAAGAGCAAATTATTATATTGGCCCTTCCAGGTTCTGACTTATTCCATTGTGACCCTTTTTTTTGCATGAAAAATTATTTAATCATTATAATTTGGCCCTCTAAGTTTTATTTTAACGCAATTTGACATCTTGTTTCAAAAAAAAAAAGTAGTTGTTTACGTTGTTGATAGTTTTCATACATGTACAAATATGAATGAATTAGTTGTGAATCGCATGGCATTTTTGTTATGAGATGTATGTTATGAATGAATTAGTGTGAATCGCATGGCATTTTTGTTATGAGATGTATGTTATCCTCATGTGCATAACTCTACATAATTAGATTAAATATGATACCCTTTTAATTTAAAATTATTTTGAGTTGATTGTCTTAACTTATTAAAGATTTACTTTAATAATTTTAAATTAAAAGTGTATCCCATCAGTACACGTAAGAAATTGATTCTTCACTTAAATTTGGTAACGAAAGAAAAGAAATGTTCGGTTATTTAAATTTTTCGAGAAAATATTGTTAGAACTTATCTAAGATCTGGTCTCAATATTTTTAAATAATCGAATATTCTTTATCTTTCTAAAAGCTTGGTAATTTTAATTTAATCTATTTTTGTACATTTGAATATTATAATGAAATTATATTTTTTATTTCAATTGGAGCAAGAATGATTTTCTCAAGTTCTAAGGAATTTGCTTTTCTCGATAGAAAATAATTTAATATTATTATATTTCATTATAAAATTCACATTTTGTTGTTTTGCGGGATCATAAATAAATTAATTTCTAATTTATAAATTTCATTGCAAAGACATTAATTAATCGACTAGGTACCGATTTAGGGCGTTGTGGGGTGCTAATCTTTCCCCACGCGTAACCGACTCCCGAACTCATTTTTTGGTACGCATACTGTAAATTTATTGTTTTAATTAAAATTAATATTTTATTAAAATGACAATGTTTTTGGATGGTGCCCAATCACACCCTAATCAAATATTGGTGGCGATCTTCGAACCGTACGTTTTTATTTTAAAGGGAATCCCAAATTTTTCGAAACAAGAGGTTTTTTAAATCACATTACTTTTTAATTAAAAATTAACCAATTAAAAGGTAAATTAAAAATGGTGTTTTTAAATTCTCACTTCAAGAAAAATCATTTCGACAACTTGACAACTTTGTTGGAGACTTTTTTTAGAGAGTTAGGTCGATAGTCGATTAGTTAATTGTCTTTGCAATTGAAAGTTATAAAATTGTTCTAATTTGGTTTTTGATCCTTATTTGGTTTTAAATAAGTTTTTGTTTGCATTCTGATTTATAATTTGATTAACAAATAAATAGTTGTACTAACGTGTGATTTACATGTTTCAGCTTTTGACCTTTACTTAGTCTGTGTTTTTTTATTGAGGCAAAGGATTATGAGTTTCCCCTACTATCGTTATAAGCTTTCGATATTTAGAGCCTTCTAACTGTGCTATGTCCTTTAGGTAGAGGCGAACGCTATGTTACATGAGAAAAATTATTTTCTTCGCATGAGCTTTAGCAAGTAACCTCTGGGGTACATATGCCTCATGTTTACGAGGGAAACATTAAGTTTCCTTGCACGAACATGGGGAAATGTGTAACATCCGCAATACCGGGTTAGTGACCAAATTGTAGAATTTCAGAATTTGGTGACTAAAGTATAAGAATGAAAGAATTCAATGATTATTTGAATTTATATTAAAGGTTATTTGGTATTAAAGGAAATTAAGGGTAGTATGGTCTTTTCCTTTAAAAGATATTCTTCCCCCTTTATAAGAGTGAAAAACGTGGGAAGAGAGCTATCTGGAAGCTTTCTTCTTCTTGCTTTCTCTTTCACGTGGGGCTAGCTACAAAGGTAAGTTAATTTCAGTTGGTTAATTCTTAAGTTTTAAGCTTAGTTTTGATTCTTTGGGTATTAAATAAGCTTAAGGAAAGCTTAAATCATCTTAAAAACAAATGATGGAGGGGTTATGAGAGATTAAAGATTTGGAGTTTTTATATGAAACTTTGGAAAAGAATTGATAAGTAGAATTTGAAGTTAAATTGACTTGTCAATGGTTAAATTAAGAGATTTGGAATGATAGAATTTGATTTTGAACATATAGAAATTTGATATGATTTTTGAATCTCATATGGAAGATAGGATTTTGAGGTTTAAGATGAAATAAATGAATATAGATTGGTTTAAGTATGTATACTAGTTAAGGATGAAAGGGGATGATATATGAAGGGTTTGAGTGGAAATGAAGTAATTTTCGGGTTGAAAATATGATTTCTGGGCAAGGGGAATCGGTACCCATTCAAGGGGAACGATACCCCTTCAAACGACGAATTCCAGAATGTCTGGAGGGAATCGATACCCCATAGGGGGGAACCGATTCCCCTAAAGGAAAAATGCGAATATTGGTTTAATAAGTTCGTTTAAGTTGCTAGTATCCATTACAAGGTGTAGGTATCTAATGATACCTCGAAATGTACATTATGTAGATTCTACGCATAAAGAATTCCGGAACGTTTGGCAAGTAAGATTGATCAAGGGGAAAGATAAGAGATTTGAATGACTAGTGAGGCCAGGTGAGTGCATATTAGTTTATGGTGCTAAATGGAAACAAGACTTGCGACAAGTCTATTTCCTCTGTTAGAATGCATGAATATATGATTATACGTATATGAATGACATGAATTGTATGTATGCATTTATAGTGTTAACATGCTTTGAATGTAATGTTATGAGAAGTATGTGCTATGTAATGTATATATGAACATGTGAAACTGAACTATGTGACTGCATGAGAAAGATATGAGCCATATGACATGATATATGTGAACATGAGAAAACAAAGTATAAGATATGAACTATGTGATCCTATGAGAATGTGAAAGAAGCTATGAGTTATATGGCATGTGATATGAAAGTGTATATGTGAAATGATATGAATATATATGTGAAAACAAGTATATGTTATGAGATCAATGATTACACGTACATGTGATACGTGACTGAAAAGAAAGGATAAGTGGTTATAAGAGAAAGAATATGAATAAGTAATGTGAACTGTTATAAATGATAATGCCCATGTTATGTGATATGAGAGCTAGGGGTATAGTTGGCATGCCAAGGGTCGAGGGTTTACCTATGTTCTTCTGGACATATGGACTGTTTACCTATGTTCTTCGGGACATATGGACTGATTACCTATGTTCTTCGGAACATACGGACTGTTTACCTATGTCCTTCGGGACATATGGACTGATTACCTAGGTTCTTCGGAATCTATGGACTGGTCCTTCGGGACATTGATCGAGCTGTGGTGACAGCATATGTGTGCACAACCTCAATGTACTCACATACCTTAAGTTCTCACTAGTGTACATGGGGTAATAAAGTGATTAAACAAGCATACTGAATGTGATATGTATACGATGGGGTTATAAGTGGTTTGAAATGTGTTACGTGAACCATATGATGTTGTGTGTATAGTGTTTGATTGAAAAGGTAACAATAAAAGTATGTGATTACTGATAAACTGTTAATGATGAATTATGTCTGTATACTGTAATTAATCTGATATGATTTTATATGATACGAAGAATGCATGGAATTGGTATAACATGATAGAACAGAACATGCATGTATTTATATGTTATGAAGTGCATTGTAAGTTGTTATGCCTCACTAAGTCTTCGACTTAGCGTGTGATTGTTTCACGCGTAGGTTTCGAGAAGAGTAAAGAGTAATGCGGAGCAAGACAGGTCAGTTTTCCTTACCAAAATGTCAGATCAGAAAATGTATGTATTGTTTACAGAGTGTAGTTGGCATGTAGTCTAAAGATATAAATGGTATGAACTTGATATTGTTGTAAACGCTTGAAATAAATTAAATGTTATCAAAGTTTTTAAATTACCCACTATTTATACGAATACATGTTTAAAAAGTCAATGTGACACTTCGGACTCGTATCCGGGTCGGATACGAGTTGGGGGTGTACATTAATGGTATCAGAGCTAGGTTTAGCCGATTCTTGGCATAAACCGAAGTCCAAAGTTTCATAAAAGGTGTACATGCCAAGATTGAAAAATTTCTGATCTGATTGTGTAAGGAGTATGTTGTCTGCTAATAGAATAAGAATAGTTTAATACAGTAGAAAATCCGATCGTGATAATTTCGAAGTAAGTGAAAGGTGATATTCCTGATTGGATAGCTATTCACTTGCCCTGGCCAGGCAGGATGAGAGCGGACACCTCAGGAAATGCCTAGTAAGATCAAAAGTTGATTTCAGAAAGCTGAAATCATGAATAATGATAGAAAGTTTCATCGTTTGAAATCGGAAAAATGATATAGAGTTTATGTGGATAAGATAGAATATGGTGAAGGGTGTCATCATAAGAATGTTAAAAAGATCTAAGGATGTGATGAGTACGTATAGAAGAACTTAAGGATAGTGCATCAGTGACAGTGTATAAGATGATAAAGTCAGAGTTTATGAGTTTGAAACGAAGTGATAGTATTGCGCATAAACAAGAGTATGTTTATGATAAGGGTTTGCAGTTAAGATGAACAATAGTTAGTATGGGCTAATAGAGTATTTGATAAAAAATGTACTGGAATGATAGATTATAAGATATGTCAGGATATGAGAACCAATCCGTAATGGATCTGGATACAGTGCATATTTGGATCATAGTAATGTGGTATAGTAAAGGAAAAGGAAGTAAGAATTTGTATATTTAGGTAAAGCTGAGGATTGATAAGAAGAGTTTGAGAATATGTATATCGATGATCAGATTATAGGACACAGGAAGTCAGAATGTTGAGTTTGAGTAAAAGAATTTAGGATGTATGAGAATAGAGGTGAAATTGATAAGTTGAGTTAATTGATTATGATATGAATTTGAATATAATTGTATATTCTGAGCAGATAGCTATA